>NC_056727.1:666590578-666896828 GCF_019279795.1 Protopterus annectens | reverse complement strand
TAATAATGGTATTAAAACCCAGCGGGTACAAATTGGCTTTGTTCAGCCAATAATCCAAAGCTTGTAATCCTGCCCAGTGAGGGATACTGGTGTAAAGGGATTTAACATCCAGAGTGGACATGAGCCAGTGGGGTTCCAACTGAGAATCTGAAATAATTTGTAGAAACTCTGTAGTATCCTTTATCCTCGCCCTAACATATGGTAATAAAGGATGTAAATATTGAGCCAAAAATGCGGAGATGGGTTCAGTTAAGGACCCTCTCCCTGAAACAATAGGCCTACCTGGAGGCTGACTCAAATTTTTGTGAATTTTAGGCAAAAGATAAAGGTACTGTTGGGCCAGATCATTGACCATGAGCTGTTGCTTGACATGTACACTGACAATGCCCTCCTCCACTGCTAGTTCTAAAAATGAATCAATTTCCTTTTTAAATTTTAGTGTGGGGTCAGTTGGCATCTTCCTATAGTGTTGAGGGTTGGACAATTGTCCATTTCCCTCATTCCAGTAATAACTGGCATCCATAATTACCACTGCCCCACCTTTATCTTCCAGAAGGATGATAATATCAGTGTTGGCATATAAATCCTTAAGAGCCTGTTGTTCCCCCTTTGAAAGATTATGTCTAAACCTTTGAGATAAATTATAATTAAAATGTAGATCCTTCAAAACCACCTCCTGAAAAATTGCTACATGCTTGTTCATTGGTGGCATGAATTTTGATTTGTGAAAACGAAATTCAGAAGAATTGGAAGAAGTCTCTGTTGTACCAAAAAACAATTTTAAATTCAACTTTCTGCAAAAAGCAATCAAGTCTGACTCAAGAACATTTTCTTCCACAAAAAAGCTAGGTACAAATCCCAAACCTTTATTAAGTAAGAACTGTTCATCTTTTGATAAAACACGCATGGAGATGTTATGTATGCTAAAAGTGTTAGTTTCTACTTCATTATTGATTGTAACAAATTCTCTAAAGTTACAACCTTTGTGTTTGCACCCCCTCTATGTCCTTTACCCCTAAAGGGCTAGCCTGGGTCCGTACTTTCTTGGGGTCTGGGATTTCACTGACATATTGCCCTCTGTGTCAGTCATAGAAGATTCTTCCCCCGAGGTACTGAAACCTTGTGTAGATAATTTCTTAAGTATGGAACAAGGCCTTTTCTTCCTAATATTCAGCCTACTTGTATTATTATCTTTAAATCTAACACCCCTCTGTGACTCAAAGGGCCTGCCCCTCTCACAGTCATCCATATCTCTATGGAATTTACGTAACTTCCTTTCTTTGATTATATTCTCAAAACTGAGAAGATCCCTGGACAGTTTTCCCAAGTTCTCAGCAAAAGGTGGGCTTCCCTCATATATTGTTTCATATTCTCACATGTTCCTTTAACCTCCTGAATACTCTGCTCAATGGTTCTTTGATAATAGGATGTTAGAATGTCAACAAATGCCATAGTGGCTCTTTGTTCTGCTTTATTCCATTCATCCATCAGTATATCATCTGATTTTCCAACCAAAGGTTGGGTTCTAACCTTTAAGCCACGTGGTGTGATACCTTTGCATTTATATGCCTTAAATAGTTTTAAGTGCCATATATTGGTTCTTAAGATTTTCATCTCCTTATTTAACTTTTGAAAGAGCAAGTTACAGTCATCTACTGTATCTCCAGATTGTTCCTGTGGGACTCCTTCCACATTAGTCCCAATTCCAAAGATTTTGATATCATCTCGATCGGCACAAAGCTCCTGTAAAATATTTTGGAGGCCCATGACCATAAGCCACTAACTTGCACAACTTGTACACCAAAATATGGCCAGAGGTTGAAATCAGTACGGCTGTGTTTTATTAAAATAAAAAGAATTCCACAATTGCTCAGCCTTTAGGAAAAAGACCAGTTAATGTAACCCTGAGACTATAATAGCCTCAATAATGGACTATTACTATTGAGAGAGGCAGGCCCACCAGAATCCACAAGTTGAGAGTATATAAATTAGGGGTGCAAAATAATCTGCTACCTAAATATCAAGAAATTTTGTACTCAATAAGATCTTCCTAAGACCATAATATAATTAGGAATAACCAGGTCCCTTCATTCCTAAAGAATATTGAGGTATAGCACCTATACATGATGGCTTACAAAAATATGTGTTAAATTATTTTGGTCACTATTGTCTTAATAATTCTGTATTAAAATATCCTTATGGTGAAAATTGGGCTATCATACTTTAAATCAAAATTGCCCTGGAATATGAATCATTCTTGTCTCCTGACTATGTATTATGTCAGATATTTAGAATAACAGACCCCAATAGTAGTCATACTCGATCTATATCCCAAATAAGTAGATATAACCACTTTCCCACTCAATTCAAAACAAAATAACCAGTCAATAAGGCTTAATAGAGTAGTTATATGTATAATATCAGATCCTATACTTGGGAAGTCAAGAGTTAGTAGATCCTAAACAGTGTATCAGAACATCATGCATTAGATCCATAGACCCATGCTCATACTCCTATTACAGCATTATAACAAGACAACAAAGTATTGTAATAGAATGAGACCTGCATTAATACCACTATTCTTAACAATCTTATAGCATTCATGTATAGAAAATGTTATGACCAACAATGTTATTAAAACATATACATCGTTTAGGTCAAGGCAATATTGGTTTACAAAAAAAATTTGTACATAAAATGCTCCAACATAGCATCTGAGAAGAGTTCTTGTTCGTACAAGCCCATTAGTTTGTACAATGGCGTTTTTGTTGTAACAGAAATTACTTCCACTTAACTGGATGAACAATAGCCTTTAGTCTAATATGTTCACAAAAAGGAAAATGTCTCTGTATTTTCTTGACCTTTATAAAAATAACTCCTTGGAGTCACTATATTACACAAGAATCGACTCTAGTATGTATTAAATCGACCTTATGACATCGAAGATGTATCGTCGTAAAAACATTCTATAATGTTGAATTATAGAGAAACCAATATGATTGTCTTCATACAAAACATAGTCCAAAGAAAACACCCAAATAATCACAATTTTGTAACATTGATAACAGTTAGAAAACATGGCAATTTGAAAGCCACATATAATTCCCCCTTAGCAAAAGGCTCGTACCATACCAGCTGTCGAATTTTTGTCCTTTTGATACCAAAAAATAAAGTCTCAAAAAATGGTCGTCTTACTTGTATACCCCCTGAAACAATTGCCGAAGTATCCAACAAAATCAGTATACCTTTTAAGTCCAAATATCTTTTCATCAAAAGTAAGCCCCAAACCACAAGAACGCCAATGTTGTTGAAGATGAATGAAATTCCTTCACCCGTAAAAGAATTGTTGTGAACATATCATTTCTCAATTTCTCAATTCTCACGATTCCAATGTTGTACTCGAATTTTAGAGCCCAATGAAAATAAACTGAGGAAAACCAACAATGTTTAACAATCTGGAAACTACCTCGTGTACTTCAATGTACCTCGGGGGAAGAACCGTCATGGCTCCTAACCCAAAGAGCCTAATGCCAGAGTCCCAACATCAACAGCCAGCAGAGAAAAGTAGACACGCCCTCAAATTGTAGCTAGCAGGTACGACTAGTGCAAGGCAACCGCATAACTTCAACAAGTAAAACAAAAAGAAAAGCCAACACCAAGGGACTCCATACTGAAAATGTATTTATTCCATCTTTCAATTACACATACACAGACCGGTTTTGTCAAAAAGCCTTCTTCAGTGGTGAATATTCAGTATCCAAAACTGCTTTATATAGCATCAAAATCACCAATTATGACATCACTTCCCTAATTACTACATTGCAATATTTAAATGCAAAGTCAAATACTATAAGAAGTATATATATATCTCATGTATACAACAAATATAGACAAATATATGATTAAATAAACTGAATGTTATTCTGAATTATTTATAGATAAACTACTTCATAACTTATCATTGAGCCCTGGATGGAATAAAGCTCCTAATTTGATAATCCATTTCCTTTCCTTACTAGTTAGTATGGAATGCCAACCTTGTTTACATAGTCTATTGCCCTTGACCCGATCAATAATAACAAACTTAAAACTAGCTGTTTTGTGCAGCTAGTTTTAAGTTTGTTATTATTGATCGGGTCAAGGGCAATAGACTATCTAAACAAGGTTGGCATTCCATACTAACTAGTAAGGAAAGGAAATGGATTATCAAATTAGGAGCTTTATTCCATCCAGGGCTCAATGATAAGGTATGAAGAAGTTTATCTATAAATAATTCAGAATAACATTCAGTTTATTTGATGATATATTTGTCTATATTTGTTGTATACATGAGATAGATATACTTCATACAGTGTTTGACTTTGCATTTAAATATTGCAATGAAAAAATTAGGGAAGTGATGTCATAACTGGTGATTTTGATGCTATATAAAGTAGTTTTGGATACTGAATATTCACCACTGAAGAAGGCTTTTTGCCGAAACCGGTCTGTGTATGTGTAATTGAAAGATGGAATAAATACATTTTCAGTATGGAGTCCCTTAGTGCTGGCTTTTCTTTTTGTTTTTTCTTGTAGAATAACCCTTGACTTTATAGGGAAGAACTTTGTTGTTAGAATTATATATGAATATAAAGGTAATACAATCTCAGAGCCATTTCGAATATGTGACCTTAGACACAGGAGCACCTTTCTTTCCTTCTGAAAATGAAACAAATAATTAATTAGATTTCCTGATGTCTTTTGTCCTATGTAAGTAGAAACATAACTGCCTGTGTGCATCCAGTTGGTGAAGCATATATTCTGCCTTGTTGCCATAGTTGGGAAAAAATGTCTGGTAGCTCTATGGACTTATTTAGGTTAGACTCTGAGCATACTTTTGGTAGGAAGGATGGGTTTGTTCGAAGGGATACTCTGTCTTTGAGGAAGAGCATATATGTTGGCTTGATCGATAATGCTTGTAGCTCTGAAACCCTTCTAGTAGAAGTGATGGCAATCAACATACTTGTTTTCTATGTTAAAAATTTTAGATCACATGATGATGCAGGTTCAAAAGGGGGAAGAATCAAACAGGACAAAACAAAGTTCAGGTCCTATGGTGGTACAGGGTTTTTTATGGGTGGTCTTAACAGGTTAGTGCACTTCAGGATCTGCATAGTCTGTAAGACAACAGATTTGGGGCCATATCACTTCTATGGAAATTAGATATTGCTGCTAACTGCACATGAATGGTAGCTGCAGCTACACCTACATTAAATAGTTTCACCAAAAATTCAAGAATAGAAGTTATAGGAGCAGAAAAGGGATCAATGTGTTTACTTAATGCCCAGGAAGAAATCTTTTCCATTCACTCCTATATAATTTTCTTGTTGAGGCCTTATGAGAAGAGCTCAAGATTAATGAACATTATGAGGGTGATAGATTATATTTTCAGAGAGGATGGAAACAGGAGCAACATCTGAAGTGGAAAAAAGATTGGAAATGGAAATAGAACAAGCAATATGCAACACAAGGGTATCACAAGAACCAGGCTTGGGGGGAGAACATGAGACAGTGGTAGATTCTGAACATGGTAAACAGATTACTTCTGGAAATATAGTCATTGATGGGTAGTTAACAGTTTGAATAATTTCAAAATATATAACTACACCAACTTGGTGTTAGGAACTGAACATTTTGACTTATTATCCAGAGGAATGAAATATATACCTACAACTTGTTTCCGTTTAGTTGACTGTTTAAGTGAGATCAAACTTTTCTTAAGAAAACTTTATTTGGCTATTATGTTCCAAGATGATGTTCAGGTTTCTGGCACAAATACTCTTAAGAAAAATATGTCTACATTTCACCTAAACACCCCAGTGTAGCAGTATATGAGAAGATGGTTATAAAGGATATATCTAGACTTCAGAATAATATTACAGTTAGGGATTCTAGAAGCAATTTATCAGGTGATGAACTAAAAATTCTTAAGGAACTCAAGGAAGATCATAACATCCGAGTGATGAAACCAGATAAGGGAGGGGGGGTTATATATGATGCTATGGAGTATATTAAGAAAATGTATGAGATACTTCAGATGTCGGGTAGCTATGAAACAGTTTCCATTAATGAAATTCACATAGCATATAAACAGATATATATGTATTTAGAGGAATTTCTTATTGACAATAGGATTACCTTGGACACATATCATTTTTTAAAGGTTGAATTTCCTATATTGGCCACTATTGTAGGAATACCTAAGATTCACAAAAGCATCAGTACCCCCCCGCTTCCGCCCTATTGTTTCTGGTAGTCACTGTAAAACATTTCCTATAGGAGTAGTCATTGACAAATGGTTGAAACATATTTATGACAAAATACCTCACATGGTCAAAGATTCATGAGAGTTTCTGGGAGGTCTAACCCCCAACCTATGGAAGGAAGGGTTAATTTACACAACTACTGACATGGTGGATCTTTTTTCATGTATTCTTAAACAAGAGGGCTTGGAGGGATTTTGCAACAGTATAAGAAAATATGGTAATTTGGAGTGGGATTATGTCAGTCTTATTCTGGAGTGTATGTCAATTGTGCTGGACCACAACTATATCTACTTTGAGGGTGAATCTTATTGGCATACCATGGGGATAGCCATGGGGGCTGCTTGTGCCCCCATGTGTGCCAACCTGGTCATGCTGGACTGGGAAAACACCTACATCTTCAACAGTAGATTTTACAAGCACATTCGACATTACTCCAGATTTCTGGACGACATTTTTATCCTATGGGATGGCCCACCTGATAGTCTGAATTCCTTTATGGAGTATTTAAATAGCAGTAGTACGTTTTTGAAATTTACTCATACAAGCAACACAAAAGGTATTGCGTACCTGGATACCTATATATCTAATGAATTTAATGGATTTAAGTCACGTATTTATAGGAAGAACACATTTTCCCATAGTTATCTTGAATATTCTAGTAACCATCCAAGAAAATTAATGAGAAATATTTTCAAAGGACCGTGTATAAGGGCTGCTCAAATGACTTCTTTGTATACGGATATGGTAGACGAAATGGAATTTATTACATCCTTATTTAGTGAAAGGGGATACCCGAAATATATGATGGAAGATGTTAAGAAGTATGTTATGGAAGAATGGGGTAACAAATATCTTCCCCTTTTAGGGTTGAAAAAGGGAGAGCATGTAGTTCTTAATGCTAATGATAACAGTACCAACCATCAAAGAGCATGTATTTTAGAATACACCCCACATGTGAATCAAGTTAAAAAGATTTTGACATACATTTGGAATATTTTGATGGCAGACAATGAAATTAAGGAATTATAGGAAACAAGCCCACCTTTGTTTTTAAGATGGGCTGTAATATTAAGAAAAATTTGGAACAGGGTAGCTTTAGCAGGTATATAGGCACAAGGATCAAACTTACAACAAAATGTGGTTGTTGTAATCAATGTCAAGCCATTTTGGAAGATGATGGGATTATTTTTAAAAATGTGAATAAAACCAGAATTAAATTCAGGCAAGGAAATTGTAATTCAAAGTTGGTAGTATACATGGCTAAGTGCATGGTATGTTCATGCTACTATATAGGAAAAACTGAGAGGTGTCTCAACTAAACAATTTATGACCATCTATATAGCATTAGGAGAAAGGATAGCAATAATGTCCTTTATAGACATGTAGAAAAATGTGGGGATGGCCATGTATTTAAGTTTGCCATATTAGAACAAATAAGGACTGACCCCAGGGAGATAATTTTAAAGCTATCTTGGGTTATAGAGAGGTATGGTGGCAATTGTTAACCAACGCTTCCACCTTGCCTGGTCTTAATGACCATATATCCATTAAACCCATATTACAAGTACAGTGTTAAATGAATGTAAATATGAATGCATTTTATTAAAATGATTGTATGAAATTTTTAATTTTTTAACATCTCAATCAGATAGGGGAGTATGTTATGTATGCATTCAAGTATTTTCAAAGTATGAATTATTCCCATGTGGTTTGTGACAATTATTAAATATTTATACATTAGTATATGAATTGTACATTTGTGCCTTCGTATTATTAATGCATTCATTTATTTTATTTTATTTTATTTATAAGGTAATAGCTACTCCATTTTTTGAGGTTGGGTTCTCTTTAAGGGAAGTATATGTTTCCATTGATTGTAGCTTTGGTGCCAAAAAGTAGTGTATTTAAATGTGTAATTTAGATTAAAGTTTGTTCTGATGAAGTCCACGTTTTAGTGGATGAAAGCACTTAATATTTGTGAAGTTTATGCATTAAAATAGTGTTTTGTATGTTCCGCTTGTTGGTGTCTTCCTGGTGGAGTCTGAGGCATTAAGCGTTTATTTGGCTCTTTGGTGGTTTCTTTGTTGATTAAACGCTTCACTTGATTCAATCAAACACCGTACGTTGGGATGGCAAAAAGGCAGATTTTTCACAATTTATTGTGATTCCTAGGTAAGAGCAGAGAAATAATGTGGTGTCTCTTGTTTCCAGTAGTAGATGCTTGGTAGTGAAAGTTAGGCACCAGTCATCTCGATACGGAAACACTTAGAATCCCAGATGTCTTAGGTGACCTGTTACTACTGCCATACACTTGGTGAACACTCTGGGGGCCGTAGTGAGACCAAAGGGCAGAGCTCGAAACTGGTAATGACTGGCTCGCAGCTAGAAGCATAGATGACTCCTGGATGGCCTGTCCATCTTTAAGTGGTAGTACGCACCCTGGAAGTCTATAGAGCACATCCAATTGTCTTTTCCCAGAAAGGGAAGAATCGACTGCAGTGTTACCATCCAGAACTTGGTCTTTTTTACCGATTTGTTTAATTTGCTGAGATCCAAAAATGGGCCTCCAGTCCCCTGTTCTTTTGGGCACTAAAAAGAATCTTGAGTAAGTTCGGGATCTAATTTAGTCTGCAGGGACTCTTTGCATGACTCATTTGTCTAGCAACTTTTGAATTTCTAGAGTTGCTTGATCCCTTTGACTGGGTGGAACAGTTCTTTACGTTTGGGATGGGAAGGGAAAAGGGTATGGAGTAGCCTCTGGATATGATACTTTGTACCACTTGTCTTGTGTTATTTCCAGCCAGGCTTCTGGGTACAAAGATAATCAACCCCCAACTGCCTCCAGAGATGGACAGATGGGCCTCCCTTTGGGAGCGCTGAAAAGGCCTACCATGGAAATAATCCCTGTTGCCCTGATTTTGCAGACCCCTCTGCCACATGGACAGCATCTTACATTTGTACTTCCCCCTCTGCTCCTAGGGGAAGAGTCACCACATGTGCTCTGAAAAACTCTAAGGGATTTACGGAATCACATCTTTCCTCCCTTCTGGCCTTTTGGATAAGGTTTAGAAATTATGGAAAAATGGACTACCATGGCAGACAGAGTTTGCCCGTCTTGTTCACACCTGGTTAGTGTGTCCTTGACTTTTGTCCCAAACAAACATGAGACATCGAAAGGGGCGTTAATAAAGGAAGATTTTAAAAGTTCCACAAAGTCATATAAGTGCACCCAGGAATGTCTCCTTAGGGAAATTCCTAAACCCACTGCTCTGCTTGCTCCATCTTCTGCATAAGATATGAGCCTCATGGAAGAGTTGACCACTGAGTTTAAGGTGGGGAGCTGAGAGGAAACCTTGTCTGATACCCCTGCAGCTACTGTACCTTGAAGAGTATCTTCTAACTCCTTTAGGAGATCTCTTTGTAACCTTGTAAAATGCGTCAGATAAGTCAGCGATCTGAGTGCAAATGTTGCTGAAGAAAACATGTGCTTCCCATATCTGTCCATTGTACGAGACTCCTTGTTCGGCAGATAGACAGATGAGGATGTTTCAGAAAGTTCCTTTTTGGTGGGTGCTGCCACCACCATAGCATCTCTAGGGACACCCTTTGTCAGGAAATCTTTCCCAGAAGAGGCTGTGAGGGACAGGTTCCACTGCATCTGGGGACTCCCATGCATTTTGATTAAGTAGTTCCATAAGTTTGTTGAAAGGCAGAGACACAGTGGCTGAAGGGTGAGACCCAAAGGCCTTCAGGTAAACAGAGTCCTCATCAGAAGGGTTGATGGGCTTCCAACCACCGCTCTGCTTAAGGATTTCTAGGATGTCTGCAAAAGAGACATCCTCAGAGTGCAACCATGGGGACCCTTCCGACTCATTGAGATCTGTGTCAAAGGTGACTGACTCCTCTGGGGAGTCAAAATGCTTCCTCTTGCAGAGTCTCTTATGAGGGACCTCTTCAGAAGGGTATTCTGGAAAGGTTTCGGAAGAGAAGGGTTTGCCTGATGGGGTACCCTGAGGCCTAGGGTCTCTGCAGGCATGTGGATGGTGTGGTAGAGACAGACGCCAGTACTTTATGGGGAGGAATATTGGAATCTTTGAGTGGAGCTGTTTGTGGAGACAGCACTCTCCTCATCAGCTTGAAAGCTCCCATTCCGATTCGAGGACACCTCTGGCTCTGAAGAGAAAAGAAGAGATCCCTAGAGCCAAGGGGGTTGGCTCCGAAGCTGATGTAGGAGCCGAGCTCATCCACGCCAAAGCCCTGAGAGGTAACTTCAGATCTGAAAAATGTCCAATCTGACTCCCCTCTCTGGACCCGACCGGAGAGTGTCAGCTCCTAGACTCCTCAGATGGAACCGCGTATGTCGGAGCAGACATCGTGTCCAAAGATCCCAGGATGGGTTTTGACACTGATGGTTCCACAGCAATCGGTTCCAGGCATTCCAGTTATGAGGTCTCAGGTCGGCTCGGAGGAGGAATTGATGTCAACAGGAAAGTCTTGGCTGGCTCCAAATCCCTCTGGGTTGGAGCCAAGAGGACTTTGGCCAGCGCCTGTGTCCTTAAAAGTCTTCGCACCACCCTATCCACATCATCATCTAAAAGACTCCTGGAGGACTTACAGGAGGGAGTAGGTGATCCAATCATCTACAGAATAAGAGACTTTAGAACAGGAGTAACTGGCTCCAATTCTGGGGACCAGATCCTTCCTTCGAACTCCACTGGAACCGAAACAGCTGGTGCCGATGAAGTAGATTTTTTTCAGTCCAGTAGTCGTCAGAGTCAGAGATACAACTTTACTTCATTTTTTTACTGGTTCTGATTGCCCCGAAGAGGAAGAAGATATCTTGGTGGATTTGTTACATTTTGCTGATGGCGATTTCACTGATCTTAAAGTGCCTGGACCATCTTCTAGAGCGTCTTGGAAGGGGGACTTCAGTAAGCCTCTTACTATCAATTTGTTTCTTCTTTCTAGCAGTACTCTGAAGCTGAAGAAATGACATATAGAACATGACTCTTGAAAATGTACTGCTCCCAGGCAGTAGACACAAACAGTATGGGAATCAGTTAAAGACATCTTTTGGCTGCATTTACCACATTTTTTGAAGCCCGAAGGCTTAGTTTCCTTAAGCTCCTTGGACATGTTCAAAATCACAGTCCACACACACAAGAGCAAATTAACAACAATTACTTAACACACTAAACCCTATGATATAATGTATAAAATATCAAACTTTTTTTTTTTTTTTGGAGAAACTTTAACAAAACAAAAGGAAGGAAAGAAATTAGGTAGCCCCGTAAATGAAATGGGTAGCGGCACCCCTCTAACTTAAATGGGCTGATGCCCTTTTTGTTTTAACAGTAAGATTAACTATCTATGGATTTCAAGGATATTAACAATAAACAACAGCAAAATGCCCTCTAACTAAAATGGGCAGCAGCAGCCCTCTAACTTTGCCCTTTTTTTTTTTTTTTTAAATAAGATTAAACTAAGTATGAATTTCAAAAATATTAACAACAGCAATAGTAGAAAAAAGCCCTTTAACTAAAATGGGCATATGTGACAGAAATTTAAGCTGGGACTGGGTAGGGTTACCACCTGTCCCACTTTGCGAGGGACAGTCCCTCTTTGGGCAGTTGTGTCCTGCAAAAAAACTGAACAAATGGCAAATGTCCTGATATCTTAGGACACAAATATTTCCTATATTTTCTTTAATAGTTGCATAAAACAGTTATTTTGTATCTGAAACACCAAAATATTATAATAAACAGAATAAGCAACTCAAATGCTACAAGAATAAGTTTCTATTCTGGCAAAAAGTGAATTTCTGTCCTTTGTACTGGCCGTGGGTATGTTTTGCCCTGCAAAATCTGACGTTCCTACCAAAAATGTCCCACTTTGGGCATTTGAAAAGGTGGCAACCCTAGGACTGGGAAGAAACATAGGCTTAACAAAAAAAAAAGACAGCCTGAAGCAACAACACAGCAACGGACTTTCTCTAACTAACTACAATGATAACAAACAGTAAATGCTAAATTTACTTTAAAGTAGAAGAAGACATTTTTCAAAGAAAGAATAAAGATTTGTTCACTTAGCCAGAGCCAAAATGGAAGCACCCAATCTGTTTAGCTGCAAACAAGATCTGGGGAGCTTCACTAAAGCATGATGGAAAAGGGATACAGCCACAAGCCAGTGGAAGACCTCAAGTTTTAATATACGGCTGAGTCGGATCCGAGGATCGGTTCCGAAACCAACCAGTAAGAATAAAGGCAACATAGGACAACATAACATCAGTCTGATTCAAATATGTCCTGTCTTCTGGAGACAATGAATCCACAAATTCTTCCAGACTATAAGCATTGCCAAACATTTGGCTGACAGGTTCATCTCAAATTTCACTACCCACCCCACCCCACCCCACCCCCGATAATCCAAAGGAAATACCACATATCACAATCCCCCAACCATTACTAGGGAGCAGGTCATCAATGCACTTTCCAAGGCCAAAAATGCTGCATCAATGGACCCCGATAACATCCCAGGATGCTTAATAAATAGCATGAAACATGACCTCTCTGGTCCACTTGAATCACTTTTCAACTACAGCCTACAGTCAGGTTTTGTACCCAAGAAATGGAAGACGGCTATAGTCATTCCCCTGCACAAAGGAGGTCCAGCCACTGATTCAGTAACTATAAATCTGACCTGTCTCATATGTAAGGCTATAGAAAGAATCATCATGGACATGACAAATGAGGACATAGGTAACCTGCAAAAACTGGACCCATCACAATATGGCTTTGTTAAAGGAAGGTCATGCCTATTTAATCTAGTGGACCTCTTTGAGAGGGTGACCAAAGCAATGGATGGAGGCAAGGCTGTGCACACAGCTTACCTCGACCTGGCCAAAGCTTCTAATACTATACCCCACTCAGGCATTATAGATAAATAAGCTCACTATTTTAGGTACAAACCCTTTTATCACCCACTAGAGAGCCAAATGGCTGACTGATAGGACCCAGGAAGTCAATACAGGTGAAGCCACCTTGAGCAACAGGCCAGCCACTAGTGGAATCCCCCATGGCTCAGTACTAGGCCTGCTCCCTGCAGACACTAGCATTCTTCAAGAAGGCCTATCTCTGATTAACAAATGGTGTCAAAGCCATGGTCTCAAACTGATTGTTAAGAAATGCATAATTGTACCCTTTGGGAAGTCAACCATGCCAGCTAATTACCATGTTGATAATACACCTCTAACAGTTTACCTAGTGGTCAGGGATCTGGGTATGCACTTAGACAATAGTCTTACCTTCGACCACCACCTAGCCACAGTGGTGAGGAAATCTTTTTATGTTGCACAGCTTATAAGTAAAAGCATGGCATCTGGGTACAAAGTGATCCTTATCCCGCTGTATTCTGCCCTTATCAGACCAATCACTGAATACAATGCTCCTTTTGGTATGTTCTGACCAGGCATATGCAGCAACTAGAGCAATCTCAGAGGCTCCTTACAAAAAGAATGTAAGGTATAAGAAATCAGCCTTACACAGAGTGCCTTAAAGCCCTTTCCCTCTACTCAGTCACCTATTCATTGCTGAGGGGTGATCTATGCCTGGCTTCCAAGGCATCCACAAACCCCAAACTTACGAATGTCCTGCACATTCGTAAGTCAAACAGTAAAAGAAATACAAGGTCTAGGGACCTGAATTTTGTCTGTGACTTAAATAGAACATGCTGGAGAGACATATATGTGTCCAAGAGACTGCTCCTCCTATGGAACAGACATCCAACCCATGTGAAGCTGAGTTTGTTTATTACCCAATTTAATTGCAACCTAGGCCAGTGGATGGGGAAAAGGACATTTACACAGGCCTGGCACCCATGTCCCTTATGGACAGAGGGAGCTTATAAATGCCTGGCCCTGGATACAGGACATCATTATTCTTTCAGGGAAACTTGGTTAGATTTAGAAAAGCCCCCACCCCCACCCCACTTCCCCGGTCATTACCCTAGTAACAATCTATGAATCCATGAACCCATAACAGGTACAGGAACAGCCCATGAGAATGTGTTTAACCCCCAGTCCTTAGTGGCCATTACAGCTACACCAAAGGAAGTCAAGGCAATATGCAAGTGTTCTGTGGAACTATCTTTGGTAACACCAGCGTTACTAACCATAGGTTGAGGTAATAATTTTACTTGTTTTTTCTCTTTAGGTACAAGCAGAGTGGAAGAAGCAGAACCTGGAAGATCGTCCACGCTGCAGCCACAGAAAAAAAGCTGATTACTGAAACAGTAAGCTCTGTAACATTGCTAAAAGTATTCACTAGAAACCACCAAGCATACTTTCCTTCCCCAAGCCAGTAAACACAAGCAGTACACTGAAAATTCTGACATCAGACCTTGAACATTTAGCCAGAAAAATCACAGAACATTTATTATCTCAGAAATGAGAAAACATTCTAATTCTGTTAAAAACAGTAACAGGCAGGAAGAACATATTCCAACTGTAAAAGCACAGCCCTAATATTGAATATTTTTATTAAATCACAGTTTTCCACTCAAAACTGAAAAGTAAACCAAGTAAACAGAGCAGAAGCACATTAAATTTTTGACAGAAGCGGGTATTCTTAAGAAGGAATACCACAAATAGCTGTTCTTTTAATACTTTTGACCGACTGTTGTTCCTCTGGATTAAGAGAGATGCAGCTCCTCAAACAGGCAGTTAAATTTAGAATAAGAGTAAATGGAAGTTATCTACTTAGCATAACACAGAATCCTTATTGTATCCTCTCTGTCCACCTTGACTTGTGGATCATCATCCCTCATAGCAGATCCAAGCCAGCAACTTTTTCTCCCCTTACAGCTTCTCTGGTGTTTGAGTTCCTCCATTTCCCACAATGCAGTGCTTCCCAACTATCCATCTCAAACAGATTTTGCCTACCCAGAAACAGATATATAAATAAATGAATGGAGATGGGCTTCAGGTCTACCACCTCTACCCAGAGACAGAACGTGACAATTTGGATACAGGAAGGTGGGAGGGTTGTCAAGGTGGATGGAGACAGACAATGATCTAAGGCCTGGATATAAAAAACAATGCCTCATTTATACCGCTTAATGAAGGTATGCATTACTGACCACAGTGCTGCAGCATAAATAACATCTACAGATGAATTTCTGATGAAAGCCATAGATAAGGCAACTGACCTTGTAGAATGAACTTTAGATTTGGAGGGAAAGGAATTGTTATGCAGTTGGATAGCCATCTAGTCAGGGTTACTTTGGAGACATTGCAGCACATCTTGGCTAATGCAGAGGAAACAAACAGCTGATTATTGTTATGTAATCATTTATTACGGTGGAGGTAGAATTGAGAGTTGTCTATAATCATCTAGAGTATGAAGAAGGAATTTGCCTTTGTTGGGATAGTTTGAAAAAACCTGGTGGAAACTCTGGTTGAGTGCTAATTCAGAAGCAACATTAACACTGAAGGAAAGAAAGATTAGAACTTCCAAGATGGCTGCACACCGATCAGCAGCTTAATTTCAGCTCTCCCAGTGAAATTACAGCTTGGGTAAAGTTCAGTTACTGGCTAAGTATACTGCCTGGATGCCAGTAAAGAAGAAATTTAGAGACCCTCTATGATAATCAACCAGAAAAGGGGAACAGAACGCACATTAACTGGGAAGAATCCAGCCTCTTTTCAGTAGAAAGCAGTTCAGTCTTCAGCTTTGGTACAAGAGATGGCTTCAAGTAATTTAGAGGAAAAAAATCAGATGTACTCAGAGGTGATTAAAATAAATGGAACACTGAAGGAATATAGAAACTCAAATAAAAAAGGCTGGAAAAAATAGAGGAAGCTTTATTTACTTGTTTTACATTTGTTTACCGGGGAGGTCCGACTGGACACAGCTGTCCATTTTCAGCGGAGGCCCGGGGAGAAAAGCTCCAGAAACAATTACTAACATACTGTACATAAGATATTTACATGAGCATCGTGGTTTACACATACAGTTATAAAATATAGCAAATAACATATGCTTGCATAAGATATTTAAATAAGCATAGTGGTTTAGAAATACAGTTAAAACTACAGCAGGTAGTAACATGTGACTGTTATTCATACAGTATGTTTTAGTTGAGATAATCTTGAAGATGTAATGAAGATAAAGGAAGAAAGAAAAAACTAAAAATACTAGCCAGTTTGTCAAAGGAGGAGAATATAAAGTTCATATTAGGCATATTGACACTTTAAGGGAAAGTTTTTCAACTTAGTCTAATTGAGTGTTAGTGGGTATAGATGGGACAGCGGGGAGTAGGCGGCAGTGAGTTGGTAAGTAATGTGTGATAATACATAGTGCATCTGTGGGCATTTTAAAGAGGAGGTTGGATAGTGGGTAGGGGAAAGGAGTTAGAATATGTCAGCCAGGTGCTAGGCAGTTACAAGTAATGTGTGGTAATATATAGTGCATCTGTGGGAGTTTTAAAGAGGAGGTTGGATAGTGGGTAGGGGAAAGGAGTTACAATATGTCAGCCAGGTGCTAGGCAGTTGCATGTCCAGGAGTTGTTTAGGTGGGAAATATGCTGTCTTTTGAAGATGGTTTTGTTAGACTGTACCATGATTTGTAGTGGTAGTGAGTTTGAAGTCTTGGCAGTCTTACTAGAATGCAGGGTGTTACGACAGCTGTAATGGCTTTTGGGGATTGCGATTAGTGCCCTGTTAATGGATCTAAGTTCTCTATTATTGGAGTAGAGGGTGATCAGGTCTTGTAACGCTGGAGTTTTGTCATATTGGTACAGTATTTGGTAAGCTAGAAGAAGTTGGTTTAGAGCTAAGGTATTAGGGAGTTCAAGCCAGGAAAGCTGTTTTAGGGCTTGACAGTGGTGGGTGCAGTAGGAGTTTGTGGCAGATTTTGCTACTTTGTTGTAGCATACTGATAGCGTGTTTAAATCACTCTTGTTTAGATTAATTAGGACAGGAGAAGCATACAGTAAGGTAGAGAGAAGATGGGTATGAGTTAGGGTAACTTTACTATTGCTGGTTAGGAAGTTTTTACATCTGTAAAAAGTACCTAGTTTTTTGTTGACTTTGGCTATTGTATGAGCTATGTGTTTGTCAAATGTTATATTATTGTCAATAATGACCTCTAGCAATTTGTTTTTTGTGACGGGGAGATAGGGGTATTATCTGATGCAGAAATAGAAAATGGGGGAGTGGGTACTGCTGCTTTGGAAGGATGAAAGAGCATAAGTTGGGTCTTTTAAGGATTTAGTATTAGCTGGGAGTTTGTTAGCCAGGTTTCAATGGATGTAAAAGCTTCCTGGGTCTTGATGTCAGTGTATTGAACCAGGTTTGCTAGAGGGGTGGCTTTGAAGATTATTTGTAAATATAGTGAAAAGCAAGTAGCTTTAATTAGCTATGCAGATGAAAGTATAGTTGTATAAATTCCACTTACCTGTAACAGTAGATGCTCATAGAACACACTGCCTTACTGGCATTCAGGTTGTAGTGCCCTACTACCCTCTCTCTGGAAGTCTCTCAGAGCTTCAGACTCCTCCAGCTGCATGTCTGTGGATGTGAAGAACCAATCAGCTGTGAGAGCAGGGTAGTCCTTCCCAACCACAGACAGCAGCCATTCAGTTTTTTTCTAGGGCCCTAAAGGAAGAGCAGATGAAAAATGCAAACTTTACGAATATCTATTGATCCAAACCAGACAACACAGCCACACAGGAAAAGCTGCTAAACAAAATAACAGCATAACCACCACCACAAAAAAAAAAAACAATATACATTAAAGAAAAGAGGGTGGTGGGAGAGTACTGCCAGTAAGGCAGTGTGTTCTACGAACCTCTACTATCACAGGTACATAGAACTTAGGCAACTGTACTATGTTCAACAAACACACTGCTTTACTGGCATATAGGTACACTCCCAAACCTTACCTAACATGGGAGGAGAAAATACAAGGGTCCAGGAGCTCCTGGAGAATGTTTCTAGTGAAGCCTGCTCTGGATCTCAATAAAAGTATCCAGTTTATAGTGCCTCTAAAATGTATGGAATGAGGACCAAATTGCTGCCTCTAGAATGCTTCTAGAGTCCACCCCTGTCAAAAATGCTATAGAAGAGGAAAAGGGCCTAGCAGAATGTGCCTTTAGCTTGTTTGGATTTGCCTTGCCATGGTGGGTGTAACAAAAAAATAATACCAGAGGACAACCTGTGTGCAATGGTTTGATTAGAGACACACATTTTCCTTTTTGGGAACCCGGAAAATCAGGGAATAAAATCCGTTTCATGCTCTCAGAAGGAGGTACCAGTTCTATGACCCCCAAATTGAGCATATGCTGGAGAACAGGAACAATAACAATTGTCTGGTGGATGAGGAGGAACTCCCTTGAAGAGAGGAGGACAGTAATTCCACTGCCATTGGTAGCACATGCCCACAACACTGAGGACCAATTTGTCAGAAAGAAACTACTGACAGCCACAACACCTTGCTGAGAGACAACTTGAGAGATGTAGCACCCAAAACGAGACTTTTTGGGAAAGGGACTCCTCTTGTTTGACTTGACAGAGCTATCACCCTGCATAATTCCTTTTGGTACCTTGTTTCTTGTTCATAGGCAAATACTAAACTAACTGCCCTGAAGTGTCACTTTAAGCCTTGCCAATAACCTGAGGTCAAAATCAAACCATGTACCTTGTGTTTATGAGGTAAAGACCTTGACTATTAAGACAAACCCACCCCCTAAAAGTTGAATCCTTTACAGGTAAATACTAGGCAATCAGTCTGGAGACTATTACAAGCCACACCAATAACCACTGGTCAGAATCACACTTTGTACTTTTTATCTGTGTGGGAAAGACCTTAATCATTACGCATTATTTTAACCTCAGGGAATTCTGTTTAAGAGGCTGCCAAATATTATCCTGTTTAAATGATAAGAATTAGGAATATGAACCACTTTTGACACACCCTGCATCAATTTACCTATGTCATCCTACTGTTTAAGGATGTAATTAGCTGCAGTACCAAACACACAATCAGACTCAATAGGAGCATTCAAAATGCCATTTTTAAGTCAGAAGATTTTTGACTGTGCAACCAAGAATTGCTTATCACCATTGACAAAGCTCATTTCTAGAAGTAGTGTAAGCCCCTTTTAAGATGCTGTTTAAAGCATGTTTTGACATCTGAGAAACACTGGAAACAATATCTTTGACATAAACTTTTTGCTCAACTGACAACGATGTAGCAAACTCTTCTAAAACTATTAATGCCTCTCAAAACAAATTTCCACATAAAACACTGACAGTTAAATATTTTAAATGCTACTCTACCGGACTGCACCAACTTCTTCCCCTGAGATTCTAGCCACTTGCCTAGTTTATCTTGAGGAATTGGACTTGTAGATCACATAGTACCAATGTACAACATTCTAATGGAATAGACAACACAAACATAACTCCCACCGTCTTCTTCCTAATTTTAGTTTTCCTACTGATTTTCTTGCAGCATTATATATCAAGGGGAATTCATAAAGGTTGCTACAAAGTGCAGACTATACCTACACTTACTACAATTTTTCTGTGAGAATAGACAGCACACAAAATATGGTAGGGATGCTCTTGAATACAGATCTTGTACGCTTAGTGTACACTTATTGTACACTTAAGTGTAGGCGTTCATGAATCTGGCCTTACTAGAAATGGTAGCTGGAGACAAAGAAGCCAGGTCCACTGAGAAAGGACCCTGGAGACCTGGCAAGGTGGAGGAACCCCTCAATTTCCTAAAAATGTTTTTAGGCAGAGCATCAGTAAGCAAGGGAGATATATAGGCTTTCTTAAAAAAACTTCTCTCATCACAGGAGGCCTGGGTTGCAGAATAGCAGCCTCATCCTCCTAAAGATAATAAACCCTGCCCATCTCAAATACAGCAAAAGATTTCCCCCAATTAAATAAATCCCTAAATTTAGCCAGCATTTAGGAAAAAGAAAACATCTACTTGGGTTTCTGTATCTGCTTGTCAGCAGACAAAACTGACTGATTTGATTCAGCCATGTCTGCATACCTCTCAATCTCTTAGAGCAAAAAATCTGGACAAAGCCTAAAATGATGGGGGGACAAATAGGGACAGACTGTAAATATACTGCTCTTACAAACATATAAACTTGACAGAATAATAGGTTTTGCATTAGCATGAATTTTCTGAAGGATGTGGAGTCTTAAACTCAAACGTTTGTCATTATTTAATGACGTCAATTCTCAGCTATTTTCCAGAAAAGTACAGATTTTAGGAGGAACAAACCAAAAATATGAGGCAAAAATACGGACATTCTGTGAATATCTGTACAGTTTAGAGGTATGCATGTTTGAAAGCTCAGACACATGATCTCCTTCAAAATCAAGACCCGAAGAAGAAAAAAACAAAGGTCAACATACCAGTTACTATTAACCAGGGAACACACCCCAGAATCAACTGCTTAAACAATGGGCCTAGCCAATGCCACCATCTCAGGTGGGAAACTTGGAAGAGACTGCTTCTCAACTACATAGTACATTTTCTGTCTCTTCTTAGCATGAACATTAGTAGAAGGAGAATTCCAGAGGGAAACCTATCAACCTCAGCAACTAATTCTACACCCCTGACATCCCCTGCACCTAAAGTATTTGGTTCTCCCATACCTGAACCAAGCACCAGTATAGCCCTAGACAATGTATCTGACCCTTCTGTCATGCACAACTGTGGTACCAACACCACACCAGGAGACTTGCTGGTAAAAGACGAAGAGTGGTCTGACAGCCTGCTCCAGGTTATGGCTACTGCTGAGTCACAAGCTGTAGGCTGAGGCATAGTTTTTGTTTCACTTTTGTGTTTTTTAGGTGCAGATGGGGTAGATGGGGGCTGGGGGGGGCATATTCAGAGTCCATCTAGACAAGGGGCATAAAACTACCCAGGTCATTAACATCTACTGAAGAAAATGCACTCCCAGTAAATAAAGGGATAATACCCCTCTATTTTCCCTTAAAATAGCAATGTAAATGCTATAGAAATAGATCAACAAACAGAACACTCTACTGAAGAAATAGCCAATAATTCAGTACTTACACCAAGCACCAAAACAGTTAAAAACAAACAAACAAAAAAAAACAATACAATTCAATAAATTGCTAATTTCAGATCCACATGTATAAAACAGTGTAAATTACCTTAATATAAATAATTCAATATAAACTTAAGAAAAAATCCTGTCAGAAAACAAAATGGCATCAAAATCATGACTTAAATGAATAACATTTAAAAGAAAATCAAATAACTAATTCACTTTTTTACACAAAGATAGTGAAAAAAAACTGTGAAAACAGTGTTTTCCTTTAAAAAGATTCAAAATTATGCCTTAAATCAATGGAAATAGCTGTAATTTACTCATGAATATGGCAGCATGGGCCAAGAAAGCAGCTGTCAGAAACAGCCACTGTAAAGCTAAAACTGTCCAGGCTTTCAAAAATACAATACATTTAAAAAGGGTTTTATAAACACCTGAGAAAATAAAATTCAGCTCACCCCAAAAAGGAAAATCAAAATTAGAATGCCTTCCTTTCTTTACATAAATAAGTCTGACAACCTGATTGGTTTCTGTGACATGAACTCAGACATCCTGGTGCAATAACCAATCTGGTTGTTAGACATCTGTTATTCAAGTAACTGCTCCTGACCCTATCATTTGTTGAGGGGGTTCCTTTCCTTATCTACCCATAATAAAATTTGGGTTGTCTCCTATACCTCTCTCTTGATTCTTCACTTTATTGGATTTTTTTTAGCTCTTCATAAGTGTAGCTCCCAGCTCAGCTTGGCAGGAAAACTTTCTTGGGAAAATGGAGTGCTATGCTCACTGTACGTAGACTGGTGTGATCTTGAGGAGGTGTAATGTACACTGGTTTCCTTCTTAAATTAGTGAGTGTTACAGCCAATAATGACAAATATAAAAGAAACAAGCTTCAATGTTAAAAAAGTCTTGCCTGCAGTTGCATCAAAACTTAGAACTGCTGCTGTTTGCTTGGTGCTAACTTGCCACATTTCAGTGCCTTACCAGAAAAATCAAAGTTTTGGTCTTATGAGAGGAAAGGGAAACTGTATAAAGTAGAATGTTTGAGAGAGAAACATTTCAGTTTGGTGGTACTAGCTTTGATGTGGCTGCCCAAAACATGATGATGTGCTCTGTGTTTTGTCAGACCATTTACTTTGCAGCTTGGATTTTTAAACAGTAATATATGGCACAAAGCAATTCTACACCTCTTTTTTCACTCCTTAGTAAGTGCGTTTTCACAAATGGATCCAAACTGCATATAAATAATTCCGTATACACTCACATCTGTTATGTTAGCTGTGATTTTCTTTGCTGATTAACCAGTCATTTTGGCTCATATTTCTGGCTTTTTGATTTGTATTGATAGTTGGGGTATGGGGAACGGCATGGTGAGAAGTGTTATTATTGTTTTTACAATAATGCAAGTAGTGATCAACTAGATATTTTGGGCAATATTTCTGGTTTTGTGATTTGTGTAGACAGTGTGGTAAGATAAGTCTTATTGCAGTTTTTATAGTAATGCTGGCAGTGATCAACTAGATAGGTTGGACAATATTTTTGTAGCTTTGTGATTTGTGTGGAGTAACTTGGATTGGAATACTTTAATGCAATTTATTTGCGTGGACTGTGGAAGTGAAATACTATTACTCAGTTGAAGGGCTAGTGTGCTTTTGTAAGAAGTAGGATGATCTACTTAACTGGATACCTAATATGTACAGACAAATTAAGTATAATTATTGCAGCTATCTTCCGTGGAAGAAAATGACTAGCTGCCTGCCGCTGTTTGATTAATATTTTGGCTTTGCAGGACTGTGATTATGTGAAACAACATATAACATTTTAATGTGTTGCAAATGTTTGTTTGGACAAAGGTGAAATACATTTCATGGTCATCCTCTTTCATCGGCGTCTATATTATATAGTCGAAGTTTCAAAATTTCAAACCTTACATGAGCAAACTCATATGAGTGAAGTTCAAAACATCGACTATATAATAATATTAAAAAAAAAAAAAAAAAAAAAAACTTACTCCCCCCCTACTTAAATATACCAACTCTGACAAAGCACTTCAGTGCAGAAAAGGGAAAATTTCCCATTCTGCGCATGAAAAGCCGTTGACTTTCACCTTCGAACTTTCCGATGTTCGATCATATGATGTCGACCATCTATGATTCGAACATCGGAACGATCGCTCATCTAATATAGACCCTTTCATCATGATCACACAAAAGTGGCTATAACTGCTTGTTGAAGGTTATCTGGATAAAAGTAAACAACTTTGTAAGGCTATAAGGGATAATGCATCACGGAATACCCAAACCCTCAGAATTTCTGGGGGCTGGTATCCTGCCCACACCAAAACTGCATAAGTGGATTTTGATATGGGCTTTGTAATCACCTCTGCCCTGAACCCCACCTATTCTAAAACCATCCCTGCTCATGGGTGAACACAGAAGGTCACTGTACTTGTGTTGGGGGCTGGTGACGTTGTCATTATTTCTTTAAAAATCCTCCCAAACTTCAGAGGTCACTGTATCTTGTGTTGGACTGGGAACAGTAAAGCAATTATTTCTTTAACTTTCCTCACAAACTACACAGGGGTGCACACACTTTGCTACATGAATACTGTACTGTCTTTACAAGTAACAAGTTGGAAACATTACTGTACTCATTTTTCTTTTTCATTTTCCTCACAGTCAAACATATTCTGCATATACTGGTGGCTATTTGTGGATGAGGATATGTGGGAGATTAAATAAGCATACTGTTTCTGTATATCTGATAACAAATATGATATTCTGATGTGTTTTTTTTTCAGTTTTGTCCAAGTCAGACATTAAAAGGGTACACAGAAGGAGGCTGTACTTTGGGGATGAGGTGTGTAGAGGCATGCAGTATTATAAATATAACAACAGCAGCCTGAAATATGACTGTGTGCATCTGTACCTCAATATTAATCCCAGTTTTACACCACAGGAGGATAAACAGAAAGTGACTACTTATTTTGAGGTGAGGGTCATGAGGGCAGGTACTAATCCTTGATATGATTTATGTATCCTCACAAGAAAGAATAGTTGTGTAAAATCTTACCATGACCATAGATGTCCTTCTCTTCTATATGCTGCAGTATTCATAACATAAGAGAGTCTGCCTCTGGCTGACTTGTATGTCCGGCCAGCATACAAAAGCCTTAATGCTACTGTGCGGTGCATGCTACATGGCACCACACAACATGTATGTCGACCATAAAGAGATGTCGGGTATAAAGCAGACATCAGCATGCACCTACCTCTGAACTGTATGCTGCCCAGCACCAGCCTGAGATTGTAGCTGAGAATCATATCAGCAGGAAACTAGGCAAGCATCAGGGGAAGGCAGGGTGGGGAAGCAATACTGCAGCATATAGAAGAGAAGGACATCTATGTTTATGACTAAAACAGCAATCCAGGACCACCACAGCTTCAGACAGGAAAACTTTAATAAAAGGTTAGCGCTTTCATGCCAATAACTCGGGACTTCATATGAAATACAAAGAAAAAGAAGAACTCTTGATAATACAAGCAATTAATCAATGTAACAGTTTGCGTTCTCTTAATAAAGGCTTTAAAGGCACATAGGCATTAAGTCCAGGACTTCTATGTGCCTGCAACTTCATAATCCATTTACTTTCAGCCTTCTCGATAAAATTGTTCAAATCACCACCCCTCTTGTTAAGATAAAACCTCTGTAATACTAAAAAACAAAAGCAATGATCCTTAAAAACTTGACCACACCTATACAGAGCGCTACTGTCATCTTTATTTCTTATAATTTTCTCCCCGGGCCTCCACTGAAAATGGACATGTATCCAGTCGGACTAACCCGGTCAACAAATGTAAAATAAATAAATAAATAAATAAATAATAAAATGTTCTAAAATATGTTCCTTTAAAGTCCTAATGGTTTTGCCTACATAAAAACAACGGCATTTAGTGCATGAAGCAAGATATATAAGATGTTTGCTAGTGCAGTCTACATAAAACCTAAGGTTAAAAACAAAACCATTAGACAGATGTGTAAATGTTTTAGTATCTGAAATGTGTTGACATGCAGTACAATTCCTGCACATAAAAGTACCCTATCTATCAGAAAGAGATAAGGCACCACTCCTTTTATCATAACAGAGCTGCCTCTTGAGAGACATACTATTCTTAAAACAAAAATGTGGCATAACACCTACAACTATCTGAGGTGAGTATGTGCCAATTCCTGCGTATCACATCACAAATATCCCCAGTGTTACTAGTAAACGTAATTACTGATCTAACATAATTCCTGTTAGATACTCTAGTCCTAACACTATGATTACCTTTTTTAGAAAAAAATGGTCTGGCTGAACCAGACCTGACTTCTCTCACATTATCCACAACTGAATTAACCTCTCTGGCAGAATAACCTCGTACTTGTAATTCTTGTTGCAATGTACTTAAAGCAGTATCGAAAGCCTCATTACTGGTATGTAATCTTGGGTCTCTGTTATAACAGCGAATGATCAAAAGATCGAACGCTGGTATATCAACCACAAAAGAACGAAAACAAAAAGGAGCGAACAGCCAGAACAGCAAAAAAAAAAAAAAAAAACACTAAACACTATTCTAAGTGGGGGGGTTTGTCCCGCAGACCCCCCACCCCCACCCTATTTAAATATACCAACTCCGAGATCGCACTACAGAGCCGAAAATGGCAAAGTGATGGAAGCAGCAAAGCGACTTCTTTCCCAAGGAAAGAATTTGCTTAAAACCGCTTTGTCATTTAGCGTTTTTGACATTTACAGTTCGACGAAGGCGCATTCGACATAATGGGTCTTCTTCTTCTGGCAGGAACCTATAATCTTGAAGTCCTAAAGACTTGATTCCCAGCTATGTTCTTAAAAACATGTGCAGGATGCATACTATTGTGATGAAGTAAAGTATTCCTTCTACAAGTTTTCCTAAACACTGCGGTTTGTAACCCACTAGCATCTTTATATAAATGAACATCTAAAAAATCTATATATGTCACGTGTGCATTAACAGTAAACCGCAAAAAGCTGGTCGTGGACTGAAGGTAACTAACAAATGAATCCAACTCAGAAATAGTCCCATCCCATTAAAAGAAAATATCTTCCACAAATCTCCTAAAAAACTTCAATTGTGATGAGTATCTGTGGACAGAGTAAACAAATTCCTCTTCCCAGTTAGCCATTACAAGGTTGGCATAGCTATTGGCACAAGATATGCCCATAGCCACGCCAACCTTCTGGTCTTTAGAATCAAGTCTTTAGGACTTCAAAATTACATACCTGTAATGAGGCTTTAGATACTGCTTTAGGTACACTGCAACAAGAATTACAAGTATGAGGTTATTCTGCCAGAGAGGTTAATTCAGCTATGGATAATGTGAGAAAAGTCAGGTCTGGCTCAGCCAGACCATTTTTTTCTAAAAAAGATCATCATAATGTTAGGACTAGAGTATCCAACAGGAATTATGTTAGAGCGGTAATTAATTTTAGGGTCTTTATTATATATTCGAAGTTTCAAACCTTCGAATCCCATATGTTTGACAACATATGATCAAAATTTGAAACTTCGAACATATAATAAAACATAAAAAAAATAAATAAAACTTACCTTAACGATCCGAGCAGGTGGGCAAGCCCCCCTGCACCACCCACACACCCCGTACTTAAATATACCAACTCTGAGATCGCACTTCAGTGCAGAAAAGGGAAATTCTCCCATTCTGCACTGTACAGCGCCATTACATTTAACCTTCAAACTTTTCAAAGTTCGATCATATGTTGTCGATCATATGACATTCGAACTTTGAAAAGTTTGTTCATGTAATAGGAACCCTTACTTTTACTAGTAACACTGGGGATGTTTGTGATGTGATATGCAGGAACTGGCCCATACTCATCTCAGATAGTTCTGTTTCTGATGTTGTAGGTGTTATGCCACATTTTTGTTTTAAGAATGGTATGTCTCTCAAGAGGCAGCTCTATTATGGTAAGGAGTAGTGCCTTATCTCTTTCTGATAGATTGGGTACTTTTATGTGCAGGAGTTGTACTGCATGTCAACACATTTCAGATACTAAAACATTTACACATCCGTCTAATGTTTTTGTTTTTAACCCTAGGTTTTATGCAGACTGCACTAGCAAACATCTTGTATATCTTGCTTCATGCACAAAATGCTGTTGTTTTTATGTAGGCAAAACCATTAGGACTTTAAAGGAACGTATTTTAGAACATGTTGGTTATCTAAGAAATAAAGATGACAGTAGTGCTCTGTATAGGCATGTTCAGGTTTTTAAAGGTCATTCTTTTTGTTTTTTAGTATTACAAAGGTTTTATGTTAACAAGAGGGGTGGTGATTTGAATAATTTTATTGAGAAGGCTGAAAGTAAATGGATTATGAAGCTGCAGGCACATAGAAGTCCTGGACTTAATGCCTATGTGCCTTTAAAGCCTTTATTAAGAGAAAGCAAATTGTTACATTGATTAATTGCTTGTATTATAAAGAGTTCTTCTTTTTCTTTACATTTTGTCTGATGAAGTGCCGAGTTATTGGCATGAAAGCGCTAACCTTTTATTAAAGTTTTCCTGTTTGAAGTTGTGGTGGTCCTGGATTGCTGTTTTAGTCATTGTATGCTGTTTGCCTTGCTGGGATCTTTGCTGCCTTGGTATCGTTTTATATCCTACAAATATAGTTACGGTAAGATTTTACACAACTATTCTATGTCTTTCTATTGATATGCTGCAGTATTCATAACATAAGGGAGAATGCAGAGCTCAAGCTTGGGACAGATTGGGAGGAGGATTAGCAAATGCTTTTTCAAAAATCCATTAAGGATTGCTCTTGCAAACCCAGCTCTGGACTTAGAGATGGTGTCTTGTTGTATTTAGTGAAAGTATTAACAGAGGACCATGTAGCTGCCTCTTGTATGGAGCCAATGTCCAATCCTTTAAAGAATGCCTCCGAGGAAGAAACTGCTCTAGTAGACTGGGCCTTCACAGGGGAAGCAAGTGACTTACCATTTGACAAATAAAAGGAATTGGCTTTAGAAATCCAGCTGGAAATAGTTTGCATGGAAACTGACTTACCCAGAACTCTTGGGTGGCAAGGGACAAACAGGCAGTCAGATTTGCGAATAAGCTTGGTTTTGTCAAGGTAGTATCTCAGCTGTCTGTGCACATCCAAGGTGTGCAGTATTCTCTCACTGTGACTCTGAGGTGAAGGGAAAAAGGTCGGAAGGTTAATGGACTAATTTAGGGATAACTCATTAACCATTTTGGGTGTACAGGAAGGGTTAGTGAGCAGGGAAACCCTATTTCTATGAAAGACAGTGAAGGGAGGCTTGGATACTGGAAGCAGCTGAAAAGAAAGGCAGGACTGGAGGGATAGCATACTAAGAAGAGGAGTCTATCTGCAAGGGATCATAATACCTCTTCTGCGTATCCAAAACTTGAGAGCAATCCCACTGAAAAAATTTTTTCATTTTAAGAATGGTCTCTCCAAAGGAGATGTCCTCCCTAGGGGAATCTGTACCATTAGATTCCTCCTCTGGGGAGCCCCAAGGGAGAAGCCAACAGAGTGGAGTATGCTAATGACTCCTCTCCAGAGGAATCCTCCTCCTCTGAGTAAGTATCCACAGTTGTTTTTTTGAAGGATGTGGAAGGACGGAAATGGCTGTAGAGGAACAGAAGAAGGCGAGGGTTGGCGAAGTGCCATAAAGGCATTAAAGAGGCTTTGAGAAAAAGCTTCCAAATCAGCAGGCTGCTGAGGGGTAGCAGGAGACACATGTTTAGTTTTAGTTTCCTTCTTTTTAGGGGCTTCCATATGATGAAATGTGGAAGGACCGGACATCTGCCTACATTCGACAATATCGAAAAGCACATCCTCATGCACCATAATTTGTGTGACGCCACAAGAACCCTTGGATATAACGAGCCTGGGTTTCCCCTTGTCACACTGATGGGAAGCCTACCCTTCCCTCATGGATGTGCCAGCATACTCCTTCGGGGCCTCCACTGTGGTACTTGCCAAAGGTACATCTACCACCTCCAGCATGGTCTCCAGGCTTACACAGGCCTCAGGAGCAACAACCAGAAGAAAAGGCACAGCTGAAGGCTCAGGCTGCAATTTTTTGGCCTTCTTCAGTACAGGCTTGTCTGTATGGCCCGATGTCACATCCATTTCATCTGCAAGGCGCTCAAGTTTCTGATTTTCTAAATATAACTTTAGAGAGGTTAGCCAACTCCTGAGGGTCTTAGGGACAAAGTATTTGCAAATTGGTGCACTCAGTGTGGTCGTGGTCTGGCCCTAGACAAAAGAGGAAGAGATGATGGGTGTCTTTATGTCAAATCTGCCTTCCACACTGAAACTTGCCTTTCCTAGCTGACATGAACCCAACAAAACAAGCAGCAACAGCAAAAAAGTGTTAGAAGAAAAAAACCCAACAGGGACTTATCTGAAAACTGGAACACAACTGTTCTGGTGTGTGAACGTCGGGAGCAGGCGATTGGACAGGCGGCAGAAAGGTTCTGAGGTAGGTGTGTGCTGATGTCTCTTTGTGGCCGATGTATGCATTGTGTGGTGAGGTGTAGCGCATACCTCGCAGTAGCATTAAGGCTTTTGGATACTGGCTAGATGTACGAGTCAGCTGGAGGCAGACTCCCTTATGTTATGAATACTGCAGCATATGAACAGAAGGACATCTCATATTTTCAGTTTATTGTGAACTGCTGTTTGTTCAACTATCAGCATGAAAACTTGGCAAAAATGTATTTCTTCCTTGAAACAAAAATGTAAGATTGAATTTCTTTTCTCTATGCATAATATTTATTCAGGCTGTCACTGGATCAAACGGTTGGAGGAAAGCTCTATAATGCACCTCGGAGCATCTATAAACTCATGGCTTCTGGTTGCCAAGCAACCCCCAAACCCAACATCTTAATTTAGTTATTACAGGGTAGTTTTGGTCAGTTAGGATATGTTGAAAGAATACAGGCAAAAGCAAATTTGAAGAGTAACACTGTATTTCTTTCCTTAATCATGTTTTTTGTTCAGGCGCTCATTGGGTGAAAAGGTTGCTTAAAAAACTCTAAAATGCATCTTAAAGCATCTAGAAACCTCATGACTTCTGTGGGCTACTTAATACACTTATTTCCACAGAAGTTTACCTAAAGCCAGCCCTGGGCTGCATACAGCAGCTTTGCTGATCTGCCTCCCCCCAACCTGTTTCTAATGTAGTCTGTCACTGGTATGAATAGCAGCTGACACAAAGCTGAGCCCTGATGCACACCCACTCTGACTGGGAACCCTTCTGTGAGTCCAAATACTGTTTACACTTTTGTTATTGGGTCAAGTTGACAGATACTTATAATTGCTCAATAGTAAAATAAATCTATTAGTATAATCATGTTTCCTCCCTTATCAGACCCATTATCGAGTACAATGCCCCCTTTGGTATGTACCTTGCCAAGCACATGCAGCAGCTGGAGAGACCACAGAGGTTCCTGACCAGGAAAAACCAGGGTCTTAAACACCTGTCCTACACAGATATGCTAAAAGCACTGTCCCTCTACTCAGTCTCACACAGACTGCTCAGAGGTGACCTGTGTCTGGCATACAAGGTCATTTCAGACCCAGCCTTGATGGAGTTGCTGCATATCCATAAGTCAAAATCCACTCGAGCAACCTGCACACAAGGCCTCAGCCTGGTCTGTGACATTAATAGGACTTGTTGGTGGGATAGATTTGTGTCCCAAACACTTCCCCACCTGTGGAATAGACTCCCTCTCCATGTTAAGCAGAGTACCTCTTTAGCTGTCTTTAAGAGGAACCTGGACAACTGGATGGTAAACAGAAAATACATCCCTGGGATCCTGCCTGTGTCCCTGCTGGACAAGGAAAACAGGTGCTGACTTTGTGGGAACATGGGAGAAATTCTTGGCTAGGCTTATAAGGGCCTCTGGGCCAATAGCCTAGTATCATCCAATGCACCTATGTAAGTATCTCTGGAATTGTGCATGTGGATGGGTTGTGATGCAGTATTTCACAAGCCATGTCACCACAGACATCATGAATGGCTCCTCACTCCAATGAGGTACTTTATACCACAAAAATTATGAATTTTTTTCTTGGAAATATTATGAATGGATGACATATGTTGATAATTATATTAATAATTTGAACAGGAGGATCTTTATATAGTACACTATAGTATAAAATTAAATCTTACATCATCATCAGTATCAGCCCCCCTTTTTCCATTTTTTTCTACATGGGGTCATGGTATCGTGTTAACTGTCACCAACTCCCTCGATTCATTGCCACACTCCTGCCTTCTTCAACACTCATGCCTGATTGTCGCAGATCTTCTTTCACACAATCCATCCACCTCTTTGCTGGATGTCCTTGCTTCCTCTTACCTTCTTCCTGTCTGTCCCACATCTTCCTCACCAGATCGTCTTCTGCTTCTCTACACATGTGCCTAAACCACCATAATCTTTTCTCTTTGATCTTTTCTGCAATTGGAGCTACTTTGGCTTCTTCTCTTATGTCCTCATTTCTTCGTCTGTCCCACAATGTGCATCCTACCACCTTTCTCAGGCACTTCATTTATATCACCTCTAGCTTCTTCAACTGTCCTGCCTTTACTGTCCATGTTTCTGTACCATACAGTAGTACTGGTCACATCGCTGTCTTGTACACCTTACTTTTCAGCTTCTTTGGTATTCTTCTGTCACAGACTACACCTGATACTCTATGCCAGTTGGCTGCAGCCCCTCTGATTCTAGCTTTGACCTCTTCATTCAGACTACTCTTCTCCTCAACCACCCTTCTCAGATACTTGAAGCTGTTTACCTATTCCACTACCTTCCCTTCTATCTCTATTATCAGCTTCTTCTGATCTCCCCAATTTGCTGCCATTACCACTGTCTTATCTGTGCTTAGTTTCATCCCATGTGCCTTCAGATTTGCATTCCATTCTCCTATCCTTGCTGAAGTTCTAGCCCAGAGTCTGTCTGTACTGCCACATTGTCTGCATACAGCAGATTTGTTGATCTGTCCCCTACAACCTATTTGATAATGTAGTCCATCACCAGTATGAACAGCAGTGGGCTCAGAGCTGAACCCTGATGTACACCCACTCCCACTTGGAACCCCTCTTTGAGGCCAAACACTGTTTGTACTTGAGTCACTGGGTCCTTGTACATAGCCTGCATTAACTCTACCAATGTTTCCGAGACTTCAAACCACTGCAGTACTGCCCAGATTAGCTTTCTTGGGACAATGTCATATGCTTTCTCCAAGTCTAGGAATGCCCAGTTGGACTCTCTCCTCATTTCTAGCTTCTTCTCAAGCATCTGTCTCAATGAAAACATTGGGTCAATTGTGCTGCCTCCTGACTGGAACCCGAACTGTTCATCTCCCATCTTACATTCTACTACTCTGCATATCCGTTTATCAATCACTCTCTCCAGAACTTTCATGCAGTGTGGTAGGAGTCTGATCACTCTGTACTGCCCACAGTTGTGGATGTCCCCTTTGTTCTTGTACACTGGCACAAGTATACTTATTCTCCAGTCATTGAGGATACGCCTTTCTCTCCACACTGCTATTAGTACTCTCAGGAGCCATTTCCCCCTATCTCACCCAGCATCTTTATCATATCTGCTGTGACCTCATCTGACCCTGGTGCTTTCCCCTGACTTCAACTTCCTTAGTGCAGTTCTTACTTCTTCTAAGGTGGGCTCCTCTTCTTCTCCTCTAATTGTAAGCTGTTTCTGGGGCAGTACAGCTTCTGTGGGGTTTTCTTCATTCAGAAGTTGCTGGAAATACTCCTTCCATCTGCCTTTGATGTCCTGTGGACTGGTAAGTAGGTTGTTGCTGACATCCCTTATGAAGAGTGTCTGACTATCTTATAGGTTATAGGTTCATAGGTAGGTACTAGGCTATCGGCCCTAGGGCCTATACAAGCCTAGCCAAAAAGGTACCCTGGCTTTCGCCACTCAAGAAAATTATTTTCCTGTGCCCCTGTCGAGCAGAGCCACAGAGGTGATCCCCGGGGTGAATTTCCTATTTCCCATCCAATCATCAAGATTTTTCTTGACGAGTGCTAATGAGGAGCTTTGTTTGATATAGACAAGTAGTTTGTTCCACAGTATGGGAAGTCTCTGGGACAGGAATCTATCCCTCCAGCATGTTCTGTTTATTGTGGTGACAAGGTTTAGGTCCCTAGAGCGTGTAGCTTGGAGGGATTGTGATTTCTTTAAGTGGAGCTTGTCCAACAGCTCTGGGCTTGACATAGCTCTTTATGTTAGGCAGAGATTGCCTCTGAGTAGGCGATATGCGATAGAGTAAAGCTGGAGTTTTTTGAGATGGTCTGTGTAGGGCATCTGTTTGAGGCCAGTAATCCTCTTTGTGAGGTATTTCTGCAGCCTTTCCAGTTGTTGTAGATGTCTTGTGAGGTACATACCAAAAAGGGGCGTTGTACTCTATAATAGGTCAAATGAGTGATGAGTAGAGGGGAACAATGACCTTTTTTTTTCTGGATGAGACACCTTTTGTGATGAGATGTGCCACATAGAAGGATTTCCTGACTACTATTGTGATGTGATTATCAAAGGAGAGACTACTGTCCACCTGTGTCCCAAGATCTCTTATCACACTTTCGGTGGTAAGTAGACTACCATCTATGTGGTAGCTCATGGGTACAGAGTTTTTACCAAAGGGGATGACAATGCAGTCTTTGGCATTGAGCTTGAGGCCATTTTTATCTTTCTGTCTTTGCCTTGCAACCTGATATAGTTTCTTTGTGCCCCTTACGGAGTCACTTTCCAGAAGTTGGTAGAGTGCCTCTGATGCCCTATTCTTTGCTACTGCAACTTCTTTCTTAGCTTCTTTGTTAGCCAACCAGCAGTCCTTCCTAGCCTGGTCAGTCTTTTCTATCTCTCATTTCTTCCTGCACTCCTTCTTTCTTTTGACGACTTCCTGGACTTCTGAATTCCACCACCAGCTTTCCTTACGTACTTTACTTCCATACCTGGCTCGGCCACATATCTTTTCTGTAGTCCTAACACATGCTGTTTTTAGACGCTGACACTCCTCTTCAACTCCACCTATTTCCTCCTCTTCTTAGGGTGCTAGAGCCCTGAGTAATTCCTTGAACTAATGTACTTTCTCTCCAGTCAACTTCCATGTCTTCAGCCTGGTCTCTGTTGAACTTAGAGCCTTCTCTGATCACTGCTTGTAGCTGATTGTGGCAACTAATGGTTTATGCTGTGGGCCAACTGTTTCACTGGGGATGACTTTGCAATAATGGATTATATCCCAGTCCCTTTTCCTTACTAGGAGAAGTCTACCTGAGTTGCATGTTGGCTACTCTTGTATGTGATCTTGTGACTGTCTCTCTTTCTGAACCATGTGTTGGCTACTATCAAGCCATTTGCCAGAGAGAAGTCTAGAATGTCTTCTCCTTCTTTACTCCTGTTACCCCACACATGTGAACCCAGGCAGACTTCATATCCTGTTCTGTCTGTCCCAATATATGCATTCAAGTCACCCATTATCAACACCAATTCATGTTGTCCTGCTTTATCTAGCAGGTACTGCAACTGCTGCCTGAATGCATTATTTTCCTCACTATCACATCCCTGGTGTGGGGTATATGCTGATGTTATGAATACTGCCCTATCATTACAATGGAGTCTGATTGCCATGAGTCTGTCATTAATTCTGATGATATCCCTCACTGCCTTCTGAAGCCTCTCTCTCACCACAATTCCTACACCATTTCTAGCCTGTCCCCCACCTGAGTAGTAGGGTCTGGATCCCAAGCCAAGTGGCTTTGCTGCACTGCCCTTCCATCTTGTCTCTTGGATACATAGGCTGTCCAACCTCCTATGTATCATCATGTCATCCACTTCCAAGCTGCGTCCTGTCAGTGAACCTACATTAAGCGTAGCAATTCTCAGGTCATGTTTGGCAAGTTGGTTGGTTTTAAGTCCAGTTTTCACTCAACAGAGCTATCCCAGGTAACCTAGGCTGGGCAACTAGACACCAGACAGCCAGTAGCTTACTGGCCCAGGTCTGCTGGGCTTTATGGCAGGCACACACTGGCCAATAGGGGCACATATACCCCTCCCACCTTTAGTAAGGGCCCTTGGCGTGGGTGAGAGTAGGTCGGGTCCTCAACCCACTTATCACTGTAACTACCCATGCCCATTTTGGCGACATTAGTCAACATGACCGAATCACCTAGAGCCATATTTTACACCATCGAGTGGCTAGCCCTGCCACAGCATGCAGTCTGTGATCCATGTTCTCCTATCTTGAGGATACTGCGCACCACAGTAGAAGCCCAAAGCAGTTGGTCTGTACAACTCTTCCCCCTATAGGGCACCATGTAGAGTCTTTGCTGCTGCCCACAGCTCCATTCATTGGTGTTTGAGATGGAAACACTCAACATGTTTTTCGAACATGGGAGAAACCCCACAGAGACACAGGGAGAACATGCAAACTCCAAACAGGCATTGGTCAGAGGTCAGGATCGAACCTTGTTCCTTGTGCATGGGAGGCGAAGACCTTAACCACTAAGCCAATCTTACATAATGCTGCAAAGAATTGTCACCCATTTATTCACTAACTTCAGTGTTGCTGATATTCCTTAGCCTGTTTTGCATCAAAATATGTCTTTGATCCTGCAGGAAAAATATTCTGAAGACAGCTGGATAACACAGACTGAATCTCACATCTACCTCTCTACATTCCCTAAATGATGGGATAAATGTATTTTTCTTTTGCCTAATGTCCAGTAAAGAATCACTTTCCACAAACACTCTGCTGTCATCAATTTTTAATACTTTTCCTTTTTCCCACAATTTTGTGAGAATCACCGTTTTCTGCTGGTATGATTGCATCTTTACTAATATACGTCTTGGCTGCTTTCTCATGGCCAGGATTGGAGCATATACTTGATTTGGTCTTTCAGTTAACAAAATCCTGCTGTGAAACACTAATTGAATTGCTTATTTGTGCTTTCATAAAATTAATACAGTCTGTTCCTTCCAGTTTCTCTAGTGCAGCAGAAAAATCTCATTATTTCTCTGCATGCTCTAACTGTATTTTTGAAACAGCTCTTGTACAGAATCTTCATATGCAGTCAGCCTTTTCTTAATTTCAACCTCTGACTTTTGCAGTGTTATCAGCTTTGCAGTTTTATCAGTTTTAGCAGAGGTAGTATGGACAGCTGTGAAGAGGATGAAGTACAGAAAGGCTGTTGGTCCAGATGACATACTTGTGGAAGCATGGAGATATTTAGGAGAGATGGCAGTGGAGTTTTTAATCAGATTGTTTAATGAAATCTTGGAAAGTGAGAGGATGCCTGAGGAGTGGAGAAGAAGTGTTTTGGTACCAATTTTTAAGAATAAGGGTGATGTGCAGAGCTGTAGCAAATATAGAGGAATAAAACTGGTCAGTCACAGCATAAAGTTATGGAAAAGAGTAGTGGAAGCTAGGTTAAGAAGGGAGGAGATGATTAGTGAGCAGCAGTACGGTTTCATGCTGGGAAAGAGAACTACAGATGCAATGTTTGCTCTGAGGGTGTTGGAGAAGTATAGAGAATGTCAGAAAGAGTTGCATTATGTCTTTGTGGACTTAGAGAAAGCATATGACTGGGTGCCTAGAGAGGAGTTGTGGTATTGTATGAGGAATTCAGGAGTGGCAGAGAAGTATGTAAGAGTGGTACAGGATATGTACGAGGGTAGTGTGACAGTGGCGAGGTCTATGGCAGGAGTGATGGATGCGTTCAAGGTGTAAGTGGGATTACATCAAGGATCAACTCTGAGCTCTTTCTTATTTGCAATCGTGATGGACAGGTTGACAGACAAGATCACACAGGTGTCCCCGTGGACTATGATGTTTGCAGATGACATTGTAATCTATAGTGAGAGTAGAGAACAGGTTAAGGAGACCCTGGAGAGGTGGAGATATGCTCTAGAGAGGAGAGAAATGAAGGTCAGCAGGACTACGATAGAATTGGATTCTTTGGATAGAATATATGTGTGTGAATGAGAGAGAGGATAGAGGAATGGTGAGGATGCAGGGAGTAGAGTTGGCAAAGGTGGATGAGTTTAAATACTTGGGATCAACAGTTCAGAGTAATGGTGAGTGTGGAAGAGAGGTGAAGAAGAGAGTACAGGCAGGATGGAATGGGTGGAGAAGAGTATCAGGAGTGACTTGTGATAGAGGGGTACCAGTAAGAGTGAAAGGGAAGGTCTACAAGAGGGTAATGAGACCAGCTATGTTATATGGGTTGGAGGTAGTGGCATTGACAAAAAGACAGGAGTCAGAGATGGAGGTGGCTGAGTTAAAGATGCTAAGGTTTGCATTGGGTGTGCCAAGGAGAGACAGGACTAGGAATCAGTATATTAGAGTGTCAGCTCAGGTTGGATGGTTTGGCGACAAAGCCAGAGAGGTGAGATTGTGTTGGTTTGGACATGTGCTGGGCAGGGATACTGGGCATATTGGGAGAAGGATGCTAAGGATGGAGCTGCCAGGTAAGAGTATAAGAGTAAAAGAGGAAGGCCAAAGTTAAGGTTTATGGATGTGGTGAGAGACAACATGCAGGTGGTTGGTGTGACAGAGCAAGATGAAGAGGACAGGAAGAAATGGAAACAGATCATCTGCTATGGCAACCCCTAATGGGAACATCCAAAAGAAACAAAAAGAAGAAGTTCACTTCATCTGAATAGCTAGTTAAAGCTTATTTTATTTTTTTTCCAGCCTTTTGTTATGTGCGTTGATACATTCCTTCAATTCTTCATTTATTTTAATCACCTCTGAGTACATTTGGTTTGTTTTACCTCTAAGTTACTGGACACCATCTATTGTACCAAAGCTGAAGCTTGAACTGCTCTTTGCTAAAAGGTTGCAGGATTCTTCCCAGCTAGTGTTTCTCTTCATCTTTTCTTGTTGATTTCTTTCAGGTTCTCCACATTTCTTCTTTGCTGGCATCCAGACAGTGTACTTACTAGCCAGTAAATTAATTTTACCCAAGCTGACAATTTCACTGGTCCTTTTTTCTCAGTTTTGCTTTCACACTGTAAGAACTGAAATTAAGCTGTTGATCAATTTTTTTTTAACACAGCATCATGGTATACTCCTGATTCCTTGAAAAGAACCCCTGGGGGGGGGGTATAAAGTGAACTCCAACTGCAGAGAATGTATTCCTTTGCTGCTTGCCCTTCAGCAACTTCTCCTTGACTTTAAGACTGAACAGTGAGATTCTAACATAAGGGGATTACCAAAGGATGCACTGAAGTTGTGCATGAAGTCAGAGAGAAGCAACAAGGTATGGCAGTGCATTGCTATGACAGGGACCACTGCTCTAACTTCTACATCTGCTTTGGTTGTGGAGCAGTCTCATGGAAAGGATACTGACAGACAACAGGTATCTGCAATTCAAGTTGTTTCCCATTGTTGGGACTAGGAGATCTTCTCAGAGTATCCAGAGCTTATTCAGTCAGTTTCATTTGAAACTTTATAATGTGCATAACATAAATCACTGTCTAGACTGAAAAAGTTCACAAGGTGTAGGCTTACTTCCCATTACGGTCTATAGACCAAGAGTCTGTGTTGGAAGGATGGACCATGGTACTTTACACCGGAAGCCCTCTCCTGGTAGTGGCTGCCACAGTAACAGAATCAACAAGAGGCTATTTTCCTCCAATGAGGTCTGTCCTTTGGTGGGTAGAGAATTTTGTCCAATTTTTGGAGTATCGGTTCCACAATGTCAAGCTCCCACCATGCCCTCTCTACCACTAAACAGATCAACCAGTCAGCAGGAAGGACCAATTAGAAAGCTGAGGGAATGATTTGAAGGCCTCAAAAAAAACTTCTTCATCCAAGGAAGGGGGGAGGGGGACTCAGTTGGCCAAGTGCCCCTCTAGTGCATCAATCTGAGGATCTTGCGAAACATCATATGTTTTGGATTGGACTGAGGGGATCCTTCCCCTTCACTGAGGTTAGTGTCTAAAGGGAGTGATACTACAGGAATCTTTTTACATGTACACTTCCTGGGAACTTGTGAGGGGAAATCTACCAAAGACTCAGCAGTCTTTCATGATCCTTACTGAAAGACGAGTTCTTGATTATAAGTGCTGCTGGGATTCCTGGGCTGATGATGTTGGCTCAATGACTCAGATTGTCTGGAATCCAAAGTCAAGGCAGATGGTACTTCCCCTTCCTGCATCAACGGTCATACAATAATCATCTTGAAAAAGTCAAAATGCCAAACCAGACCCTAACAGTGCCAAGGATGCTCCATTTGACACTGCTTCTGCCTTTACAGAAGATAAAGCAGACAGCACTGAAGTGGCAACCCCAGATACCAAACAACTGGTTGGTTCTAGCATAGAGATCAGCCCTGATACATTGAACACCAAAGTCCTTGACACTGATAATGGCAGCAAACAGTTCAGTATCGTAGATGATGCCAAGGATGTAGCATTGTAAGATTAGCGCTGAAACAGAATTGACTCAGAAGGAAACAGAAGTCAAGTATGTTAGAAGTTGATACTAATGCAAGGGATCTGATCAGTGCTGACACAGGATATCTTTGGTTATAAAACCAATGGTGTCAGGGCATGTACCTGGGAAGCAGCACTCAAAACAGGAGTTGGTGGGCAAACCTAATCCACCCCGGAAACAGAAGGGGGTGGGATGATACCCACATCTATTTGAGCCTTGATAAATGCCTTCATCATTTGGTCCCAATTAATGTCAGCAACACTCCTGGTAGTCATGAAAGACTTAGGAGATGATGCTGAAGGAGATCTAGACCCAAGAAGTCTGGAGAACAACTTCTCTGAGGACCTGATACTGCTGGAGGTTTCTCTCCAAGAAGACTTGTCTGGTATGAGAACAAGTTCAGTGTTGATGGACACAGCACTGATAGTTTGGTGACTGAAGGCTCTAAATGGATCTGAGTCACTGGGTCATGAGAGGTACTGTTTAGGAACAGGAGAAGGACAAGTGACTCACCATAAGTTCCTGTACTTTTCTCCTTTTCTCTTTTCCTTTCTATTTTTGTCTTTAACCTTGTTCTTGTCCTTTCTTTTACACAATGCTTATCTTTGACTATCTACTGAGTTGTCAGGAAGAAGGTTTGAGTACTAATTTATTTCTGTTCCATTAGGGAGTATGATCCAAGAGATTTGAAAATTCTGGGCCCAGGCACAAGACACAGAGGTCATGTGTGCCCTGGGGAAGAATTACATGCCCGTATTTACAGCCCTTATGAAAACCAGAAGCTTTATTCATAATCAGTTGACAAAGGATGAATCAGAGCATTTCAGGGTATTTGTCCCTTTGAAGGAATGAAGGTGAATCAGCTGCTGCTTTTGGTGTTGGTAACCTGCCTAGAAAAAGGTAATGTTTAAGCAACAGAAACAACAATTGCGAATAAATAAATCAGAGTGGGAAAGTTTCATCAGTAACAGAAAAAATAAGCGAAGAAATATATCATTAAACAATTAGATTGTGGCCTGTGTGGGAGGAAGGGGGGGGGCTAAGAAGAATAAAGTCCTCACAATATAGATAAAAGTACTGCTACAATGGTATATCTTTATTTATTATTTTTATTTTATTACATATGATGAGAAGCTGAAGAAATGGAAATTATTTGAAAAAAAAAGTTAAGACAGAATTGAAAAACTATGCACTTATCTCCCAATAACTGTAGTTCTGGAGCATTACAGCTTATATGGATTACATCAAATGAGATCTGTGGGAAGGTAGGGATGCAATACATTGTGGGTAGATGGAATGAACAATTCAGGATCAGTACTTATTGGATGCTATGAGGGCATTATTTAATTACCACACTATGGCTTTCCTCACTTTGAGAGTACAAAATAAAACATCAGTTCAAGCTCAAAATCACAGCTGCTTTATGAAAAATGGAGATGGAAAAGGCATCTGTAAATGACAATATACATTATAAGAGTTGTAAATACCTACAGACTCAACATGTTTATGATACCAGTCGCAGGAAAAGCATAAAGAACTACAAATAACATGTGAGGAACTTAAAATGTGATGGAAAAAATTATTTAAAAATTAGAGGGACAGATTTTTAAAGAAGAGATTGTGTGATTCATTCAAATTCAATATGATATGCCTAGAAGGAGCTGAACAAGAAGGTGTGCCACAGAAAGAAATGTGTGGCAATGCAGGGATCATGTTGTAGGGAGAAAATTCACTCTGTGAAAATGGAATGTTATGTGTAGATCTTAGTTGTCCTTTATGAAAAAACAGATGCATCCCTGCCTGTTGACTTGAAAATGCACTCTAGAATTAAAGGGAATGGTAGAATGGAACACAGTTCCTTGGGCCAAAAGAAAGAAGTACCTCAATTTCCTCAAGATCCCTAGTAAAGGGAACTCTCCAGGAAGGAGTTGTCTAGATCTGACTAATGGATCTCCTCATTATGGGAGAAGAGCTTTAGCAAATAAACCTGCATAAAAATGGCTGCTGACACACCACCCTAGCCACAGATGCTGTGGTATCCACACTGGGCACTGCAAAAGTGAATAAGACAGGCTCCACCATCTACTCCCTGTCCTGTGGTCCAAGAGAACATAGAGAATAAACCTGCCTCCCAAGGTGTAGTGGAACTGAGACAGGTTGTTAAGGTGGTTGAGAGCTTGGAGATCCAACCAACAGGAGAAAAAAGTCTTATCAAGCCTGACTATAGCTTTGCAATTAGTACTCAAAAAAATCGGAATTGACAGCAGTGGACAACTGGCCTATACTGTGCAAAAAGAAATAAAGAAATAGAGATCTTAGGATGCCTGAAAGGAAGAACCATTAAGGATTCTTACAATTGTGAGTTATCTTCTTGGGACAGAAGGCTCAGACTGAAAAAATCATTCTTATAGGCCAGATTCATTTAGACAGGGATGATCCTAGGCTGTTCCTCCTCCCCACTCCCCCAGGAAAATAATAAGACTCCACTGGAAACAATGAAACCGAAGACAGAATTAGCTAAAGGAAGATTGTGTAATATGCAAGGTTTCCACATAACAGGGTCATCCTAAGAGGAATTAATCAAGGGAGGACTGTAACCTCTTGTCTAACACACAGATAAAGCCCCCAAAGTCCTGAGAATCTGTAATCTACTCAGGCAAAAAAGGTAGGAGGAGGACGCTGAGGAGCCTGTGCTGGGACTGGAGCTGGCCACAAGCTCTTCCTATGAAAATCAATTTTCCATGCTCAATTGACCAGTTTCTATCAAGTGTTAAAAAGACTACAAAGTCAGACATTAGCATAGGTAGCTTCAGCTAAAGACCAGGAAACCATGTAACTACCTGCCTTCAAGGGCTCACTCAATCTTTACCCACATGTTGTTGTCAATGTAAGGCAGGAGAACAGAGCAGAACCCTCATCCAATTTCAGCCATTTAGATAAACACTGGAGGCTCAGAGTTTGACTTCTGCAAAAACTATGAAGCGATCACAACCTTCAGAAGTTGCCATCATCCCCTCCCCAGTTCTGTTCCCAAAACCAGATGTCAAAAAAGCACATCTCAGTCACTGTCACCATCACTACAGCAGGTACTATGTTGAAAGCTTGCAAGAGAAGATACCACCAGTAATGGTTTAGAAACTGCTACAAGTTTATGGGACTTCAACAAGAAGAAAGACAATAGCATATATGTGGGTTTGCTCTCCTTTAACTTGACAGCTTCTGCATAGACTAAACAAGTGCAAGAGACATCCGCATGAAAAAAAGACTGTAGGCTATAAGGGGCCTTGTTCTTCTTTAACTTACTTCTTCATGGCACCTACCTAGACTAAACAAGTGCAAGAGGTTTAAACAGGGATAAATACCACAAACTACTAGGGGCCTTATTCTCATTTAACTTACTCTAACAATAAAGGCCAAGCATTCAGCTTCTGAGGCTGACATTCCTCAATGCAGTGCACATGAGGGTCACACTACATGTCCAGGCAAAAGCAGCAGCTATTGTGGTGGTCCTAACATGAACGTTATAAAAAATTCAAAGAATGTCTGATTTAGAGTGAATTAAACAAGGGAGTTTTCCAGGAATGTGTTAGGATGAGATTCAAACAGCATAACCTGATAAAAGAACTAGATATCTGATGGTTGGTGCACTTCCTTACACTGCTGTTGTGATACATGCAGTACAGAGAAATGGGGTGGAGCACTGCTGCACCTGAATATTAGACCAAGTCTTTGACTACTTTTACTTGTGTAGGTGGAGGTCTTTTCCATTTGTTTTTGTGAAAAATGTAATAAATAATACACATAAATAAGTAAGAGCATACATTTTTCAACATAAAATCCAGAGGGATCTTTAATGTTACACATAAAGAAATGCTGCTGATTCAAAAATTGCCAAATCCAAAGGAAAATAAATGAAATCTTAAGGGTCAAGTACTCTCTCAAGAAAGAACTCAGAGTGGCATAACCAGAGGTTTGAACATACTCTAGTTTCACTCAAAGAGAAGTGTGAATTTCCACCATAATGGGTGTCTAAGTAGGGGAAATGAAAACAAAGGGATTCAAAAATGTACTTAGATGAGGTATTAGTACAAGAGAAAGTTAACTTTAGATGAAAAGAAGGACATACGTGCAGTTAGAGTTTCAAACAGTTGTTTTCCACTACAATTCTGAGTTTCTTAAACTAAGCTACAAATAAACACACTCTAATACACCAATATAATGTCTAGTTCAAACAACTTCCTTACTTATTGGGAATAACATAAAAGGAATGCATGACAAACTCTTGAGACAGACTTGATTGAAGTGACTAAGAATAACTATCAAGCAGCTCAGGTCATTTCATTTTTGGAGTCCTTCACTCGTACTGTAACCTGCCTATTAGATTCTCAACAAAGTTCAGCACAAGAACTAAATCTGGACAACAACAAAAATACAGATTTCCAAGATGGCTGTACACTGATCAACAACTTAACTTCTGCTCTCCCAGTCTGAAAAGAAACTAAGAGATAAGGGCTAGTAACTCGTCAGTTTTAGTAAAATTAAGATTCTGGCTAAGTATGTATGCTGCAGAGATGCCAGCAATGAAGCTTAGACAGCCTAAAAGAAAATCAACTAGAAAAGGTGAACAGCAAACACTGACAGGGAAAAATCCTGCAGCTGTTTAGCAAAAAGTAGTTCAAGCACCAGCTTTGGAATGTGATATGGCTTCCAATAATTTAGATGAAAAAATAAAAATCAAATGTGCTCAAAGCTGATTAAAATAAATGAAACACAAAAGGAGTATATCAACTCAAAAAACAAAAGGCTGGGAAAAATGGAAGAAGCTTTAAATAGGTATTCAGATGAACTGATAAAACTGCAAAAATCAGAGGTTGATATGAAGAATAGGTTGGCTGAGTATGAGACTGCCCAATAAAAACTGTTTAAAAAAACAAAAAACTGGCAGAGTTAGAGGACAGAGCACACAGAGAAAAGCTGAGATTTTCTGCTGTACCAGAGAAACTGGTAGGAACAGACTAATTTCATTTTATGAAAGCACAGATACGCAACTGGACTGGTATTCCACAGCAGGACTTTTTTAAACAAGAAACATCTTTATTAAATTATCATGTATGATATACGCCATGTTACATTTATATAAATGGCAATAAACCACAGCGATACAATCTCAGTTGCAAACATTATACATTCCAAACTGTGCAGACACAACTGTAGCTGCAAACATTATACATTACTTTTAACATATCCAGCCACTGTTAGTCAACCATTACATAGCTCATTCAAATCCTGCCTTCTTTAAAACCTTGTTCCTCCTCTGTATGTATTGATCCCACAGTTCCTCCTCTGTATGTATTGATCCCACAGTTCTCTTTTTTTCCTATGTAATTTGCTCCTACCCTTTTCTATAGATCCAGGTTCCATGTTTTTCACTCTGTTACTATATTCACTACTTCTAGTAACGTTGGTTTAGACTTTGATTTCCATTTTCTAGTAATTGCTTTTTTGGCAGCCATCATAATCAGACTCAGCAAGGCCTTACTATGTCTAGGCAATTCAGAGTTTGTATCATAGCTGAAATAATAATTTCCCTAGTCACTCCAGCTTGCTCACCCAGCATCCACAGCAGGATTTGTTAATTGAAAGGGCAAATCATGTGTATGATCCAAACATAGCCAAGAGAAAGTAAACAAGACCTGCATTACTAAAGATGCAATCATACCAGCAGAAAGAGTTGATCCTGACAAAACTGTGGCAGAAGTTGGGAGGGTGGCCTAATGGTTAAGGTATTTGCCTTACAAACACAAGGCACAGGGTTTGAGTCTCACAAGGGATAATTGGCTAAGCTTAAAAAGGCTCGAAAGGGCAGTTAGCTTAGTACTAACCTATGAACCTATGAACCTATTAAAAACTGGAGGCAGTAGAGTGTTTGCAGAAAATGATTATTCATAGGTTCATAGGTGTTTACAAGGCTAATGACCACAAGGGCATTTTTTAGCCTAGCCATGCATGCCAGATCTCTGAGAAGTTCTGGTACCCTTGATAAATGTAAGCGGGGTCTTGGGAGGTGAAACATTTACAAGCAGGGGCCTGGGAGATTAACCATTTACAGGCTGCCTGTGTCCATCAGAGACATAGGTGCCAAACCAGGGATGAATTTCCTGTTCTCCATCCAATTTTCTAAGTTACACTTGAATTGGGTTAGGGAAAAACTCTGCTTCACATGGACGGGGAGCCTGTTCCAAAGAAGGGGTAATCTCTGGGATACATACATGTTTCGCCAGCAGGTCCTATTTATATCACAGGCAATGTTTAAGTCTTTAGAACAGGTAATTCTGGTACTGTTTGTTTTGTGGATATGCAGGAGGTCCATCAGAGTGGGGTCTGACAATGCCTTGTATGCCAGGCATAGAACTCCTCTCAAGAGCCTGCAGGAGACACAATACAGGGATAGATTTTTCAGGAGGTCTGCATAAGTCATGTTACTTATGCCCTGTATTCTTTTAGTGAGGAACCTCTGTGGACATTCCAGTTGCTGGATATGCCTGGTTAGGTGCATACCAAAGGGGGTATTGTACAGTGATAGGTCAAACAAATGCCAAATGGAGTGGACATATGACTTCCTTGGACCTATATGCCATACCTGTGTTTATAAGTTGCACAACACAAAATGATTTCCTCACTTCACTACTGCAGACACATGATGGTCAAAGGTTAGATTACTGTTTGTGTGTCCCCAAGTCCCTGATTACTGAGTCAACTCTTAGGGATGTGTTATCAATATGATACTTACCAGGGGTGGATGACTTCCTGAAAGATACTATTATGAATTTCTTGGAATTAAGTTTTAGTCCATGGCTCTGGCACCAGATGTTTGCCTGTGTCAGCCCTTCCAGGAGAACATTTGTGTTGGTGGGTGTTTCAATGACAGCTCCTAATTTGCAAACATCTGTGAATTTAGTCAGCCAGAGGCCACTGACATTGGCCTTGACTTAATTAAATGCCAAAAAAGAAGTGGTCCCAGGACCAATCCCTGTGGGACTCTGCCTGTGACTGGCCTCTTTGTAGAGGTGGACTCCCCAATTCTAACTTCCTGGGTGCAATCAGTAAGCCAGCTGGCTATCCACCAGATTACATAAGGGTTTGTACTTAACTTTTTATGTTTGTCAACAATGCCTGAGTGAGCAGAAGAGAAACAAATTTATCCCTGCAATTAGGGAATGTAGACAGGCAGGTCTGAGAGTCAAGCTGTTACATCCTGCTGTCTTCAGAAATTTTTTTTTCTTGGAGGATGAAAGTCATTTTTTGATGCAGAACAGGCTAAAAAGGAAAATCCAAAGTCTGTCCAACAAAAAGTGAGCCATCAGTCATAATGGGACTCTGCTTATCATTCTTCTGAAACAAAGCTCATAGAGAAAATTTGTCAGTAGAACATTTGTTAATGTTCCATAGGAAAATTCTTGAGAGACACAAAAAAGTTCAGGAGTTGACTAGAAGGATTGGGAGTACATCTGACTTGAACTAGATCTGAGTTTGGGAGATGGAGATGAAAAGGAAGATGACCAGCAGCACTGAAATTAGTAAATAAATGTGAAACTATAAAGCATCAATCACATTTGTGAAGTATGGATTAACAAAAAAAGTGGAGGAGAAAGATTAGACTCTTACCACAAAACCAGACTAATCACTAAAGAAAACTCAAAACCACACACACACGCACCAAAAAAAAAAGAAAAAAAAGGGGCAGGTGACACAAAAGAAATGTGAAGCAGTGGTGTAAATGAAACAGAAGTCCAACTGTAATATCATGTATCAATTTTATTAACAAAATTAAGCACTTGAATTCTTCAGAACTTAAGTCAGTACAAATTTTTCAAGTTTAAATAACCTATTGCAACCAATCTCATCATTTTTTTATATATATCACAAATAATATATTAATCATTTAAACAATTAACAATTTTAAACACCACAATTAAAAATGCATTTTAAATGTAGTTTAAAACTAAAACTATGTTAAAATGTGTTACAAAATAACTTTAAAACCTAGCTGCTCTCAATTTCAGCACACTAGTAACTGAAACATTATCATTCAAACAAGGAAAATGTGTGGCATTTAAATGCAATTGCCAGTTCCTTATACTCTAACACATTTTCCAAATCACCACCTCTTTGACTAAACATTATTCTATCAACAATAAATAATATTTTTTTTAAACCAAAGCACACCACTGAATGACAGTACAGTGCATTTGTATTTTTTATTTTCTTAATATCATATTAATGTTCATATATCCTGTCTTCAAGCCTACACTTTGTCTTACCATTAAAATAAGAACAAGAAGTACAAGTTGCAACATATACCACCCACTTACTATTACGGTTAAATAGCCCAGGGCACCCTCTGGATCTACTGTAACCATCTATTGTAGAATATGGTCCCATTGTTAATAAACCCACAGTAGGATCACCTAACATATTTTACCATATATCTTCACACACTTACTGTGTTGGCAGAATGCATCTCTAAGTGTTTTTTATACTCCCTTTGTTGACTTTGTTAAACTTGTGGGGGGACTGAAAGGCATATATCCCATTTCATGTCATTTATGTTTGGAAGGACACTAAAAGGAAACAGAAAAAGAAAAAGAAAAAAAGAAGTAACTGTAAGTAAAACATTTATGTTCTTAACTGTATTTGTATAAAACATTTCAAGATATAAATTATGTTATATAGTAAAGGATTTTCAGTGATTGTTGTATGTGATACAGATACTAAAGTAAACAAGTAGCTTTTTTCTCTTTCATTTTTAAGAACTGTAGGAATGACAATGCAAAAGGAAAATAAAAGCTGGACAAAAGCATGTTTAAGTTAATATACTGTAACCTTGGGCTGATGGGGTGGTGGATGGGGAGTAAAAGTGCACTGATTATAATACATGTAGAGGTGAGATGTTTTCTCTTCTTTTTGTATAGGTGAATGTCTGCATTAATATCTTTCACTTATTATAATAACAGTTTTTTAGTATAAGTGTGTGAGCTTTAAAAACAAAATAAGATAAAACACTACATATAATGAAAGGTTTTCCTTTAGCAAATAAATATTCAGTGTGAGTTGAGAAGTTTGCAGTGGATGGCAGCTGTACATTCTGTTCTTATGCTTCTATGTAGATATATTGCCTACATTTGTAGTCAGCTTATCTTGAGAGTCCTGGCTATTGTTTACTGAGATTATCATAAAATGAAAAGGTACAAGGGGAAGCAGCTTAGAAAAAAGATAAAGTGTGAATTATTGGAAGTGAATAAGAGACAGTAGTTTTCCTGTTACCTAAATACTTCAGTGCATTTACTAGAATTGTGTATAGCTTAGTATTATTTAAAGACAGTCAATGCACTTTTTCTAAATGCTAAAAGTCAATGTTTTCTGGAAGCATACACACTGTTTTTCACATGAGGGAGGGGAAATAAAGATAAGACAAGAAAATACAGCACTTAGTATAAGTAGGAGCACAGGCTGTAACATGTGACTTAATAGCAGAGATATCCTAAATTTTAGGTTAGGTAATGCGTGTGGGTGTAGCTGCCAGTTTGGGACAATTTTTCCTATCAGGAGAGTTAAACTTCATTATTCAAAGATGTACATAGTTTTGAGTGTTTTTTAATTAATAAATTATCTTGGAGTTCCAGGTTTGCCTTTGTCTTTTTGTTTGAGGGTTTTCAGTAAAACACAAAATCTTGTAGACTGTGACATAGGTTTTCAAATGGAGATGACAAAAAAAACTGTATAAAAGATTAATCTGCCAAACATTAGTTGGTGTGTGTGACAGAAAAACTGGAGATTAGACATTTAAAAAAGCTGTCAAATATAACAGGTGGGAATAATAAGAAGAAGCATCTTTATTAAATTATTACTTATGATATAGGCAATCATGCATTTATATAAATAAAAACAAATCATATTCACACAGTTCCATTTGCAAGTATTTTACATCACATATTGACACAATTTTAGTTGCAAACATTATACATCACTTATAATGTACCCAATCATTGTCACTGAAAGATTACATAGATCATTCAAATCCTACCTTTTTTTAAACCTCATTCCTCCCCTATATGTATTGCTCCCACAGTTCCCATTTTTCCTATGTAATTTGCTCCTACCTTTTTCTAAGCATCCCAATTCTACTTGTTTTATCTCTGTTACTATATTCACTACTGCTAGTACAGTTGGTTTAAAATTTGATTTCCATTTTCTAGTAATTGCTTTTTTGTTAGCCACCATAATTAGGCTCAGCAAGGCCTTACTATGTCTAGACAATTCCGATTCTGTATCATAGCTCAAAAAAATTTCCTTAATTACACCAATTTGCTCACCAAGCATTTCTGATAGAGTACTCTGCAGGGAATCTTTAAAGTCTGCCAACTCATTACGCTACCAGAAGATATGGTCACAATTACCTCTTTCTTCCCCATCCCACCTCCAACAGTTGCTGTCCACCTGAGTAAAAATTCTCGGGTGTATAGTTGGGGTATACAATATCTATGTAAACATTTCCAAGTAAAAATCCTAACTCTTCTAGATTTTGCTGCAAATTTGGGAGACAAATATATATCCCCCATAGTCTCTTTGTGAACTGCTTATCCATCCTCTCTTCCCAATCATTTCTAACTTCCTCTCACTGATTCTTATAGTTATCATGCAAAATGTTATATGCTCTACTAATTATTCCTTTTCTAACAGAAGCTTGTGATCTAGATTCTAATAGAAACTCTACCAGTGCTGGGCTTTTGTTTAAGACCCTCTATTTTGTTCCCCTAGGCTATACTCTGACATTAATCCTTAACTGGGAAGGTAATCTCTAACCTGCAGTCCAAATAAATTCTTGGCATCTCCCCGTTCTATTTCCTTCCCCTGTCTGGCTATTTGCTCCCAATACCTTGGTTGCTTTGCCAGTTTTCCCCAATAAATTCCAGCTCCCTTTTGCCTATTATCTGTATCCCTAGTTGCAATCATCCCTATCAGCAGAATCTCGTTTCTCCATTTACATGTTCGCTTAATTCTTAAAATACTCGCTCTAGTGGCCTTAACCTGGTGTGTGACATTAACAGAACATGATGGAGGGACAGATTTGTCTCCCAAAGGTTACCACACTTTTGGAACAGACTCCCTCTTCATGTCAAGCAGAGCACATCACTGGTCCTCTTCAAATGCAATCTGGACGATTGGATGGGTAACCATAAATTCACCCCAGGGGTTCCACCTATGTCTCTCTTGGACAGGGGTGATATGTGCTGATCGTGAAAATAAGGGTAAAACTTGGCTAGGCATGTAAGAGCCCTGGGGTCATTAGCCAAATAACCTCCTATGACCCTCTGATCCTGATACTTTTTACTACTTCATGAATATAATATTCTGTACGGCTATTGTTTTCTCATTAAGGATATGCATCCAAAATCCCAGTCTCTCCTTGTTTCTTGAGCTTCCCCCCTGTTTCACCATCATCCCTTTCCACTCAGAATTATAGGTTTCTGCTTGTGCTATGTATAGGAGCCATAATTATGAAACTCTGAAATACCCCCCTTCAAATTTGGGAAATCCCAATCTGCCTTATTCTATTGGAAGAATCAATTTAGCCCACTTGACTCTTGCTGTCTTCCCCTCCCAAATAAAATCCTTCAGCTCTTCTTAACTGCTTGTATCTTACTATCCATATCCATATGGCAGAGCTTCCAGTTTCTCAGTTTTTATATTATCTTTTGTTTAGTCTCTTCCCATATAACATTAGCTGCCACAACAGAATCATTTTTAATCCATACTCCTAAGTACTTCATTTTTTCATGTCCCCATAAATATGGACATTGCTGAACCCCTTTGTGTGTGGGTATGTAATTTACTGCTATTGCCTTTGTTTTAGTTTCATTAATTTTGTATCCTGAAAAGATGTGAAACTGTCTCAAAATGTTCCACAACACTGTAATGTCCTTTTCTGGTTTTATCAGGTATAAAATAATATCATCTATAAATGCAGCCAGCTTTTCTTGACTACCATACCAACTACATACTTGAATTTCTGAGTCCCTTATTTTCTTTTTCCAACAGTTCTAAATATAATGCAAAAAAAGGGGAAAGAAGGCACCTCTGCCTGGTTCTTCTGCTCAAGCAGAAATTATCAGAGAGGAGCCCACCCCACCCACTTTAATTTTCACCTCTGATCCTTCATATATCATCCTAATCAACGTTATACTTTTTTCAGTAATGCAAATGCTTTCATTGCCTCGCTCATAAAGTCCCAGCTTACTCTATCAAATTCTTTCTCTGCATCAAGACCGACTAACAACAGTGGTATTTTCGTACATTCTGCTTCCCTCTGGATTATCATTGTTCTGTTAATGTTGTCAAATGTTTGCCTCACCTACACAAAACCGCATTAATCTATATCTATCAATTTTTCCACCACTTTTGGCATTCTTTTAGCCATTATAGACACAAACACTTTATACTCATGGTTTGGTATTGAAATGGGCCTGTATGAAGCTGGACCTGATGGATCTTTACCCTCTGTAGGTAGCACAGCCACCAGCGCTTTCTTCCAAGATGTTGGTACTTCTTTTCCTCATAACATACAGTTAAACAAAACCTTCTATATCTTTATCATTTTTTCCTTCCTAGCTTCCAAACTTTCATAGGAATACTAGCTATTCCAGGAGACTTTGCTGTAGATTGGTTATGCATCACCATTTTTATCTCATCTCCTCCAATCCTAACTGTTAGTAATTGAGCCTCCTCTACCTCTAACCTTGGAATATTTAACTGCCGCATAAACATTTCCATTTGTACCTTTTTTTGATTTCCATATTTCTCTTGTTTATACAGACTTTCATAGAATTTCTGAAAAATTTCTGATACTTCTATAGGATCTCTTGTTATCTTCATTTTTAAAGGCTCCCTAAGCTTGACAACAGCCCTTTCTACTTTCTGTTGTCTGAGTCGTGCTAAAAGTTTTTGTGCGCTAGAATTATCATAAAAAAACATCTGCTTAACACCAATCTCTCTAAACTCTTTCATATTATTGAGGTAATCCCTTAGTTTCTGTTCAGCATTCTGCAGTTTGTCCTCTTCTTATTCTGTGGGATTTCCCCTGCTTTGCAATACTTTTAACATTTGTTAGTCACTCTAAATAATTCTTGTTACTTCTTATCCAAATCTCTCTTGATTTTACTTCCACCCTTTTTTTAAACTCCCTTTAATTTTATCCTATTCCTTGGCTATATTTTCAGAAGAAATTAGTATCTTCTCTAATAGCACCTGAATAATTTCCACCACCCATTCCTTAAATTCCTCTCTTTTCAACCAATAAGTGGGAAAGTACCAGTGTCTCATTTTTATTTCATTATACCTCTGTTTTTATTTCAGTAATTATTGCTGCATGATCCAAAATAGTTATTGGGTGAGTATAAAGACCTTCAATTAAATGCACATGTTCCAGTGAAATTAGAATTTTGCCTAGCCTAGCCCAGTTGCTGTATCTTGAGGAATAATATGTCAATTCACCCTGGACTCCTAGTACTGAATTCACATCTTCCATGACAAATATTTTCATAAATTTCTTCAAAAATCTATCCTCCTTTGCTGTATTTTCTCTTCTGGGCCCCCCAGACACATCTTCGCTGTTGCAAATCAAATTCCAGTCCCCACCTATAAGTAATATTCCTTGCTGAAAGCTGATTATTTCTCCCAGAATTTACTTAAACTCCATTATAGCAGTTTTACGTGGAATATACATGCCAATGTTGCCCTACTCCCTTGCCAGTAGCCTCTTAGTACTACAAATCTACCATTATTATCTTTTTAACCTCTTTAGTCACTATTGGAGCTCCTCTTGCACTCAATATAAGTACTCCCCTTATCCTTTGCCCCAGGGTAATCTGCTGAATAACCATCTTACAAACCTTTCTTTATCAAATTCACATGTTTAGTTCTTTCTAAGTGCATCTCCTGTTGCATAGTTATTTGCATTCTACATTTTTTAATATAGTTTACTACTCTTTCTTTTTTGTATTTATCTGTGAAACCATTCACACTTAAAGACATTATAGAAAGCATCGTCATAAAAATTGTTATTCCCACCTTTTATGTACAATGGCTTTTTTGTTCAATGTCTAGTTATAGCTTTTGGGTTACATGCATGCACTGTTTGGCAGGTTGATCTCTTAGACAGTTGTTTCTTGTCATATTCATTTCAGCCTATGTCACATCTTAAAAAACTTTTTGTTTTTTTTGAAAGCCTTCAAAAAAAAAAAAAAAAAAAAACAAAAAAAAGACACCCAATATCCCCAAAACCTCTTAACTTGATAATCATACACATAACTAAGTACATCTTAAAATACTGAAGTTTTAACCTCCTAGTAGGAACAACTTTTCCAAACTGAAAGCCCACATTTAAAGATTTGAGGTAACTGAAGACAAAGGTTATACATGCTAAGATACATGATACAGCCTGTGCTTATAAGTTCTGTCTGATTCTGGCTTATCTTGGGAATAATAACTTTTTTATCAGAATGGCGACACTACCCATATTACTTTGGCATGTGAACTACCTCACAAGTATAGACAAAAAAATAAGGGTATTGAATTATATTAAGAAATGCAGAGTGCAAATAGCAATGCTACTAGAGACACATTTGGAAAAAAAGTGAGAGCGTGAGTTTGATAATGAAAGGATTTCAGGATAGATATTCAGCAGAATATCAGCAGGAAAAGAAATGGGGAATACTTATACTAATTACAAGAGGTGCACCAATAGTGATAGATGAGGAAAAAAGATAATCATAGTACATTTGTGGTAGTAAGGAGCTAATGGGAAGGGAGTAAAATTATGCTGGCATATATTTATCTTCTACCTAAAACTGCTGTAATAAAGCTTAAGAAAATTAGGTGTGAAATAATCAGCTTTCAGCAAGAAATATTATTTGTACTTGGGGACTGGAACTTCACTTGCAACAGTGAGGCTGTATCTGGTGGACCTATAAGGGAAATATAACAAAAGAGGTCAAATTTCTGAAAAAACTTATGAACATATTTGGTACAGAAGACAAAAACTCAGCAGCTGAAACACAAATAGAATTTACATATTTTTCCTCAAGTTACAATAACTGGGCGAGACTAGAGAGAAATTATATTTCACAGCAGCATGTGCATTTAATTGAAAGCTTTAACACATGTCCAATAACTACTTCAGATTATACGCCAGTAACAACTAAGATAAAAACACTATGTCATAAAGTAAAAAAAAAAAAAAAGAGAGACACTGGCGCTTCTTGACCTACCTGTTAAAAAGAGAGGAATTTTAGGAATGGGTAGTGGAAATTATTCAAGAGTTAATAGGGAAGATAAAAATTTCTTCAGAAATTATAGCTAGTGGATGGGATAAAAATAAAAGCTGAGTTTAAAAATAGGGTGGAGATAAAAGAAATAGAGAAATGATTAAGAAGAACCAGAAATTATTTTGAGGGGCTAACAAAGGTTAAAGTATTGCTGAATAAGGGAAATCTCATGGAACAGGAAGAGGCACAACAGACTGACAAACAGAAAATTAGGGAGTATATGGATAACATGCATGAGTTTAGAAAGATTACTGTTAAGCAACTGTTTTTAATTGTAACTCGCACAAAAAGTTTTAGCACAACAGCATAGACAACAGAAAGTAGAAAGGGTTATTGTCATCAGGTGTTAATATTTCAGAAATGTTATGAAAATTTGTATAAAGCAGAAAAGTGAGAAAATCAAGGAAAGCACAAAAGAAAATATTTATGGAAGACTTAAATATGCCACGGTTAGAGGTGGATGAGGATCAACAACTAACAGTTAAGACAGGACGAGATGAGATAAAATGGTGATGTATAACCATCTACAGGAAAGTCTCTAGGAATAGATAATATTCCAGTGGAAGTTTGGACATTATGAGGAAAGAAAGTGACAAATATCTGGAAGGATTTGTTTAACAGTATATTAAAAGCAGGGAAAGCTCCAACATCTTGGGGGAAAAAAAAGCTGTGGTGGCTGTAATATCTAAAGATAGTGAAGACCCATCAAAGCCAGATTTATAAAGCCCTATCTAAATTTTAAAACATGATTACAAAGTGTTTATATCTATAATAGCTAAAAAAATAGCAAAGGTGATGCCAAAATTGATGGACATGGATCAATGTAATACTGAGGGAAGGCAAAACGTTGACAACATTAATAGAACTATGATGATCCAGAGGGAAGCAGAATGTAAAAACTATCACAATTATTGGTGCATCTTGGTGCGGGGAAGGCATTTTAAAGTGTAAGTTGGGCTTTTATGTGTAGGGCAATGGAAGCATTTGCATTCCCTGATATGACAAAGTTAATAGGGAGGATATATGAGGGATCAGAACCAAAAATTAAAGTATGAGAGTTCCTCTCTGACAAGTTGTGCCTGAAAAGAGGAACCAGGCAGGAGTGTCCTCTTTCTCCTTTGTTATTTGATTTATATTTAGAGCCACTGGCAAAGAAAATAAAGGACTCACACATTCAAGGATATAATTGGTATGGTAATCAAGAAACGTCATCTTTATTTGTAGAACATATTATTTTATAACTGATAAAAGTCAAAAAAGGACATAGCTGTAAACTATGTACCCAAACAGGAATTTGTTTAGCAGGAGCCATATTTATGGGGACATGATAACATTAAGTACTTAGGAGTATGGATTAAAAAGGATTCTCTGACAACAGCTAAGGATATTAGGGGAGAGACTAAACAAAAGATAATACAAAAACTGAGAAACTGGATGCTCTTGTTTATGGATAGCAAGATGCATACAGTGAAAATGTCTTTAGTCCCTTTAGTTTATACACAGGTCAAGCATATTTTTATAAATGAGAGGAGAAATTGTGGATACTAATTAATAAAGAGTTGAAGCATTTTATCTGGTAGGGGAAGAAGGCAAGAGTTAAGTACGATAAGTAGATCCTTCCAATAGTACAAGGAGGTTTATGATTACCTGATTTGAAGGGATATTTTAGAGTTCTTATCCATAACACAAGCAGAAACCTACAATTGAAATTGGAAAGGGATGATGACAATGAAGGGAAGTAATTCAAGAAATAAGGAAAGAGTGGGATTTTGGATGCAAATCCTTAAGGAGAACAACAACAGCCATACAGAATATTATATTTATAAAGTAGCAGAAAATATACTAAAAACTAAGCCAACACCCAGCTGGGAGAGCTATAAAGATAAGGCAAAACCGGACAGCACTTAATAGAATCACAGGCTCTACCATATGTCTTAACATGGATAAGCTTTCTTTCTGTTCATCTCGAGTCTGTGTGTGTGGCTGTCAGTTTGGAACTTATGTTCCTATTAAGGAGGTAAAACTTCAATATTTGAAATTTACATAGTTTTGTGTTATTATTAAGTTAGTAGGTTTTAGGGGGGTATTGGTGTGTGTGTGTGTGTGTGTGTGTGTGTGTGTGTGTGTGTGTGTGTGTGTGTGTGTGTGTGTGTGTGTGTGTGTGTGTGTGCATGTATTTTTATTGGTGGATTTTCAATAAAAAAATTTTGCAAGATGTGCCATAGGCTCAAATAGAGATGACAAGAAATAGTTGTATAAAGGATTAACATGCCAAACAGTGCATGCATGTAGCACAAAAGCTGGAACTAGACACTTAACAAAAAATCTGTTATACATAAAAGGTGGGAATAATAATCCCTCAAGAATATGATTCTTTCTATAACGTCTTTAAACTTTAATGGTCTCACAGAAAAATCCAAAAAAGAAGAGTAGTAAACTATATTATAAAATGTAGAGAGCAAATAGCTATGTTACAAGAGACACACTTGGAAAGAACTGAACATGTGACTATAACAAAGGTTTTCTGGGTGGTTATTCAGCAGAATACCTGGGGCAAAGGAAGAGAGGAGTACTTATATTAATTGCAAGAGGAGCTCCAACAGTAAAAGAAGAGGGAAAAAAGAATATCATGGTAGATTTGTAGTACTAAGCGGCTAATAGCAAGGGAGGAGGCTTACACTGGCATTATTATTCTACCAAAAAACTCTTATAACAGAGTGAAAGAAAATTCTGGAAGAAATAATCAGCTTTCAGCAAGGAATATTACTTATAGGTAAGAAGTGGAATTTGATTTGCAACAGTGAAGATGTGTCTGGGAGGCCCAGAAAGGGAAATATAACAAAGGAGGGCAGATTTCTAAAGCAGTTTATGAAAATATTTGGCATGGAAGATGGGAATTCAGTACTAGGAATTTGGAGTGAATTTGCACATTATTCCCCAAGATACAAAAACTGGGCTAGGCTAGACGGAATTTACATTTCACAGGAACATGTGCATTTAATTGAGGGTCCTTATACACACCCAATAACTATGTCAGATGATGGGCCTACACTAACTAAAATAAAAACACAGGGTAATGAAATAAAAATGAGACAATGACACTTTCCCACCTATCTGTTAAAAAGAGAGGAATTTAAGGAATGTGTAGTGGAAATTATTCAGGAGCTATTAGAGAAGATATAAACTTCTGAAAACATAGCTAGGGAGTGGGATGAAATTAAAATGGAATTTAAAAATAGGGTAGAAATAAAAGCAAGCGAGAGATGGTTAAAAAGTAACAAGAATTATTTAGAGGGTTTGACAAATAATGAAGTATTGCAAAATAGGGGGAATCTCACAGAAGAAGAAGAGGAGCAATTACAGAATGCTAAACAAAAAATAAGGGACTACCTTGATAATATGCATGAGTTTAGAAAAATTGCTGTTAAGCAACTGTTTTTTGATAACTCGTGTATTTTATTGCTTTGTGTTTTTAAATGAAGATTTGCATGTGTAATTAAGATTATGTTCTTATTGGCTGATTCTATTTAAAATATGTGCAAAATACATTGTTTCATTGTCTGATGAAGTGGCTGTTTAAGCTGCGAAAGCGCTCACCATTAAATTAATGTATTTTTATCTTATCACTGGCTGTGGTTTGGGTCATCCTTTTCATTTTTATTTGCATCATTTTATAACTGTTTAAATCAGAAAAGGACATCTCAGTGTTGTGGAAAATTTTGAGAAAGTTTCAAGTCTTTTCAGGATCTAAAATTAATGAAGATAAAACAAAGGCTATAGCTGTAAACTATGTACCCACACATGAATTGTATTAGCAATAACTATATTTATGGGAACATGATAAAATTAAGTATTTAGGAGTATGGATTAAAATGATTCTGTTATGGCAGCTAATGATATCAGGGAAGTGATTAAACAAAAGATAATACAAAAAAACAAGAAACTGGAAGAAGTTATGGACAATAATTAATAAAGAGTTGAGGGAATTTATCTGGGAAGGAAGACAGCAAGGGTCAAGTGGTATGGAAAGATGCAGCTCCTAAATGCTTTATCCCATGCGTGAGTCCCTTCAGATTATATATGGTATGGTATGGTATGATATATCTCTCCTGTCTATCTAATGAATCTGGGAATCTGGGGGCAATGTAGAAATTGCCTCATGTATACAGAAAACCCTCTCCTCCTACCACCCAACACTACAACCTGTGAGAGATGCACTTATCTAGCCAAACTGGAGGTAAAGCTCTCTCCAACCAAGACTGAACCTGACAGTCAAGAGGAGAAGGTAAACACTTGCACCACACCACACTCATCACATAGTCACACTAAATCTACACTACCAAAATCCACACATAGAAACACAAAAACATTTGCAGAGGCTCTCAATAATAATATGCCCAAGCAACAGAGACCTCCAAAGCAGAAGTACAAGCAACCTCCACCCACCCAACACAACACAAATGACACATAGCCCGCAGACTCAGTGTGCCACTCAACCACAGCCAATAAGGCAAAACAACGTAACCAACACACTAGTCATAGGTAACTCTATAGTCAGGCACACTGATGTCCCAATCACCAGGCTAAACAAGGAGAAGGTTACTGTCAGCTACCTGTCAGGTGCCAGGATCAGCCACATAACCTATGCACTCAGGTCACTCCACAACAAGTACAAATATGACTCTGTCATTGTCCATGTTGGTGTGAATGACCTGAGACATACCTCCCTGGACTACATGAAAAGAGACATGGAAGAGCTCTCCGATCTTGTAGTCCAGGCAGATATGACCCAAGCCCTGAGTAGCATTCTGCCATCACCCAGAATGATACCACAGTACAAGGACAAAATGATTGACTTCAACAATAGGTTAAGTTTCTGGTGTCATTCTAAAGGGATCCAGTATCTGTCTGCCTGGGATGACATGGTCGACAGACCACGATGCTTTGCCAAAGATGGCCTGCACCTGTCACCCCTGGGATTCCAGATACTGGCTAAGGTTCTTTCCGCCCCTATAGTGCCTTTTTTAGGCAAGGTTCAAATGACAAATTCACCACCGTAACAGGAACAGGCAAGCAAAAACTGAGGGTGATATTACTCAATGCTAGAAGTCTAAATCTCAAAATGGACTCATTCAAGGCACTCCTTAAAATGGAGAACATCGATATCTGTGCAGTGACTGAGACCTGGTTCAAGGCACCAGAGAGCATCCCAGCACTACCAGCCTATAACTCATATCACACTTTTCGGCCATGTAACCTGGACCAGGAACACCAAAGGTGGATGTGTATCCATATTCATTAAGGATATCCACACCTCCAGGCTAGTTGCTCAGCATAATGCATCCGAGGTTATCCAAGTGCAACTAACTCTGGGCAAAACTGCAATCCAAACTGTAGCTTGCTACAGATCCCCCACCATGCACCAGGATTCCCACTCCTCTTTTCTTGATGTACTGGAAAATATTAGGGTTCAACCAAACACCCTAATAATGGGCGATTTCAACTACCCCACCATTAACTGGGAAAACTACTCATGTACCAACTCCTTCGCTCAACGCTTTCTGGAATTCATAAACTCCAGTGTTCTGGATCAACTTATCCACACCCCCACCAGGGGCAACAATATCCTAAATCGAGTCATTACCAACATGAGTGACTGGTGTTCCACACCTGAAGTCAATGCCTCATTGGTCAGATCCGACCATAAGCTAATCACCCTAGATATCCACATCCTGCCCCCCCCCACCCCCATTAAGGAAACCACGGTAAAAAAATTCTCCAAAGTCAACTTCATGCTTCTTAAGACAGAAGTGGTGAACTTCATGACACCTATGCAGATGGCCAATACAGTTACGACTACTGAATCCTACACAATTGCACTTTATAAGCACTTACACGAGTGCATGGGTCGTGCTATCCCAAACAGAAGCAAGACTCTATCCCCCCAAAAAAAGGAAACCAATCTGGTGGTCCCCTGCCATAAACAAACTGTACAACAGAAGGAAGAAACTGTTGCAAAAGAGAGTAAAATCCCATGAGCGGAGGAGCTCCCTGGTCAGCATCATGCGATCCCGGATAAAATCCTCCAAAGCTAGTTAGGAAAACAAAATTGCCACTGATTCTAAAGACAACCACAAAGCATTCTATAGCTATGTCAAGAATCTCAATGACAACACTCAGCTCTGCTCTGAGTTACAGCACAATGGCACTAAATATACAGACCCAACTGATATTCCCAACATCCTGGCAGATAGGTTCAGTGATAACTTTACCCCCTTCTCACCCCCTAAAGGGCCCATCTCTATACTGGAAGAATGCAAAGTTCCTGTAATCACGGCTGCACAGTTAAAAAACACACTCCCCAAAGCCAAGAACACAGCATCTATGGGACCAGACAACATCCCAGGCTGCATTCTACATGAACTACAGAACGAACTGGCACCCCACCTAAGTACCATGTTCAATCATAGCCTCACCTCAGGCTTTGTGCCCGCTGAATGGCACACAGCGACGGTTATCCCACTCCACAAGGGGGGAGCCACCATGGACCCTGGGAACTACTGCCCCATTAGCCTGACGAGCCTGGTCTGCAAGGCCATGGAACATATCATCATGGAACTTATAAACAAAGACACTGGTAATCTCCAAACTCTGGACCCCACCCAGTTCGGGCTTGTAAAAGGCAGATCATGTCTCCTAAACCTGACTGACTTCTTTCAAGCAGTCACCAAACTGTAGACAAGGGTAAGGTGGTTTACACAGCCTATATAGATCTTGCCAAGGCTTTCAACACCATCCCCCACTCTGGAATTATAGATAAACTCACTAAACTAGGTATAAATCCCTATGTCACAAGATGGGTTGCCAACTGGCTCACTGACAGAACCCACACTGTGAAAGTAACAGACTCCAAATCTGACTTCAGACCAGTGACAAGTGGAGTACCACAGGGTTCAGTCCTGGGTCCTCTCCTGTTTGGTATCTACTTCTCTGAAGTACAGGCTAACACAGAAGGTCTTTGGCTAACAAAGTTCGCAGATGACTGCAAAAGCCATAATCAAAACTCCTAACGATGTGGACATCCTACAAAAGGGCCTCACTGAGACAGATGCCTGGTGTCAAAGCCATGGCCTCAAGCTCAATGCCAAAAAGTGCATTGTCATTCCCTTTGGTAAAAACTCTGTACCCATGAGCTACAACATAGGCGGTAGTATACTTAACACCGAAAGTGTGATAAGAGACCTTGGGACACAGGTGGACAGTAGTCTCTCCTTTGGTAATCACATTGCCACAGTAGTCAGGAAATCCTTCTATGTGGCACACCTCATCACAAAAGGTTTCTCATCCAGAAAAAAAGAGGTCATTGTTCCCCTCTACTCATCACTCATTAGACCCATTATAGAGTACAATGCCCCTTTTGGTATGTACCTCACAAGACATCTACAACAACTGGAAAGGCTGCAGAAATACCTTACAAAGAGGATTACTGGCCTCAAACAGATGTCCTGCACAGACTGTCTCAAAAAACTCCAGCTTTACTCTGTTGCATATCGCCTACTCAGAGGTGATCTCTGCCTAACATACAAAGCTATTTCAAACCCAGAGCTGTTGGACATGCTCCACTTAAAGAAATCCCAATCCCTCTGAGCTACACGCTCTAGGGACCTAAACCTTGTCACCACAATAAACAGAACATGCAGGAGGGATAGATTCCTGTCCCACAGACTTCCCATACTCTGGAACAAACTACCTATCTATATCAAACATAGCTCCTCATTAGCACCTCTTCAAGAAAAATCTTGCTGATTGGATGGGAAATAGGAATTTCACCCCGGGGATCACTTCTGTGGCTCTGCTCGACCGTGGCACAGGAAAATAATTTTCTTGGGTGGCAAAAGCCAGGGTACCTTTTTGGCTGGGCTTGTATAGGCCCTAGGGCCGATAGACTACTACCTACCTATGAACCTATTCCAGGTATTCTCATAAGGGATAATATATAATTACTGACCATGGGATGGATAATGCCAATCTATAACCAAATGGAACAATTTATTTTGAACACAAAAAGGGAAAACGGCTATGCTTAAAATGGCCCGCAAGGTCAGCTAGCCTAGTACCCAACTATGAACCTATAAGTTGATCCTTCCAACAGAACAAGGTGGTTTAGGATTATATGATTTGAATGGATATGTTATAGCCACACAGCTAACATAACATAAGCATAAAGCTATAATTCAAAGTGGAAAGGAAGAATGATGAAGCTGGGAGAAAATTCAAGAAATAAGGAAAGAGTGGGATTTTGAATGTAGATCCTTAATGTAAATAGTAACAACTATACAGAATATTTTATTCATAAAGTAGCAAAAAGTATTTCTAAGAACTAAGGCAACATGAGAATAGAGAAAGGAGATTTTGCTGACAGGGATGATTGCAACTGAGGTTACAGAAAATAGGCAAGGGGGGTTGGGATTTACTGAAAAAAAGCTGTCAAAAGAACCAATGTTTTGGGAGCAAACAACTAGAGAGGGAAAGGTAATACAATAGGAAGAGGCCAAGAAGACATTTGGACTGCAGGCAAGAGACTGCCTTCCCTATCAGTAATTGATATCACAGTATAGGACAAAAGAACGAGATATGGAAATCCTAAGTGAAAGACATGCACTGGCAGAGACTAGTTGAGTCTAGAACAGAAAAAAGTTATGTACTCACCATAACATGGCATCTGTGTTGTTAATTTTCATTCTTCCTCAATGCATTTGTTCAGATCTGACCCTCAGATCCAACTCGGCCATCTTTTTATAGATTCCAGGATCTGACTCTCAAGCTCTTCCCTTACCCATAATGCCCCTGAGTACTGCAATACCTCAGATCGAGTTTGCTGCTATTATGTGCAATATCATTAGAAATACCTTAACAAAGCTATGACAGAAGGGTAATGGCTGAAGGATCAGGAGCTCAAATAGGAATTTTGGTTCCTATCAAGAATTCCATTAGGTTCATCCCAATGACATGGACAGGGGGTAGGGGTGAGGGAAGTTGAGGAAGAATGAAAATGAACAACACAGATGGAACATTATGGTGAGTACATAAACTTCTTTATCTGATGTTGTCATTTTCATTCGTTCCCAATGTATGGGTCAAAGCCGCCAGCTTCGGCAACCTTGGGTGGCCCTCATGAAAGGATGTTCCAGAGAACCACAAAACCAAAGGCAGCTATGCTTCTGGAGATGATGTCTGATTTATAACAAGCAGTAAAAGCATGGGTATTAGACCATGTAGCAGCTGCACAAATATCATTGGAAGCCCTAGACCAAAAAGCAGCACAGGTAAACATTTGCCTGGTGGAATAGGCCTTTGGATGCATTGGTAAAGTTATGCTTTTCATGTAATAAACATAGGAAATACAAACTGTTATCCAGAGTAACTTTTGAAACTGTTTTTCTCATTCTGTTTTTAGTGAAGGAAACAAATAACTGATCAGTTTTCTTAAATTCTTTGGCTCTGTGAAGGTAAAACTGAAGCTGTCTATGCACATCCAGTAGACCAAGTGTGTACTCTCCTTTGTTTTTAAAATTGGCGAAAAACACTGGCAAATTAATCACGTGATTGAAGTTGTTCTCAGGGCCAACTTTTGATAAAAATGCAGGGTTTGTACATAAAGCAACTCTATCTTTGTGGAAAAGCAAATACAGTGGTTTGAAAGATAGAGCTTGGAGTTCAGATACTTGGCTTGCAGAAGTTATAGCCACCAGAAAAACAGTCTTCCAGGAAAGAAACTTGAGATCTGTCTTAGCTGATGGTTCAAAAGTAGACTATACTAAAGACTACAAAACCAAAATAAGGTCCCAAGGTGGAGTACGGTCCCTTACAGGAGGCCCGAGTAAAAAGATACCCTTTAGGAAGGCCTTACATAACTTAGATGACATTAAAGAAGGTGCATTCGCTCCGATGTGATAGTTGGAGATGGCTGCTAACTGAACTTTAATAGTGGAAAAACTTGCCCCATCTTGAAAATCGGAGGCAAGGAAATCAAGAATAGTAGAAGTGGGGCAGTAAAAGGATCCAACCTTCTATGATGGGCCCAAAAGGAAAACCTTTTCCATTTACTTTTGTAAGCCTTTCTAGCTGGAGGTTTATGAGATGCAACTGGTATTTTTTAAACTGGGGAGGAAAGCCTGGAATGTCTAGCCATCACTGGAATTAGAGAAACTATGCGATCAACCTGAGGCCTGCAATGTTCGGGGGAACATGCCCTGATGGGTGATATGGGAGTTCTGGACTGGGGTCCAGCATCCACTGAGAATGTAACTAGGTGAGACCAAAGGAAGGGAAACCATACCTGTCGAGGACAAAAAAAAGAGCAATGAGGATTACTGTGCTCTTCAATCAAAGGGCTTTTTTAAAAAACTTGGGGATAAGAGGTAGGGTGGATAAGCATAAAGGAGATCAGAGGGTGAAACATGGACTAGAGCATCCCCCGGTGACTGTCCATGAGGTGGGATAAGGGCAAAAAACCTACTGCATTTGTTGTTGAGGAGAGATGCAAACAGGTTACAGCAAGGTTGACCCCATCTGTGGAAGATCATGTTTGCCACTAAATGGTGAGGCATGAGGATGGTCCTGCTGAGTTTGTCTCTTACAATGTTAGATTTCCCCGGTACGTGCACTGCTACAAGAAAGCGGTTGGATGAGATCGCCCATTGCCATAGTCTCATTGTTTCTCGACAAAGTGGGGAGGATTTGGTTCCTCCCCATTTGTTGATGTACCAGACTACTGTCATGTCCACTTGAATTGCAACACTTCCTACAGAAAGAAAGCTCTGAAAGGCCTGCAACACTAGTAGCATCGTGCTCATCTCTAGGACATTGATATGCAAATTGGTCTCTTGTGGGGGACCATGTGCCTTGAACAGTCTGTCCCAATTAATGCCCCCCCAATGCAACAGCGAGGCATCCATAGTCAACGTGGCACTCGGGGGATGAAGGATAAATGGACAACCTTGACTGATATTCTCAAATTGATTCCACCAAAGGAGACACTTTCTGCAAGCCTGGGATAGTTTTACTGGATTTCTTAAAGGGTGTCAATGAAATGATCATTGCACTGCTAAGGTCCATTGTAGAATTCTCATGTGCAGATGAGCAGTGGGAATTAAAGCAATTGCAGCAGCCATTGAATCTAGAGCTCAAGAGGAAACAGTTTTGCTGGAATAGAAGAAAGAGAATAAATTTGTCTTCAGTATAAGAACTCTGTTTAGAGGCAGAAGAGCTAAGAAATTGACAGTGTCTAACTGAGCACCTATGAACTTTAAGACTTGGACTGGTTGAAATTGTGATTTGTCCATAGTGACAGTGATTTCCAGTGAGTGAGACTGCTGGAGCAAATAGTCTCTGGCTTTTACAAGCAGATGCTTGGTCTGTGTAGTGAGCAGCCAGTCATCTAATTAAGGAAACAATCTGAATCTGAGCAGTCTGAGGTGAGCTGCTACCAACACCATGCATTTGGTGAACACCCTGGGACCTGTGGTGAGACCGAAGGGCAGGGCTCTGAACTAATAATGACTGACTCCCAGCCAGAAGCAGAGATACCTTTGAAAGTGCCTGTTCATTGTGATGTGATAATACGCATTATGATCAATTGAGCACACACAGTCTTTCTTCTGCAGGAAAGGCAGAATGGACTGTATCATGACGATCCAGAATTTGGAATTCTTTACAAATTGATTTAGATAACTGAGATCCAATATAGGTATCAGGTCCTTTGTTTTCTTTGGCACTAAAAAACCTTGAGTAAATTCCGCATCCTCTTTGGTCTAGGGGACCTCTTGGATGGCTCTTTTGTTTAGCAGCTTTTTAAATTCTATAGCTGTGAGCTCCCACTGATTGGGTTAAACATCAGGGAGACATTTTCTTTTGTTTAGGGTAGGCTGGGAAAAGGGAATGAAGTATCCTCTGGATATGATCTTGTGCACTCAAAAATCTTTTGAGATGGCTATCCAGGAATCTAGGTCCAAGGATAAGCGCCCCTGACTGCTTCCAAAGATGGACAGCTGGATAACCTTTCAGGAGCACTGAAAGGACCTGTCCAAGAAGGAATTTTGAGATTCTTGATTATGCGGGCCCCCTTTGCCACTTAGGTGACATCTACCATTGTAGCTATTTCCTCCCTGGCTCTGAGGGAAAAATCTCTGGATGATTTCTGAAAAGGACCTTGAGACTTCTGGAACCACATCTTCTTCCTTCTACATTGATTCCTAGAGAAAGATCTCTGTGGAGTGAAAAGGTGGATTCCAATGGCAGATAAGGCCTTTCCATCCTGTTCATGGTGGGCCCAAATAAGGAGGATCCATCAAAAAGAGCATTGATGAATGATGTCGTGAAAGGTTCCACAAAATCACACAATCGCATCCAGGCATGTCTCCTTAAGGCGATGCCTAAACTGGCCACCCTTGAGGTACCTTTAACTGTTGCAGCATTTGTAATGGATTGCAAAGTGGCCAGTTATGAGGAAAAGACTTCTGCTCCTCTGCGGACGGTGAAATGCACCAGGTAGTTCAGCAAGTGCAGGGGAAATGTCACTGATGCATACACTCACTTCTCAAACCTGTCGAAAGCCTTAGTCTCTCTGTTAGGGGGATGCACAGAGGAGCTCTGCACAGCTAGATGCTTTTTGGTGGCTGCCACAACAACCACGGCATCTACAGGAACCCCTTTCATCCAGTACTGTCTATCAGTGGGGATACTATTTTATCAGGGCATTTGGGAATTGGTTCCACAGAGTCCAGTTCCTTCCATGCCATGTGGGAGCTCTAGTATTCATAAAATGCATGTTACATCCACTCTAAAATAGAGGTATATTGGGTTTAAACCTTAAAATCCAGTTCATAAAATCAATGTCAAAACCCTACTATAACAATAAATATCCTATTAAATAAAAATAGGAAAAATGCATATATAAAATACATCAATCATTAAGAACAATAAATACAATACTAATAACAGCAAAATGTTTAGTAAATAAATAAACATATAAATATAAATTTTACAATTTAGCAGCCCTGAGTTTTAAAACACTGTTAATAATAACATGGTCATTGAGACCAGGGGATCTACCCGAATCTAACTTCAATTGCCAAAACAGTTCTCTGTATTCCACCCTGGACTCCCAGCTCCCTCCACAGGGATCAACTAACACTTGCTCTAGCACAAAAAATTTTATTCTCATGTCCTTACATGTTAAAGAGTGTCTATAAAAAGTATTTGATTCCTTTCCTCTAGAAACCTTGTTTAAATGCTCATAAATCTTTCTCCTAAGTTGTCTCTCGGTCTTACCGATATAAAAACTCTGGCAATTTTTACAGATCCCAATATACACCACCCCTTTCATACTACAATTGTAGTATTTTGATGCTTTCAACCTAAAACCCCTAGATGGAATATATAACTCACCCTTGTCCAAAATGTATCCACATTGTTGGCAGGCTCCACATTTGTGAGTCCCCCGTCTTACTTCATCAGTAACCTGTCTAACAACCTGTTTCCTTTCAAAGAGTTCTTTAAGGCTGGTGTCCCTCCTTCTAATAGAAGCAGATTGGTTCAGAAGAAATGTTCTAGTGTCATCACTGAACTTTAAAATATGCCAGTATTTTTTAATAATGTCTTCCACTTGGGTGGATGTAGTAGAAAAGGTGTGAATGAAGGCCCCTCTGTGTTTAAGATCACCTTCCTCAGATACCTCCACTTCAGGTGGACCCTTACCTAACAAGGGAAAAAACTTCCTTTCCCTGTTCATAATAACCTCATTGGCCATGTTGCCCACCAATTGTTTGGGATAACCTCTCTCTAAAAAAAAGTGAGGTCAGGGTCCTAACCTCTTCTAAAAATTTGGCAGTCACACTGGTCATTCTAGATTTCTAGAATATCTCCGAAAGAGACATCCTCAGGTGGAGATCTGGGGGACCCTTCCCCTTCATCAAAATCAGTGTCTTCTGTAAGAGATTCCTGTGGGGAATCTAAGTGCCTCCTTTTGCACATCCTCCTCCGAGGGACCTCCTCAGTGGGATACTCTTGTGAGGTATCAGAGGAGTCTGGGTGCTCCCAGGTGGGAATTGGATGGAAGCTTTTTCAGGCTGGCTGTGCCCGAGGGGTAGGATGACCAGACTCAGACACAGGATCTGTAGGGGGAGAAAGGGATGGATCTGATGGTGAAAGAGTCAAGGCTATTCTTGGATGAGAGAAAACCCTCTTAACCACTTTGAAGAAAAAAGGACCACGACAGACCAGAGAAAAACTGCTCAGAGCTGAGTCTCTCGAAGCAGACAATCCCAGACCCTCCCTGATCCTCCCCTCTGAAGAAGGAGTTGGAGCCAAGCTGTCCAGGGTCCTGGGGAAGCAATGGCTCTAAAAGCTTTGGAGTAGAGGTCTGCCCTTGGATCTCACACTGATGTTTTGGCTCCAAGAACAATCCATAGCAAATTGGATCAGGGACGTCAATGGAGTGGAAGAAACAAAAAACTGCAGACCCAACGGCTCAGTTCTAGGGATCCTATGACTCTGAAATGGAAGGTCTGATTGGAGAAGGAGTGACGACAGGTTGGAAAGAAGGCTTTAGGCTTTCTGATCTGATGGGAGATGGAGACACGGCAAGACCCCCATCTGGATCTGTGTCCAGAGGAACTTTCTCATCATCCTATCCACCTCTGCTTCAGAGAGACTTTGGGATGTCCTGATGAATGACAAGGTAGAAGGTGGTCTAGATAATTTTTCTGGTGTCTGTTGTAAAAATGTAGACCTTAACCTTGGTGATATTGGCTCTGGAGAAAACCTTGAAGTTTGAAGTCAAGGAGATGAGACTAACACTGGTGTCAGATCCGAAGCTTTCAGATCTGAGGACTTAGCCACTTTTGTAGGCAGCTCTGAAGAAGGCATGGAGTAAGGAGACCGAGTAAGATAGCATTTAAGATGCTCTCTGTTCTCCTTAGACTTTTAAGAGGGGGTTTGAGCCCCTATTGGAGAAGAAGTAGCAGAAGGCACTGAGGCTGGAAGGAGCCCTTTCAAAATTAACTTATTATGCCTGTCAATAAGAGCTCTAACAAAAGCCACACATATAGGCCAAGAAGTGTCCAGATGTGCTGGGCCCAAACAATAAAAGCACTCCCTGTGGCCATCAGACTTGGGAATCTTATTCTCACAGGAAATGCACTTTTTGAAGCCAGTTGGCTTGTCGGGCATAATGGAACAATTTAGCAAACAACAGCAAGCCAAGTTAGCTAAATCTAAGGACGAACCACATAAAAACTAATAAGCAAGCAAAGCAACGTTTAAGGACTAACGTCACACAAAAACTAATAAGCACTAAATTAAACATTCCCTGTGTTTTTATATATATATATATATATATATATATATATATATATATATATATATACACACACACACATACATTATATATATATATATATATATATATATATATATATATATATATATATATTTTTTTTTTGTTTTGTTTTGTTTTTTTTTATAGTCAAAAAAAAGAATGGAACAGAAATATCAACAACGGTAGATATTATCTAGGCCATTCCTGTTCAATAAACAGTTGAAAACATGTTTTTATACAAACATTGTTTTATTTAGGTCTAAATAGGGTTCTTTAAACTAAAAATTTACCCCCCTTCTTTTTCCTTTCCCCTTAATAGTTGTTTATATTAAAGAGATTTTCAGAAGGCTGGTTAAAGAGCTTCCTTTCAAACATATACATAAAAAAACTCTCTCAAAAAGGCTTTGTAATGGAAGCCTTTTACATATATACACATATATATATAAAAAAGCATGCTGTTTTAATGGTTAACGTTTTCATAGTATTTCAGACTTTATAGCTTTTTATATGGTAATACATTGGGATTTTTTGAACATGTTTCTATAAGGGTTTTTTATAATCCCTTCTATCTACGGTCTTTAAAAAGGCACGAATGATTTAATTTAATTTAAAAAGACCACAACAAGAGACAATGTTTTTTATGGTTATCATATATTATTATTGTTTTTATATATATATATTTTTTAAAAAACATTTTTAAAACTGTTTATTGAACAGGAATGGCCTAGATAATATAGTTGATTAGTTTATTACTCACAATTAACAATCTGTTAACTTATTATTGTATCAATTACTGTGTTAATTGATCTTTTAATTGAATGGGATGGATATATAAGAACGTGTGGTGTTTCATAATAAAATTGTGATCTGATGAAGGTGGGGAGATTGCTCTCTACCGAAAGCGCTTATCTTCAATAAATAATATTGTGTTTTTTTACTGGAGTTGCAGAATTTGTGTTCCAGGTTTCCAGTTCCAGTCTGTTCGCTATCGTCACTTTGACTTTTTCACTAGTTTGGTTTATTTTGGTGTTTGGTTAGTATGGCTAGTGGCAGCGCAGCACCGGAACAGGAGAAGGAACACTCTGCCGCAAATGAAGGGTTTGGCACGCAAACGGAACTGTTTCAAGCTGAGAACGGAAGTCAGGGTTTGAGTGGAGTTCCACCTACCAATCGTTCGCAAGGTGATTTAACCATCCTAGTCAACCTTTTAATGGCTAAAGTGGATTATCTATCGCAACAAGTGTTGGAAGCAAGGTCGGGTAATAATTCTACACCACCGGGTTCGACTGCACACCCAGGTCCATTTACTCGAGGGCAGCAACCGGAGACTGTATACCCTGGTGCACTAAGTCGAGGGCAGCAACCGGAGACGGGAAACTCGACGTTAATAAACCTGATGGATGCACACAACAGAGGAGCGGCTACAGCGGCTGCAGCAGGATTGGAGCCCCTTTCCAATAACACAAATGGAATAGCAGCAGTTAATTCCGGACAGTCTGATAGGATTAATAACTTTGCTACAGTTCCAAGTCTTGCCACTGTCTTGTCAAAAAGGGATTTCTTTCAGCTGGATAACGTGTCAGTCAACCAGGCACAAAATGAGGGGGTGAGTAATAACGATAACTCCATTCCTACTTTTTTGACTAAACTTGACGAATTTGATGTAAAACTATTTTGCTGCAGAACGTTGCAGTTAGAAATTTCTTTTTTATGAGAGTGTATCAACAAGCAAATAGTCCCTAAGGGTCTTCGCCAATGGCGATACCCAGCAGGCTTGATAAACAACTCAGCCTTTCATAAGGAGTTGCAAGGCCTGTTTGACAGGCAAGCTTTCGAGTTTATGGAAGCACTTATTAATTGGTATACAGCTGAAATTGGGGTCCTACAAGAGGATCTAACCAAGTTGGAAACCTTTATTTTACAGCATGCAGATTTTTTGAGATTCAAATATGACTACCTCAGGATTTTATCTAGTATAGAGGCATCAATTACCAAGATGCTTAATAATAAGAAACATAAAATTCAGAGGGATATTGGGGATTATGGAAACAATAAAGCCTACCCTCCACCACCCCCAGGGCAAGTTGCAAAATGGAGATTACAAACGGCCAGGGTTAATGAGACTAATAATTCTAACATTACAGACAACCCTTCTGACAACATGGAAGGGCAGGGTAATGAACAACCACTTCGGAGAAGTGAACGCTTAAGGAACAATGGGGGTAATAATTTGAATAATCAAGGCCATCTGAATACTTTTCAGGGGAGGGAAGGGACAAATAATGAGGAAATCCAACAGGATTTTCACAGGACTTCCAATCAGGTGAATGTCACGTCGAACAACAGCAACAACCAGCGGTTCAACCAGAGAAGGAAAAGGGGAAACCAGCGGAGACGCTAGGCACCTTAAACAACAATGACAATGGAAATCAAAACGCTGATGAAAATGGAGACATGGCTTTTGTTGGTACAATCAGTGAACCAAATGGGCCATCCATTCTTTCTAATTCCACAGGGGACTTTAAAATCTACAATTATACTGTGATGAATGTTGATACCAGGGTTGTGGAGTTTTTTGCTAAAGGGCTATCATTTGTTCCTCACAAACATAGTGATCCTGTCAAGACCATAGTTGACTTAAAACTTTATGTTAGGAAATTAAACCTAGCATATACGTTGGGCAACACTCCATCACTCCTAAGCTCGCTAAGAGTTTCAAGTATGTTCAACCCCCCTTTGATAGGTACTTTAAGCCATTTTGAAAAATCTTGTGAACTAGATTTAAGAGCTATGGCTAAAGAAAATAAATACACTAAGGATAAGCCTAAGAATGGCCATAATGCATCTAAGGATGATATTGCATTCATTCAAATGCTTAATGATTGCAACATCAGAGTAATGGCACCCGATAAGGGAGGGGGGCTTATTCTCATGGACCAGTATGTATATGAGAATAAAATGGTTCAACATTTAGATTCAGCCGCATATGTGGAAGCGAGCATTAATGAGGTTAATACAGCATATAAAAAGATCAGAGGAGTATTAGATGATTTGTTTTTAGAGGGTACAATTGATAGCAACACCTTACAATATATTACAATGTTAGCTCCCAGGATCCCTGCATTGTTTGGTACACCCAAGATTCACAAAGACTTGGTGGATCCTCCTTTTAGACCAATTGTGGACGGGAGAGGTTCAATCACTTATGCTTGTGCCAAATTAGTGGACAGCATTTTGAAACCTCTTCTGGGATCAGAACCACAAATTTGCAGGGATTCCTGGGGCTTTTTGGAAAACATTGGAAAAATTCCGCTTAATCCTGCTCACATTTTTCTTGTGGTTGACATTAAAGATTTATATACTGTCATTCCACATCAGGTAGGGGTGGAATGGACTGTTGATTTCATGCTCCGTAAAGGGGCATCGAATGACCAGATGCATTTGGTGGAAACACTCTTGGATTTGATTCTCACCAACAATTACCTAGTTTTTAACAACAAACACTATCTTCAAACAACAGGGATTGCCATGGGTTCCCCCTGTGGTTGTACTTTTGCCAACAGTGTATTGGCACAATGGGAGGAACAATGCTTATTTGCAAATCAACATTATCAGGCGAATGTCTCTTGGTACACTAGGTACCAAGATGACATGTTTTTCTTGTGGAATGGGCCTGCTGATTTCATCCCCGACTTTATAGACAGTATTTCCCAGTCAACGAGCTTTCTGGAATTTACTTTTTCCAGTAATGATAAGGAAATAACCTTCTTGGATGTCAAACTTAGAAAGGATCCCATCCTTAATAGAGTGATTTCCACTATTTTTAGAAAACCCACCTTCTCCAACACATATTTACACTTTACCAGTTCCCACCCCATACACCAAAAGAAGAGCGTTGTCAAGGGACAGTTCGTCAGGGCAGCCAGGATGGTTTCCGAACATGAGGATTTTATAAGGGAATGTGAGAACATCTTTGCCATGTTCCTGTTGAGGGGATATCCCAATTCATTTATTGATAAGATTCGGCAAGAAGTAATCATGAAAAGGGAGTCTGGCCATTTCAAACCAATATTAAGAGAGGGCACAACAGTCACTATGATTAAGGAGAATGACAATGGAAATGTCTTGGGGAACATTTCGTTTTTGTTCACTTTCAGTATTGACTGGAAGGCCATCAAAAACATTTTCAACAAAAATTGGAAAGTTTTGTTGGAAGACCAAGAACTTATTAAATGCCTAGGTGAAAGGCCCAGATTCACTTACAGAAGAGGGCAAAACTTAAAAGATTTGTTAGAGAGAGTGAATCACAAGTCAAACAAATCAATCAAGGGAATGAATAAATGTGGTTGTTGCCCTTATTGTAGATTCATTTCAGTCGGTTCAAGGGTAAGCCTGGCAGGGACAGAATATAAAATCAATGGCAGCTTTAATTGTAACTCGAAAGGAGTGGTCTATGTGGCAACATGTAGACACTGTCCTGCCTTTTATATCGGAAAAACCGATAGGGCTTTCAAGAAAAGAATTTATGAACATGTTCATGCCATTAGTATTAATGACATGAACAATGCTTTGGCCAAACATGTTATTTCACATCCCGACCACTCCTTTTTGTTTTCAGTTATTCAGCAAATACAGCCATCCCTTAGAGGAGGGCCTTGGCAATTGCAACTAGAGGAGCAGGAGGTTTTTTGGCAAATCCGGACTCTATCATACATTTTTCCGGGACTTAATGAGGTAGTCTCCATAAAATGTATTTTGAAATTAAAGGCCCTGATGAGATAGGATAGGGTTGGGTTCAATTGATGACAAGGGTTGTCTGATTTTATGATGTTGTGTTGCGTGATTTTTCTTGAAACATTTTTTGAAAACATGTTTTTATACAAACATTGTTTTATTTAGGTCTAAATAGGGTTCTTTAAACTAAAAATTTACCCCCCTTCTTTTTCCTTTCCCCTTAATAGTTGTTTATATTAAAGAGTTTTTCGGAAGGCTGGTTAAAGAGCTTCCTTTCAAACATATACATAAAAAAACTCTCTCAAAAAGGCTTTGTAATGGAAGCCTTTTACATATATACACATATATATAAAAAAGCATGCTGTTTTAATGGTTAACGTTTTCATAGTATTTCAGACTTTATAGCTTTTTATATGGTAATACATTGGGATTTTTTGAACATGTTTCTATAAGGGTTTTTTATAATCCCTTCTATCTACGGTCTTTAAAAAGGCACGAATGATTTAATTTAATTTAAAAAGACCACAACAAGAGACAATGTTTTTCATGGTTATCATATATTATTATTGTTTATATATATATATATATATATTTTAAAAAACATTTTTAAAACTGTTTATTGAACAGGAATGGCCTAGATAATATAGTTGATTAGTTTATTACTCACAATTAACAATCTATTAACTTATTATTGTATCAATTACTGTGTTAATTGATCTTTTAATTGAATGGGATGGATATATAAGAACGTGTGGTGCTTCATAATAAAATTGTGATCTGATGAAGGTGGGGAGATTGCTCTCTACCGAAAGCGCTTATCTTCAATAAATAATATTGTGGTTTTTTACTGGAGTTGCAGAATTTGTGTTCCAGGTTTCCACTTAATCTTCATTCATTCCATACTGATGGGACAGAGTCCCTAGCTACCTTTAGTCCTGGGAGGCCCTTATGGAAGGATGTTCCTGAGTGCCATTGAACCAAAAGATGCTCTTTTTCTGGAGGCCAAATCCAATTTGTAATGAGTGATAAAGGTGTGAGGGATAGCCCAAGTTGCAGCTGCATAAATATCATTCAATGAAGCCTTTGCATGAAAAGCAGCAGAAGTTTCTACTGACCTGGCAGAATGTGCTCTGACTTTGCTTGGTAGAGGAATTTTATTTCGTTGGTAAAAAAAGGATATACAGTTTCTCAGTCATTTGGACAAGGTTACTTTTGAGACAGGGTTTCCCAATTTCGGGCCTGAATAGGACACGAATAGCTGGTCTGATTTACGTATTGACTTTGTTCTGTCCAAGTAAAAATGTAACTGTCTATGAACATCCAGCAAATGACGACAGTACTCTCCTTTGTTTGAATAGTTGGGGAAAAAGACTGAAAAGTCAATCTCTTGGTTAATTGTCAAGTCTGAGATAACCTTGGGCAGAAAGGAAGGATTGGTCCGGAGTGATACTCTGTCTTTATGAAATACCGTGTAAAGACATTTAATGCACAAAGCCTGAAGCTCTGAAGTGCATCTGGCTATGTGACAGCTATCAAAAATAGCGATTTCCAAGACAGGAACTTTAGGTCACAAATGAAGCAGGTTCAAAGTGTGAACGTGTCAGGGATTGTAGTACTAGTGTTAAATTCCAAGGTTCAATGGGTTCCCTGAGGGGTGGTCTAATACGCAAGACACCTTTTAAGAAAGTTTTGCAGAGAGGATGGGAGATTAGTGATGAGTCTCGAAACCCATAATGGAAGTTTGAGATAGCAGCTAAGTGTACTCGAATGGTTGAGGCTGCTGCTCCAGAATGGAGAAGACTTGATAAATAATACAAAACTACACTAACAGGAGCTGAACAAGGGTCTAATTGTCTTTGTCAGGACCAAATAAGGAACCTCTTCCACTTGCTGAGACAGATTTTCCTGGTGAATGGTTTATGTGAAGCCAGTAGGATATTACGTACTGGGGAGGTAAGGTTATTCTGCCTGGCGATTACCGGAAGTGGAGAAACCAAGCTGTCAGCTTGAGACTGGAGGTGTTTTGGTGAGACAACCCTTGTTCAATTCTGAAGTTGGATGCAGAATCCATGGGTGATCTACCAGATGAAGCCACAGGAAGGGAAACCAAACTTGTCATGGCCAATAAGGAGCAATGAGGATTACTCTGCTCTTCAGATGAAGGGCTTTCTTTAGAAATTGAGGGATCAGGGGAAAGGGAGAAAACGTCCCGTGGGCCAATCATGAATCAGAGCATCCCTCAGGGCTCTCCCTGCGGGGGAATTAGGGCGAAGTAGCTGCTGCATTTGTGGTTTTCTGGAGAGGTGAATAGGTTGCAGCAAGGCTGGCCACAGCGGCTGAAGATCTTTGCTGCAATAACAGGATTGAGGGACCACTCATGAGGCAGTAGGATGCATCTTCTCAGCTTGTCCACAATCACGTTGGAAGTCCCGTGAATAAGCGCTGCAATCCGAAATTGGTTGGAAGCTATCACCCATTGCCAAATTCTCATGGCTTCTCGACACAACGGGTAGAACTTGGTTCCCCCTTGTTTGCTGATGTACCAGACTACTGACATGTTGTCTGATTGAATAACAATTGTTCCTGATGGAAGGATGGATTGAAATGCTTGCAATGCTAGAAGGACCGCCATCAGTTCTAGGACACTGATATGCAGGTGGGCCTCTATGTCGGACCAAGTGCCTTGGGCCGTTTTCCCCTGGTAAAGCCCCCCCCATCCTATCAGGGAAGCGTCCATAGTCACTGTGGTCCTGGGCTGTTGTGGGTAAAAGGGGTGACTCCATTGCTGTCTGTCTGGCTTCATCCACCACATTAAATCCTGCTTGCATTGCTGAGTTATCAGTACTTGAAAGGACAAGGGATATTATAAGGGGTACTATTGAGTTAGAAGGAGCCATTGGAGAATCCTCATGTGTAGTTTTGCCAAGGGCACTACGGTAATTGACACTACCATGGAAGCCAGGAGGTAAAGGACTGTTCGAGCTGGGACTAGATTTTGACAGAGTATCACCCATATTTGGGATCTTATCCTGTGTAGTCTGTCATCCAGGAGAGAAATTAGGCAAGCATCTGTGTTGAAAATCTCCCCAATAAATTCTAAGGATTGAGAGGAAATCAGGTTGCACTTTCCCCAGTTTATTGAGATTCCCAGAGATTCTGCTAGTCTGAGTGTGTAGTTTAGTGCTATCTCCAGTAGACGCTTGGTGGGAGCAGTGAGGAGCCAATCGTCTAGATACAGAAACACCCAGAATCCATGAAGTCTCAAGTGAGCTGTTATGACTGCCATGCACTTGGTAAACACTCTGGGGGCTGTAGAGAGTCCAAAGGGCAGCACATGGAATTGAAAGTGATTAGCCCCTAGCAGGAAGTGTAGAAATCTTCTGGAGCGCTTGTCCATTTTTATGTGATAAAACGCATCCTGAATATCTATTGAACACATCCAATCATCTTTCTCCAAGAAAGGGAGGATAGACTGAACCGTGACCATCCAGTATTTTTCTTGTTTGACAAATTTGTTTAGTATGCTGAGATCCAGACTTTATCTCAAATCCCCTGTCTTCTTTGGCACTAAAAAGAATCTTGAGTAGAATCTGGATCCTATCTGGTCTGGTGGGACTGTCTGGATGAGTCTTTTTTGAAGCAGCTTTTGAATTCCTAGCACTGCTGTTTCCCTTTGACTGGGTGGAACATCGGGAATTTGACTTGGTGAATTTGGGTAAAGATTGAATGGGACGTGGTATCCTCTGGTTATGATCCGTTGCACCCATAAATCCATTGTTATTGTTAGCCAGGCAGAAAGGTACAAGGAAAAATGTCCCCTGACTGCTTCCAGAGGAAAGCAATTGGGCCACTCCTCAGGAGCACTGATAGGGTTGTCCAGAGAAAGAATCTCTGAAGCCCTGGTTATGTGGACCCCCTCTGCCCCTGTAGGGGTGCATTCCAGATGAGTTATCCCCTTTGTCTTCGGGAGTATACTCGCTACTTGTGTCACAGAAAGGGTCCTGTGAGGTACCTTTTCAGCGGATATTTATGAAGAGGACTCTGAAGAAGGGGCACCCTGCGGTAGGGTATCCTCCTGTGCTCGAAGTCCCGAAGCAGTGGCTTGTGTCAGCTGCAGCTCAGAGGAAGGACATATGTGGGGTTCCAATGCCAACGGCTTGCCTGCAGAAGCAATGGCCCTCTCCCATCGCTTGGAAAGCTGGCCTGCCCAAAGAGGGATGGGAGTCCAGAACCAAGAAAGACAACCTTGGAACCGGGGTCACACCCTGCTCTGACAAGCCTGCTCCCAAGGAAAAAGCCTCAAGGGGACTCGGTACTGACAGTGCTCCTGGAACCGTGGCCAACGGCACCGTAGAAAATCCTGGAGCCATACCAGGTGCCAAGGAGCCCACAGTCCAGTCCTGAACCTGAGGATGGCCTGGCTCTGAGTGAGTCAAAGGCCAAAGGGATGGCTCCATAGCCACAGAGAGATCCACTAGTGGCACTGAAGGTGTGGGAACCGAGAAAGGCATTGGTGCTGAGTACTTCGAAGCCTGCAAAGAGGTCAAAGGAATAGAATATGCTGGAGTCCATGGAGACAGATTCCCAAGTCCAAAAGGGAATGGGGTCTTAGAAGGTGTAAACTGCAGAAATAAGAAACATGCCAAAAACAAGCTGATAAAAACGAAAACACTGGCAGGAAGAGTCCCAAAGATCACCAACACAGGTGCTATGTAAAAACTATAATTCAAAGTGGAAACAGCTAAGGTGGCAGATTTTTTTACAAGCAGACAAGTGGCCTAATATTAACGACAGAACAACCATCACCCCTGCGTTAAAACTGAAAGCCCTTGAAAGGAAAGAAATAGCTTAAAGTCTAACATTTTGGAATTAATACCCCACTAGTTAAGTTTATTTTTTCTGTCCCTGATGGTGAATTTTTAGGACACCAACACTAGGTCTCTCAGTAGCTTTGGTTTATTTTAACCTTCATTTTTATTGTAAATAAAATGAATTACACGCTGTTATATATGTGCATTGATTATTCTTGTTAAAAAGTTTAAAAGCTTTAAGGTATGATAATAGCTACAGAAGGGTTAATTTTGCTGCAGGACTAACATTTTAGCTGGCTCTCTGTGTCCAATAGGATTGATTTAACAGTTATTTAAATCACAATGGTACACATTATCCTTTGTCTGATGAAGTTAACATTGGGTTAATGAAAGCGCTTACGGATTTACTGTTTTTTATTTTTTATTGGTATTAAACTACAGTTTTTACATAGCAACTGTGTCTGGTGATCTTTGGGACTCTTCCTGCCTGTGTTTTCGTTTTTATCAGTATGTCTTAGAAGGTGTTGCAATTCCTCTGGCCAGCAGCAGCTGGTCCACAAGATGCACTGCGTCCAATTCTGAGGGGATCCTGGTTGATCTAGTAGATATCTCCGACGGGGAATCTGGCCATTCTAAAAAAGGAAAAAACTTTTATACAAATCCACAAATCCACAGATGAGCACTTTTGTCTCTCTACAAGACTTCTTCAGATGAAAAAGTCTTGTAGAGAGACGAAAGCACTCATCTGTGGATTTGTGGATTTGTATAAAAGGTTTTTTGCTTTTAATGGTGGCCTGGACATTACTTTATTTTTGTTTTGGTGAACTTTTACATTTGTGCATTCCAAAAAAGGGCTAAATTGCTGCCCAACAAAAAGATCCACCGAAGGGGAGTACCGGGTCCATGCAGTATGGTCTATTGGCACCAATGTCTCGAGTTTAGATACCTGTGTAGCAGGGGTGTCCAGACCTGAAACAGATACTGTAGACAAGCTTGGTGCTGTAGATGTAACAGGTGCCATGGACGGTGTGGAAGTCACAATTTGCAGTTTAGGCAGGGTCGGTAACATAGACGTTGTTGGTGCCGAAATAGGCATTGACAATAAAATGATTGTTGACGGTACAGAAGATGGTGAAGTAGAAGTTGGTTTCGACTCTGGAGCCGAAGGGGTAATTTCTGGAATTTTTGGTCTTGGTTCCTCCTTCCTGTCACTGGATGGTGAAGAAGGAACTGAAAGTGGTCTCTTTTTATGCTCTTAATGTTCTTTTCTGGCAGGTGGTAAGCCCTCTGACACAGCGATAGCCTCTGAGAAGGGCATCTTAAGGAGACCCTTCAGAATCAGCTTGTTTTTTCTTCCATTAAGGGTTCGGGAACTGAACCCCTGGCAAATAGTATAAGGAGACTGTACAGAAAGATGGGGAACTCCCAAACAATATACACACGAAACATGAGAATCACTGTTAGGCATCTTGCGACTACACTTGTCGCACTTTTTAAACCCTGAAGCTCCTTTTTTCTCACACACCATACAACAATACAAATCTAATAATACCGAAAAAGGTAAAGAGGATTTTTTTTTTTTATAGCAAGGAAATAAAGAGAAGGAAAGGAATACCAGTAATGGTACTGAAGGATTACCACAAAGGGTAAAGGGAAAGGGCCGTACCAACAATGGTACTTGAGATTACCATAAGGTATTTGAGTAAAAGGAAACTGGAAAGATACTCAAAAGTGGTTAAAACTAACGATAGGTTAAAGAAGTGAGTTTAAAATGAAAAATAAGGTGAATAATTCAAGAAAAAACACTTTTATAAGCAACAAACTAAGTACTTAGCTGAGATCTGGCTTGACGGCTTTATGGATATGTAGCAAATGAGATCTGAGGTAACAGGGAGAAGGGCACTGTGGATAAAAGCTTAGATCAAGAGTTTTTTTGCCTGGCATAAGCTTGTTACGAGGCCGACTCAGTTCCAAGGACGGAACCCACACCCATCAGTAAGGAATGAATGAAGATTAACAACATCGGATGGCATAATTAGCGGGCCATGTAACCTATTACACAATAACGATAGGAACAAATCAGAGTAAATTAGAAAAGACTGGGAAATAAGACTGAATAGGCAATTCACAAAGAAACAATGGGAGGACATATGTATGGCCCCAAATATGCAACAAACTCTAGAAGATTTAGGATTTTTGCTTATAGGTATTTGCATATATATTTTTACACCCTGAGCAGACTCCAAATAATTTTTTCCTCATGTAGATGCCAAATGTTGGAGGTATGAATGGGGAAGAAAGAGGTAACTAAGAATGGGTACCTATCATTTTGTCGAAAACTTACTTCACTGAACGTCTGTTCATCAAACTGAATCTATCGAACACCATTTCAGCGAACAGTGAAATCGTCCAAACTTTTTCCCAGAGAAGGCAGTTAGTTGGCCGTTGTTACATATTTGCCCATTTCCCCAATGTAGTGCATTCTCAGAGTTGGTATATATAATTAGGGGGGATGTGGGGGGGTGTGGGTGGAGAAGACCCCCCCCACCTTGGCGAGTTTAAAATCATGTCGTTTTTGTTATGATCACTGTAGTGGCCAAGTAGATTTATTCACTAGGAAACGTTTTGATGATTTAACTGTTTGCTGAAATGGTGTTCAATGGATTCAGTTCGATGAATAGTGGTTCAGCGAAGTAGGTTTTCAACAAAATGATATAGACCCACTGGGAACATATGTTTTTGGAGTGTAATAAGTTTGACATTCTGGGGGAACAAATGAGCGTAACAAAAGAAACAACTGTTTTTTCTTTTTTTTTTTTTTGAGCTAGGATACAGGATCTGAATTGCATGGACATAGTAAGGCCTTGTTCAGTTTAATTCAATTTATGTGACGTATAATGTTTGTTATGTTAACATACTTTGATTACTTTTATATGAATGTAAATTTGCCTGTGTCACAAGTGATAATTCAATAAAGTTGTTTAAAAAAATTCTAGTCACTGCCAAAAAATGCAGTTACTAGAAAATGGAAATCAAAGTCAAAACCAACTGTATTTGAAGTAATGAACATTGTAATAGAGATTAACTGGAAGTGGGGTCTTTAGAAAAGGTTAGGAAGAAATTACATAGAAAAAAATTAAAAATGGGAACAATTCATGTAGAATAGTGTTTTGGAGGAGGACTAAGGTTTAAAGGAAGGCAGGAAATGAGCAATTTATGTAATGCTGTAAATGATGATAGTTGTAGAAAAGAACATGTGACACAATGTATTTAACTTGGAACATGCTAGTATGTTCTCTCTCTCTCTCTATATATATATATATATATATATATATATATATATATATATATATACACATATACATATATATATCTATATATATATATCTATATCTATATATATATATATATATATATATATATATATATATATATATATATATGCATGTTTGCCTAGGTCCTAAGTGATAATTCAATAAAGGCGTTAAAAAAACAACAAGTCGACAAAAACTATCTAGGTACTCCACTCAAACCTTCATTGTGTTCTCCCCATAACCCATAATATGTAACATGTAGTGCATTAAATGTATTGTCAAGGCCAAACATAAACATGTGCATCCACACAGATTCATTAAATAAAATGTCGCTTGCTGCTGACCTTCAGTTTATCATCAGTGAATGATATCCCCATGATCTTCTCTACCATAGATTAATGAGGTAGCATGAACTGTCGTACCTCCTCTACCCTCGCGATAGATTAGCAAGCCTTTGCAGTATAAACTTTCCACTCTAACTATCCTTCCAGCTTCCAAGATCATTAGACAACATGGATAGCAGACAGCACACGCTGATATTCTGCCTTCATACCACTGGGTCAGCTAGTTGTGTGGTTCTAAAGAAAATAATAAAACACTGTTTTAATTTAATTTTAACACTTTTATTTGTTAACTTGCTAATTAAACTGCTTCACTTCAGACCTCATTCAGCCATAACCCAAACCACAAGGATAAATGCATTCATGGACAGTTTTAAAGTAACATGTCAATCAGCATGTTGTTAGGAGGTGGAATAAACCACAGTGCCCAGAGACAACCCATAGAGACAAAGGTAGAATATGAAATTTCCATGTAGACAGTAAAGAGAGATTAGGAGGGAATCCGTAACTCCCACACAGAAACCTTTACTACTCTGTGCAATGACAATCTCAAATGACTCATGATTAGGTAGGAAAGGATCCCTGCACATGCCTACTTTTGATGTAGGGGAAAAGAGTAAAATGTTCTTAATCTCAGCCCACAAAAATTCAAACTGAGAAGCTTTACATGAGTGCAAGTACACCTTTCACAGCCAGTCACATATCCTGTTATGACCAAATTAGAAATTTAGTAATGGCACAACATGAGACAGATGGTAGTGTTACAATATCACAGCCCTAAGTGCTGGTGAATTCAGTTCAGCCCTCTGGCCACTTTCTGTGTGGAACCTACAGGTTCTTGAAGTACTTACACTGGTTTTCTAAGGTCATAGTTATAAAGCATCTGCATGAATCAGTCCATTTGATCAGTTATAATACTTTATAAATAAATGTATATATAATATACATACATTATATATATATATATATATATATATATATATATACATATATATATATATATATATATATATAAAAATTAGTTATTTATTTATATGTTATATATATAAAATTTATTTTCTTTTAAACCTTCGACATGTTGACAAAAGCTTATTTGCTTACATATTGTACTTTGAGCTTTGTGACTCTTATCAAAACCCACATCAAGACCATACACTACCAACCTGTACATTAACAAGATTCTGTTCACATGCAACTGTCTTATGCATGTTGAGCTTCACTGGTTAGAAATGACAAGCACCTGCTGCTCTCATTCAACAGTACCATAGTCTGGTGACAGTGAATAAACAAAGTCAATGAACATAATAACTAGTCATTAAATGTTTTGCAACATAATCATTTTTTAAATAAGAAGTGCTGCTCCAAAGCTGGGAGTTAGCTTAGAAAATTGCAATTATGAGCTTCTAAAAAGTTTATCCTGTATTCTTGGGTTTGATTCTCTGTTTCCCTTGGCTTCTTGTATGACTCTGAGTAGATGCTCTGTTTCCACTGGCTTCTTGTATGTCTCTGAGGAGATTATCTGTTTCCATTGGCTTCTTTTATGAGTCTTGAGTAAGTCACTTAATCAAACATCCTGGTTTGCCTCTGAAAAGAGGCTTTAACAAAGAAGTCAAAAAAGTCTCAAAGCACTGCACAAATTAAAACAAAGGCAAACAATAAATAACAAGCAAAACAGAAAAAAAAGTGTTAAAAAAAGAAGTTATGTACTTACCATAACGCTCTATCTGTGTTGTCCATTTTCATTCTTCCTCAACCATTGGGTTTGGATCCAAACCTCGGGTCCAACTCAGATGTTACTATATCTCACGGCCAAATGAAAGTCTCAAGCACCTACCTACCCATAATGCACCAACCCCTAACATACCTCAGATCTTGTTTGCCAGATGACAAAAATAATAAATATTACAATAATGTTCCTAACAAAGGAAATCAGTACCTGGAGCTCCATACAAGACACACTGGTGTCTTAACAGCATCCCATTCTTCCAGAAGTCCATGATGAGACGAGTTGGGGGTCGGTGTGCAGGAAGTTCAGGAAGAATGAAAATGGACAACACAGATAGAGCATTGTGGTAAATACATAACTTCTTTATCTGATGTTGTCAAGGAAGAATGAAAATAGACAACACAGATAGAACATTGTTTTAAGTACATAAGTTCTTCATCTGATGTTGTCAATTTTCATTCATTCCTCAATCAGTGGGACAGTCCCCAGCTACCTGATATCCCGGGTGGACTCTAAGGAAAGATATTCCTGAGCACGGTTGAACCAACGGCTGCTCTTCCCCTCGAGACCAGATCCAATTTGTAATGAGTAATAAATGTATGAGGATTAGCCCTAGTAGCAGCTGCACATATGTCATCCATGGAATGGTTGGATAAAAATACTGACGAGGTTGCCATAGATCTTGTAGAGTGGGCTCTTAAAGGTTTTGGTAATGAAATTGCCCAATTTAATGTAAATAAAGGCTATGCAGTCCGTAATCCACCTTGCCAATGTTACATTTGTAACAGACTTGCCCAATTTTTTTTATCTGCAAAGGACATAAATAATTTATCAGATATTCTAATGTCTTTTGTTCTGTGTAAGTAAAAATACAACTGTCTATGAATGTCTAGCAAATTTAATAATGTATTCACCTTTATTTTCAAATTTGGGGATGAAAATGGACAAGTTAATAGACTGATTGATACTGAATTCTGACGCCACCTTAGGAAGGAAGGAACGGTTGGTTCTTAATGTCACACTATCCTTATGGAAAATCATGTAAGTAGGTTTAGAGGATAATGCTTGAAATTCTGAAATTATCTTGGCAGAAGTAATAGCCACTAGGAATATAGTCATCCAGATCAGATATTTAAGATTACATTTTCCAGCTGGTTCAAAGGGGGGATGGATTAAGGTCTGATCTTTATAAGGTGGTCTAAGCTAAAACAGTACCTCTTGGAAAAGCACTGCATATTTTAGTAGAAGCTAGAGAGGAATTGTCAACTTCTGTATGAAAGTTACAGACTACTGCCAATTGAACTGTAATGGTAGAGGAGATAGACCCTCATTAAAAATGTTTGTCAAAACTCTAGTGCTCTTTGTGTAGGGGCTAAAAAGGGATCAATATGTTTGCCCAACAAACAAATGTCTTCCACTTACTCTTGTAGATTTTCCTAGTGGAAGACTTATGGGAAGACAAAAGTATATGACAAACAGGGGATGATGTCATAGGTTGTCTAGCTATTAACAGAAGTGGAGAAATCACTCTGTTGGCCTGAGGTTTGAAATGTCCAGATGAATCATGTCTGTCAGGTGAGACAGTAGGTATGGATAGATCCAGACTCCAAGGTGGGTAAAGAAGATGAGGCCAAAGGAAGGGGAACCAAACCTGTCCAGGAAAATAAGATGCAATGAGGATGATTTTGCTCTTCAACCTTACAGTTTTCTGAAGAAATTTGGGAATCAGAGGGGTTAGTGGATAAGCACAGAGAAGACCAGAGGTCCAATTGTGGAACAGAGTGTCCTTCTGTGATTCCTCCATTGGGGAGGATTAGGACAAAGAAGCTGCTACACTTGTTGTTTAAGGGAGATGCAAAAAGATCACAGCAAGGCTGGCCCCACTGCAGTGGCGGCTGGTGACTTCAAATCAAAGGGGGGCTGCAGGAGACAGCTGAATGGGTGGGGTCAATGGGAATGGGTGTGGCCAACTAGAAAGGGGAGGAGCCATGATCAAAACCACAAAAACTGTAACTTTAATTAAATACGCTGCCCTGGGTGCCAAACCATCATTATGAGAGTCCAATCAAGAAAAAAGGAAAGTGTAGAAGAAAAACAATATTTCAATCCATTGGCTGCATGGCAGCTTACTTAATATCTAGATGGAAACAAAAAGGTTGTGAGGCATGAAAAAATAAATTACTTTTTAAATACATTACTGGAATGCCAGTTAAAAATCAAGTATAAAAAAACAAGCAGCACTCAACTCAAACCACTTCTCCTTGCACTGCGGTTCTAATTATAATTTAAATTCAGCTTTATTAAAGTACCAAGTAACATGCTGAAAGTAGCAATCTCTGTGATACCCCCACTTGTAAAAATGTTTCTTATCCAAAAAAGACCTGCTGCCTGACAACAACTATCTACTTGTTTCATGGGGAAAACATGATCAAAGTAAAAAATTAAAAGCAAACAGGAAACAAGCTGAACATACATTGCTTAAAGGATTACTGCACAGGATATGGGCCACACATGATAGATTGGCATTCTGTTTAGTTTGCAGGTAAAGCCTGTAATGAGCTCTTAATAATGTAATCCTGTCCTTTATTACAAATACTGTCATATGCATTTCAGTACCCAAGGCTTATATGTTATCTAGTTATGTAAGTATTCTCTGCATGGCAACCGAAAGGCTTTCAATGTTGGCAATTCGTTAACAGTATGCTTATTAAAACTTACTTGCATCTTACAATCTCAGACAAGCTTACCAGATGGTAGTTAAAACATTGCTATTTAAACACAGAGCAACAAGCACTTTCTGAATAAAAAGCATAAATCAACAGTATAAAAAATATGACAGAAACGAGAACATTGTACAAAATCAAGGACAGATGAAAAGCCATTGTAGTTCTTGTGTCTACCTTGGATGGGGGGATACTCTGCACATTTACACTGCATAACTGTTCCTTGCCTTGCTTGGACACATCCAGAGTCACTACATAGGGGAGTGGGGTGCAACAAGTATGTCACAATTTGAAATGTCTCTGGCTGACTGCGATGGCCCTGACACATTTGTCATACATCTCAACCTCAGAGCAGGAAATCTGGACAAAGCCGTACATAGAAGTGGGACAAACGCCCAAAAATAAGGACAATTTTTAAATATTGCTCTTATAAACTTAGAAAGATAATAGAATAGTAGGTCTTGCATTAGTATGAATTTTCTGAAGGGTATGAAATCTGAAACTGAAATGTCTGTCATTATTTTCTAACTTCAGTCTTTAATGATTTGCCACTAATTTGCAAAAAACACAATTTTATAAAAAATGGACCAAAAATGTGATTCAAAAATATAAAATAGCCACACAGTACAGCTGGGAACCTGCAAAGAAGGGACACTTTTTTAATATTAGGACTGCTAACTTGAGCAGCTGACAAAATAAAAGAATCTACATGCATTTCTGAAATAAAAGCAATCTCATCATCATCATCATCTTCTTTCGGCTGTTCCCGTCAGGGGTCGCCACAGCAGATCACCTGTTTCCATTTCTTCCTGTCCTCTGCATCTTGCTCTGTCACATCCACCACCTGCATGCCCTCTCTCACCACATCTATAAACCTTATCTTAGGCCTTCCTCTTTTCCTCTTACCTGGCAGCTCCATCCTTAGCATCTTTTTCCCAATATACCCATCATCCCTCCTCAGCACATGTCCAAACCAATGCAATCTTGCCTCTCTTGCTTTGTCTCCAAACTGTCCAACCTGAGCTGACCTTCTAATATACTGATTCCTAATCCTGTCCATCCTAGTCACACCCAGTGCAAATCTTAACATCTTTAACTCTGCCACATCCAGCTTTAACTCCTGCCTTTTTGTCAATGCCACTGTTTCCAACCCATATAACATAGCTGGTCTCACTACCCTCTTGTAGACCTTCCCTTTCACTCTTACTGGTACTCGTCTGTCACAAATCACTCCTGACACTCTTCTCCACCCATTCCACCCTGCCTGTACTCTCTTCTTCAGCTCTCTTCCACATTCACCATTACTCTGAACTGTTGATCCCAAGTACTTAAACTTGTCCACATTTACCAGCTCTACTCCCTGCATTCTCACCATTCCTCTACCCTCCCTCTCATTTACATACATATATTCTGTCTTAGCCCTGCTGACCTTAATTCCTCTGCTCTCTAGAGCATATCTCCACCTCTCCAGAGTCTCCTTAACCTGATTCCTACTCTCACTACAGATCACAATGTCATCTGCAAACATCATAGTCCATGGGGCCTCCTGTCTGATCTCATCTGTCAACCTGTCCATCACCACTGCAAATAAGAAAGGACTCAGAGCTGATCCTTGATGTAATCCCACCTCCACCTTAAATGGATCTGTCACTCCCACTGCAGTCCAATCTATAATTGATTATTACAGTTATTTATTAATTGTAAACCCTCCATGTTTTATTCCAAAATTGCCATTTTGCGGAGACATTATTTGGGGAAGAGCAACATTTTGAGTCAAAATCGGGTACAGTTGAGAGGTTTGGATATGCCTAATTCTATAAAGCAATTTATTTGCATGTACCTCTCAACCTGTTAATGCAGGAAATCTGGACAAGGCCAAATATATTGGGGGAACATACAAACAGTACTAAAAATTGCTCTTGTATAAACTGAGACAGTTGATAGAATACCAGGCCTTGCTTTACCATGCATTTTTCCTGAAGGTTATGAAGTCTGAAACTCAGTGTCTGTCATTATTTAGTGACTTCATTCCTAAATGATTTGACAGAAAACCACACATTTTATGAGGAACAAACCAAAAATAAGAAGCAAAAATCTCTTCATTCTGCAAAAATCTGGACAGTTGAGAGGTATAGTTCAGCCGGGGCTGTCTGAGTTTGCTGCCTTCCCCCCCACCCTCACAAAATCATGGTTGAATGGAGCTTCCCCCCCCACAGCCATTCCAATGAACCATTACTTGGCTATTTCACCCCATTTATTATAAACACTAACTGGGAAAAGCCGAAAAACAAAAACCATAAACACTAATGTGCATACTGCTTTACTTCTGTGATGATTTGGACTTCATTTGAAAGTTTTCTTTTGCATTTTACAGTGCAAACACTAATAGATATCATATCTGCTAAACAAAGCAATGCAGTCTCACAATGAAAACCGACTTAGCATTAAAACTTCTCTGCCCTTGAAAACTCACATTCACTGAAACAGCATTGAAACCCACATTCAAAGAAAATACATTTTGCCAGTGGCAGATTAACTTTGGGTTTGGACTGTTTTCAAATCACAGGCCCCTTGCACACGAAACATACACATGCTCTTTCATACACCTTCCTGATTGTATTAAATTATATTCCTTGTACAATACAGTACCGTTTTAGAGGGTGTTTTAAATTTGTTTTGAAAATTTTCCAGTAAACAATGAAACAAAATGCATGCACCAGTAATGACAAAATAAGAAGTTATGTACCTACCATAACGTTCCATGTTAGTTGTCTTCTCTCGCCTTCTTTCTTGCTTGATGAGATCTTGATGGGTTCGGAGCCGATCCCTCGGCTCCGACTCGGCACTTGCTTTAGCTCGAGAACTCCTTTTACCAGCTCGAGGCAGCCCCATATCCCATGATGCAAGGCAGGAAGTACCCAGATCTCGTTTGTTGACAAAAGGGCAATAACACCAAGCATAAAATACTTCCCAAAGGAAGAAGAAACTTACAGATGGAAAAAGGACCAGGTCTGAATGGTCTTAGCATAATAGTTTCTTATACAAGGTCTGTCCAGGCCAGGGGGAAGGAGGGAGGGTCGCAAGAAAGAAGGCGAGAGAAGACAACTAACATGGAACGTTATGGTAGGTACATAACTTCTTAATGTTAAGTTGTCAATCTCGCCTTCATTCTTGCTTGATGGGACCAAGGCCCCTAGCACCTCTATCCTGGGTGGCTCAATGGAACAAACTCTTGAGGACTGTAGAGCCAAAACTGGCTCTGTCCCTGGAGGCCAAGTCCAATTTGTAATGGGAAACAAAAGTGTGAGGAGTGGCCCAAGTGGCGCTGCACAAATAGTGTCCAAAGGCAGTCTAGCTTGAAAAGCTGTAGAAGTAGCTAAACTCCTAGTTGAATGTGCTTTAGGTTTTGAGCACAGCTGTTTTCCCCTGATCGTATAAATTTCAGTGATGACCGAAGAAAGCCATCTGGACAAAGTCACTTTAGAAACAGGTAGGCCTTTTTATTATCCGCATAGGAAACAAAAAGTTGATCAGATTTTCTAAATTTTTTGTTCTGTCCAAATAATATCTGAGCTGACGGTGGACGCCAAGATAATGTAGCTTTTGTTCAGCTCTATCTGAATAGTTAGGAAAAATACGGGGAGATCAATGGATTGATTCAGATTGTTTTTTGAAGCGACCTTGGGTAAAAAGGATGGATTAGTTCTCAAGGATACTCTGTCTTTGTGAAAAATCAAATAGGGGGGTCGAACTGAAAGAGCATGAAGTTCAGACACCCTCCTGGCAGATGTAATAGCCACTAGGAATAACGTTTTCCAAGAAAGATATTTCAGGGAACAAGAAACAGCTGGCTCGAAGGGGGGAAGAATCAAGGATGTCAGCACTAAATTTAGATCCCACTGAGGAGGAGGATTCCTGATTGGAGGCTTTAGTAGGAAAATTCCTTTCAAGAAGGCCCTGCAGAGCCTATGGGACATAATATTATGATCTGCTATCCCGACATGAAAATTAGAAATAGCAGCCAACTGAACTCTGACTGTTGAAGAAGAGGAGCCTGCATGAAAAATCTCTGCTAAGAAGTCCAGAACTGCCTGAACAGGGGCAGTAAAAGGATCAATATTTTGGGCCTTAGCCCAATAAGAGAAACGTTTCCATTTGCTTGTGTAAATCCTCCTGGTAGAGGATTTTAGTGAAGCTACTATGATATCTCTAACTGTGTTAGAGATCAAAGGAAGCCTGGCTAAGGAAGGAAGTGGAGCAACCATGCTGTGAGGTTGAGAGAAGGGATTGACCGGTGCAGCTGACCGGATTGGTGAATCAGTAGATCTGGCACTGGGTCCAGATGCCACGGCTGCACCAAAAGGTGACGATGGAGGAACGGGAACCAAACTTGTCGAGGCCAGTAAGGGGGCAATGAGAATCAATTTGGCTCTCAAAACGGTAGCTTTCTGGATCACCTGAGGGATCAGAGGAAATGGAGGGAAGGCATAAAGAAGTCCCTGGGGCCAATCCTGGGTCAGAGCGTCTCTGGGGGGATGGCCTGATAGAGGGAAGAGGCTGAAGAAGTCTGGACATTTGCTGTTTTGGGGAGTAGCAAAAAGATCGCAACATGGACGACCCCATTCCAGAAAAATCTCTTCCGCTATGGATTGCTTGAGAGACCACTCGTGAGGCATGAGAATAGCTCTGCTCAATTTGTCCGCTATAATGTTGGTTTTCCCAGGGATATGCGTTGCTACCAGAAACTGATGAGAGGAGATCGCCCATTGCCATAGTCTGAGCGCTTCTCGACACAAGGGGTAGGACTTGGTTCCGCCCTGTTTGTTGATATACCAAACTACAGACATGTTGTCTGTGAGGACTGCAATTGTCCCTACGGGAAGAAAGTCGTTGAGGGCTTGCAACGTTAAAAGCACTGCTCTCATCTCCAGGACATTTATGTGCAGATGGTACTCGAACGGTTGCCACGCCCCATGAACCATCCTGCCCTGATAATGACCCCCACCCGATCAGGGAGGCATCCGTGGTGACAGTGGCTATCGGGACGGAGGTACAAAGCACCTGCCTTGGTGAACCTGAGACGATGTGATCCACCAAGCAAGATGTTCTTTGCATGTTTGTGTCACCAGAATCTGGTGACGCATTGGGAGTTGCTGGTATGACCACTGTGTGAACAGCATCCACTGAAGGAGGCGCATGTAGAATCGAGCCAGGGGAAGAAGAGTAATGGCCGCAGCCATGAGACCTAATACCTTTAGAACCATTCTGGCCTGTACCTTCTTGCTGGCCAGAATGATCCTGACATGAGTCTGAATGTCTGAAACTCTTTGTTCTGTAAGGGTAGCTGACATCCGAACAGTGTTTAAGTTTGCACCTATGAAGGTAATAGACTGGCAGGGTGATGAGAATGACTTTTCGAAGTTGACTGAGATGCCCAAATGAGAACAAAGGTCTATTGTGTAATCCCTGGCTTGTATAAGCTGATGCCTGGTGGTGGCTGACAGGAGCCAGTCGTCGAGATACGGAAACACCTGGAATCCTTGACGTCTCAGGTGAGCCGTGACCACTGCCATGCATTTGGTGAACACTCTGGGGGCTGTAGTGAGACCAAAGGGCAGGGCTCTGAACTGGAAATGACTGGACCCCAGCCGAAAGCGGAGAAATCTCCTGGAGCGTCTGTGAATTTTGATGTGATAGCACGCATCCTGAAGATCTATTGAGCACATCCAGTTGTCCTTCTGTAAGAAGGGCAGAATTGACTGAAGAGTGACCATTCGAATCTTGTCTTCCTCACAGACTTGTTGAGTCTGCTGAGATCCAATATTGGTCTCCAGTCTCCCGTCTTTTGGGGACCAAAAAGAACCTTGAGTAGATTCCGGCTCTGAATGGTCTATTGTAACTGGCTGAATGGCTCTTTTTGCAGTAGTTTTGCGATTTCTAACTCTGCAATGTCCCTTAGACCGGTGGTACATCTGGAAGGGAACTTGAGGGAAGGGACTTTCCTCGAAAGGAATTATGTAACCCTTGGATATGATCGACTGTACCCATCTGTCTTGAGTGAGGGAATGCCAGGCTTCTGGGTACAGTGATAATCTTCCCGACTGCCTCCAAGGAGGGACAGCCGGGCAACACCTCAGGGATGCTGAAAGGGCTTCTCAGGAAGAGACTCCCTGTTGCCCTGGTTCTTGGACCCCTCTGCCTCTAGAGCTGCGTCTGTTGTTGTTACCCCTCTGCCTCTAGGGGTAAACTGACCACGTGAATCCGGCGTGACTCCTTGGGATTTACGGAACCACATCTTCCCACCCTTCTGTCCTTTGGGATAAGGCCTAGAAGGGGTGGAAAACGGACTCCAACAGCAGAAAGAGTCTTGCCGTCCTGCTCACACCTGGTCAAGGTCTCCTTCACCTGAGGGCCAAACAAAGCTGACCCATCAAAGGGAGAATTTGTGAAGGACGCCTTAAAGGGATCCGCAAAATCACATAGCCGCATCCAGGCTTGGCGTCTAAGGGCCACACCTGTGCCTGCGGCTCTACTCGCTCCATCCGCAGCATAAGATATTAGCCGCATGGAGGAGTTAGCAATGGAATTGAGGGTTCCTAGCTGCGAAGCAATCTTTTCTTGGGCCCCTGCAGCTGTAGGATCCTGAACTACTTCTCCCAGCTCCTTCAGGATATCTCTCTGGAGTCTGGTGAAGTGACAAAGATAATTCAGCGAACGATAGCAAAGGTCGCTGAGGAAAACATCCACTTGCCGTACCTATCCATGGTCCTAGAGTCCTTATTAGGAGGATGGACGGGCACGGAAGGATCTGCAAGTTCCTTTTGGTGGCCGCAGCCACCACCATGGCATCAGCGGGGACACCTTTGGTAAGGAATTGTTTGTCACTAGGGGCAGTGATAAATTTAGAAGGCCTCCTAGGGACTGGCTCTACAGAGTCAGGAGCTGTCCACGCCTTTCGTGCAATAACCTGCATAAGGGGGTCGAAGGCGGAGACACCCAGGAGGTGGAGGGCCGAGATCCAAACGCCTCTAGGTATACTGACTCATCCTCAGAGGGATTGTTGGTGGGCCAGTTTCCCTCTGTTTCAGAAGTTCTAGGATGTCTGAGAAGGAGACATCCTCAGAGGGGATCTAGGGATCCCTCTGACTCATCAAAGTCAGTATCCGAGTGACAGACTCAGGGAGTCTACATGCTTCCTCTTACAAGTCCTCTTCCTAGGAGGATCTCCGAAACATCAGGAGAATCCTCGGAAGAGGGGAAATTCCCAATGGGGAAACCTGAGGCGGAGGATCTCTGGGTCCTGTAGCAAGAGAAGTGGCAGAGATGTCAACAGGTACAATAGAGGGAGGAGCTACGGGAAGAGACTGCTGACTGATACCAGTGGCCAGTACACTCTTCATCACCTCAATGCTCCCCTCCCAGGCAGGTCCGAGAGAACCCGCTCCAAGAGCTAGGAACTCCAGGGGCCACCGAAAAGGAAGTCTCCGAGGCAGATGTCGGAGCCGAGCTCACCAAGGCCGAGGCTCCAAGGGAAGAGCGGGCTCGGACAAGGGTCCGATGCCACTCACCCCTCGGAGGAGACCATGGAAGCCCGACCACCGAATCCCTCTAAGGAAGAGGAGATAAGAGTAGGGCTGAAGGGACAGAAGGAGGTATCCGTCCTCCAGCCGTAGCAGTAACCATGCCCGAAGACTCCAACTCCAAACTCTGGGGTAGAGTCGAAGGAGGAACAGTAACGGGGTGTGGACCAACAGTCGCCTGCTGAGACGGACTGTGTAGCATTTGGGCCAGTACCTGTGACTTGAGCAATCTACTGACCACTCTCTCTAGGTCATGATCTGACAACCTGGATGACCTTGAAGATCGGCTCCGATGGCTCCGCTCCGATAGAAGAGGCGAAGCCGGAGCCGAAAGTATCGGCTCCAAGGAAGGAGACCTCGACCTCTTCCTGGAATGGGCCATCGGAGCCGATACTACTGATCCTGTTGGCACCGATTTCGGAGCCGGCAGAACGTCTCGATGTATCGGCTCCAGCCGGAGCCGATACAGCTACCAAGGTAACGGTGTCGGAGCCGATCGGAGCCGACACCGATGCCTGTGCCACATGGGTGTCGGAGCCGATCGGAGCCGACACCGATGCCCGTGCCACGTGGGTGTCGGAGCCGATCGGAGCCGACACCACAGTGGTCAAAGCAGATTCGGCACCGATAGCCATCGCCGAAAGCTTTGTGGATCAGAATCGGCTCCAGCCAGAGCCGATCTCGACTCTATACGAGTCGGAGCCGAGGCCGCAGGCTTAGAAACAGAAGCCTGGGCCTTGGCAGTTTTGGTTGATTTTTGTGGAGCCGACTTAGCCGGAGAGCCCTCCGGCTTAAGAAGACCCCTGAGAATCAACTTATTGCGTCTCTCCTGCAGGACTCTCTGGCTGAAGGAGTGACAAATAGCACAGGAGTCCTGCAGGTGAAGAGGGCCCAAACAGTACAGGCAAGAAGTGTGACCGTCTGTCAGAGACATCTTCTGACAGCACGAGTCACACTTCTTAAAACCTGAAACCCTCTCCTTAGACATGGTGCCTAAAACGCAACACACACACACACCAGTCAAAATAAATTAAACTAATACCAAAAGGTATTTAGTAAAAAACACCAACACACACACCCTAACAGGGGGGGGAAGGGATAGGGAAAATTGACTGACTAAAAATTAAAAGAGACAGGGATTTCTGTCAGAAAAAGGTTAAAATTAAAAATAAACTATCAAAAAATAGTTTTAACTAAAAAAGGGGCTTAAATATCACAAAAGTGAATTACTTACCAGGAGCTGGTAAAGAGAAGACCTCCCAAGCGAAGCGGCAAACGAGATCTGGGTACTTCCTGCCTTGCATCATGGGATATGGGGCTGCCTCGAGCTGGTAAAAGGAGTTCTCGAGCTAAAGCAAGTGCCGAGTCGGAGCCGAGGGATCGGCTCCGAACCCATCAAGATCTCATCAAGCAAGAATGAAGGCGAGATTGACAACTTAACATCTGCCCAATTCAGAACATTTCCATCATAAAAGTCTACTCAAACTTCTACAGTCCACCAGTATCAGTACATATGCACAATCGCTGAAGTAAAAGTCATCTAAATAATTCCACATTAAAGAGATCTGTAACTAATGAAGAGGCTGCTGCTAGCAAACACTTTGTATTTCATTGTTTCATCTACAAATAAAGTGCCTGTTACCCTTGAGGAATAAATTGCCTATCTTACACTAAAAAAATGATAAGCTAGCAATATTGCAATAGGGAATGGATGGCAAACTGATAACAGGTTCATAGTTACTAGGTATCTTCGCCAAAAAGGACTGCAGCATCCACCCCTTTTGCAACACAGTACAGTATCAGCAATGCATCTATCTACTGTGGGAGTAGAACCCACAGCCTTCTGCATCAAAAGCAAGTATACTACCTGTTGTGCTATTAACAATGCAAGCAGACTTAGCATAAGCAGCACTAAACTTTTGCTCCCCTGCAGCTCTCAGCTCCTTGTACAATCTACTCACTCAGTTGTATCTCTGAACTTTGCAGCACAAAGAAATCTGGAAAAAGCCAAAGTTTATTGTAGGGGGGACAAAAGCCCAAAAACCAGGGACACATTTTAAACATTGCTTATATAATGTTGGAAAGTTGCTAGAATAAAATGCTGTGTTACCGCCATACATTTCACTGCCAAGCCTTAAACCCAGGACCCTGTGCAAAACAGTCAGAGCAACATACCACTATGCCAAATCAGCTGTTTTGTGAAAGAGGAAGACGGAAACTTAAATGGCAACCATTTAGTGAATTCAGTTCTCACCCTAGCACAGCTGTCAACCTCTTAGCACAAAACACCTGAACAAAGCAATAATGGGTGAATACAGCCCCTAAACATTCAGTGAATTCAGTTCTCACCATACCTCTCAATCTCTTAGCAAAAAAACACCCGGACAAAGCCTGCAATGGAGGAATATAGCCCCCAAACGTATTTAATGAATTCAGTTCTTACCATAGCTCTCAACCTTAGCACAAAAAATCTGGATGAAGCCAATAACGGGGGAATACAATCCCAAAAAATAGGGATACATTTCAAATATCCATCTTATACACTTAGAAAATTGCTAGAATAAAAGCTTTTGCGTTACCATGCACTTTCTGAAGAATATGAAGTCTGATATTCAAATGCGTGTCATTTTTAACATTTATTAACCAGGAAAGTCTGACTTGGAACAAAAGCTAATTTTTAGCAGAGGCCCAGGGAGAAACACTCCAGACAGATACATGTCTTTGTAAGATGGGAGGACACTAGAGGAAACAAACACAGGAAGGGCATACAGACTCCACAGAAAAGGTGAAGCACCCCAGCCAAGAATCAAAGCAGAGAACCTGTAGTTGTCAGGCAACAATGCTACCACTGCACCACTGCAATATCAGCTTTGCAAGGACACAAATATAGAAACCACAGATTTTATGAAGAATATAACAAGTATGAGGGAAAAATCTGCAATGTTTTTACAAATGGTGGTGGGTAGGGAATTCAGGCTCCTGCCACCTGGGCTCAAGGTACAGGGTTCAAGCCTTATTCTCTACCCACCACCATGTAGCACCTGGGGCATTTCACACACACACACACACACACACACACACACACACACACACACACACACACACACACACACACACACACACACACACACACTACACTTAGTGTACTGTGGAAGCAAATATGTAGAGGAGAAAGTTGTTTCACACCAGTGACATGTTTGTGGTGATGCAAGTTCTCACATAAGCCACGTATGAGGGGAATTAGGGTTAAATTTAAGTGTCCTGGTCATTAAGCAGGCCAAGAAAGGTTACAACAATGGAGGCTAAGACAGGGAATTGATTGCTGGTGGCAGAGTATATTCCCTAGGAGTATATTGTGTTATAACCCAGAAGTTGTGGAAGGGGATGGCCACAGGAATGCTGATGGTCCATGGACGGCTGTGACACAAGCAGCCTTCATACTTGCCTGCATGACAATTACTTCAAGTTAATTCATGCCCAAGTCAGCAGCCATATGTCACTGATAGGGAGGAAATGGGCAGAGACCCATAGAAGAAGGGCTGATATTCATTAGATCAGGTAGGCTGTAAAAAGCATTTTAGAAAAAAAAGTTCTGTTAAGTACAGTACTTCCTCAAGAAGACTGTATGTATGTATGGTTTTGGATAAGTGACTTCTTGTCACTCAATAATCAATTGATTACCAATAATCAACTCAGACTAAGGACTGGTAGCAATGTATCATTAAATTATTATTTTATATAATGTCACACAAAGATTAACACAAACCTACAAGTCATCTTGAGATTTTGTATTTTCTACTCCTTTCCCATCATTGTCAAGAGAAAAAATGAAAAACTGAGATTATGTAATGCAGCATCCCATGCATTTTCTAGGAACAAGTATGTAGCACAAAACCATACTTGGTGGCATGACAACATGCAGGTTTAGCAAATGAAAGCAAAAGACATATTTTTCTACCTACTTTAAACATGCATGCCTTTTCCACCGCACTGTAACATACTGAACATTCTATATAAAATGAAATATTCTTTCACAGAATTGGATATTAATCTGTAAAATGCTAAGTACTCAAAATTATACTTGTTCATAAAAGCTCTGTATCATTAACTTTAATTCCAGATCATTTTTTTCATTGTACCTTAGTAACTATAGATATAAAATGTAATATTTGCAATCATTTCTGACTTTATGACTAAAACTGATGTGTTCTTTTTTGAAAAGCTAATTAAATAGTACAATTTTGGCTACATAACAGGATATTTTGCTTTCTTCAAAACTGATGTGTTCTTCTTTATTTTTGAAAAGCTAATTAAATAGCACAGATTTGGCTACATAATGGGACAATTGGCTTTCTTCAAAGGTACATAAATATTGCACAAAGAAGTGTACAGCACTCAAGTCCAAATAAGTTCAAAACAAACTTTTTATAGAAAATATAAATTAACAGGGAACTTGATAGAAACAGAAGTCACATTGTCTACAGACTGCACATTTTAAAAAAGATTTTTTCAAGAACACACTCCAAGCAAGCAAAACTTCCAGCTGTGCATGAACATTTAGGTAGAAATGTTTGATTTAGAGTAGACTCTCATTTCTGTATTCAAACTGCAACTGATGTCTGGCCTATGGTCTAGTTCCTAATCCTAAATATGCAATTAACGGTGTAGCAGCTGGCACTAAATATGAAGCAAAATTCTGGACATTCTGACAAAATCTGCAGTTGAGAGATATGATAATGATACATACCACCAAGAAGAAAAGAAACTCTGCACTTCTTCTTCTTCAGCTACTGTGTGCCTGTGTCACGCCCAGCAAATGAAATTAGGCCGCCAAGGCAAGCAAATAAAATACAATACATGAATAATCCACCTGTTCCACCACAAGACAAGTCCACAACCGAAACTGGCTGCAACTGTTTGCTTCTCGCTCTTTTCCCAGCACATAAAGCCCGGGAAGAGAGCGACAACCAATCAGCAGTCATTTAGCCCATGCACATCATGTACGTGCCTGCGGACGTGGCAGTCCGAGCCCCTTCCAATTCTATGCGGTTTGGAACCGCATAGACTGCTGGGCATCACACTGATGCCTTAATTCGCTATCCAGACTGCAGCGCTGGAGTTGGAACTTGGATCTCAGACTAAGAAAAAAAAAAAAAAAAACGCCGCAACCCGGAATTCAAAAGTGCGCATGCTCAGTCAGTTGGCGTAAAGCAGCCGGCTGATGAGAGACTCGGTATAAAGACAGTAAAAAAAATAACTAAAAGTTTCTAAAACTAAAAAGTACTTTTTTCTTTTTTCTTGAGGGGGCTGCAGTCCGGCAGTCCAATGGCATGAGCCGCCCCTGCCCCACTGACAGAAAATCACCTTGGTCACTTTTTGTTGAGAGACCACTCATGCTGTAGAAGAAAGGACCTGCTGATTTTTGTCTGCTATCACATTGGACTTCCCCAGAATGTGCGTTGCTATCAGAAAGCAGTTGGATGAGATCGCCCATTGCCACACTCTGACAGCTTCTCAACGCAAGGGATAAGACCTGGTTTCTCCTTGTTTGTTGATGTACCACAATACTGACATATTCTCCATTTGGATCACAATTGCTCCCACAGGTAGAGCATTCTGAAAGGCTTGTAATGTTAGAAGCACTGCTCTCATCTCCAGAAAATTTATATGCAAATTGGCCTCTTCTGGGGAACAAGTGCCTTGGACTGGTTTCCTAAGGAAGTGCCTCCCCCACTCAATCTGGGATGCATCCATGGTAACTATAACTTTGCTTTGAGGGAGAATGAACGTACGGCCTTGTAAAAGCTGATCTGACCTTACCCATCAAGAAAGTTACTTTTTGGATGTCTGTGTGATCCTGAGACTTGACCATTGGAATGCTGCCATCCATTGAAGAATTCCCACATGATGTTTTACTAGGGGAAAAAGAATTATGGCTGCTGACACTGAGCCCAACGTTTGAAGAATTAATCAGGCTGAAATTTTGGTGTTGTGAATAATTTTTGCGACCTGGAATCTTAATGTTTGCATTCTGTTTAGAGGAAGTGAGGCTATCGCAGATGCTGAATTGAAATTTGCTCCTCTGAATTCCATTGTTTGAGATGGATGCAACTGAGATTTGGTTGTAGTTTACTGTGATTCCCAGAAGACAGAAAGCTTGAAGTATCTGGTCTCTCACTATTATGAGTAGATGCTTGGTTGGTACGGAAATGAGCCAGTCATCTAAATACAGAAACACCTGGAATCCCTACCACCTCAAATGAGCTGCCACTACTGCCATGCATTTGGTGAACACCCTGGGGGCTGTGGTGAGACCAAAGGGCAGGGCTTGGAACTGGTAATAACTGGCTCCCAGCCCGAAGCATAAAAGCTTTGTAGACTACCTGTTCATTTTTATGTGATAGTATGCATCTTCAAGGTCTATCGAGCACATCCAATTGTCCTTGGCTAAAAAGGGCAGGATGGACTGAACTATGACCATCCCAAACTGAGTGTCAAACTGACTTGTTCAAGTTGCTGAGATCCAGAATTGGTCCCCAGTTCCCTGTTTTCTTTGGCACAAAAAAGAATCCTGAATAAGTTCTGGATCGTTTCTGGTTTGGTGGTACTTCTTGGATGACTCTTTTTTTCTAGCAGCTTTTGTATTTCCAGTGTTGCTGCTTTCCACTGATTGACTGGAACTTCAGGAAACTTCTGTGAGAACAGAGGTGGAAAGGAAAAAGGAATTGTACATCCTTTGGAAATAATCCTCCTCACCCAAGTAAAGTAAGCTCTCACTTAACCATGGGGATTGGTAGATGCCAGTTAAGTGTAGTTTCTGGTCGCTTGAGAGATGCTTTGTGATTTTTGATTTGCTTGTATGCCAGTATGGCAAAGTGAAACCTCTTCTGTTCATTGCAGAACAGCTGCATTGAACAGAAGAGGCTCTGTTTTGTGATTTTTGATTGGCTCATACACCCACATACTAGCCAATCAAAAATGGCAAGGCGGTGCCTCTTCTGTTCAATGCAGAACAGCCCACTGTTCAGCATTGAACAGAAGAGGCTCTGCTTTGCCATTTTTGATTGGTTCATATGTTGCTATACAAGCCAATCAAAATTGCTGGATGGTTGGGAGTACAGGATAATGGGGACTTTACTGTATCTGTTGTTAGTTATAGCCAGGCTTTCTGGTGCAGGGATAAATGACCCCCAATTGCCTTCCCAGGGGAACAATACGGCCTCCTTTCAGGAGCACTGGTAGGGCTTGTCAAAGAAAGTGTCTCTAGACCCCCTGGTTCTGCAGACCACTTCTGCCGCTTGGGTGCCATATTCCATTAGCATTTCCCCCCTGCCTCTGGGGAACCACTTCCATGTGGATCTTGGAAAGGACCCAGAGATTCTTTTTTTTAACCTTTGGGGAGTTGAAAAACATACTCCTACAGCACAGAGAGTTTTTCTATCCTTCTCACACCTGGAGAGTGTGTCCTTCACTATGAGGCCAAACAGAGAAGATCCATGAAAGGGAGCACTGATGAAAGAAGACTTAAAGGGCTGTGCAAAATCACACAAGTGCATCCAGGCAAGTCTCCTTACTGAGATGCCTGAACCAGCCACTCTTGAGGTACCCTCAGCTGCATGAGAGATAAGTCTCATGGACAAATTTGAGATGGACTGAAGGGTTGCATACTATGAGGCTACTGAAGCTTGAGCCTCTGCAGCAGTAGTTACTGAAAGAGTATTTGACAACTCCTTAATCATATCTCTTTGTAGTCCTGTGAAATGTGCCAGGTATTTCAGTGACCTAAGAGTAAAGGTTGCTGACGCACAGACATACTTTCTGAACCTGTCCAAAGCCCTGGACTCTCTATTAGAGGGATGAACAGTGGAACTTTGTTCCGCAAGTTCCTTCTTTGTGGCCACTGCTATGACCATGGTATTTACTGGTACTCTCTTGCTCCAGTGTTCCCTTCCTGTTGGAGGTGCCAGAATTCAGTCTGGTCTCTTGAAGATAGGTTCAACTGCATCAGCTTCCTTCCATGTCCACTGAAAGATCAAATCAATGAGCTCATCAGCAGGCAGAGTTACCCAGGAGGTAGATGGTCCAGATCCAAATGCCTCCAGAAACATTGATTCCTCTGGAAAAGGATTTTGGGAGGACCAACCATCCTGTTTCTTGAGGATGCCCAGAATGTCTCCAAATGAGACATCTTCAGGTGGTGATATGGGGGATCCTTCCACTTCATCAAAATCTGTGTCTACCAAGACAGATTCCTGAGGGGGATCTAGGTGCCTCCTTTGCACTTTCTCTTCTAGGGTACTTCCTCAGTGGGATGTTCCGGGGAAGTGTTGGAAGAGAGGGTAATACCTTGCTCGGTAGCCTGGAGGGGTTGGACTGGCTGTCCCTGTAGAGTCGAATGTCACGGCTTTTGGTGCATATACACATGGGACACTAAAGGAAGATCTGATGGGGGAGAGACCATCCATCCTGCTGAAGCAGAGAAACCTCTGTGGACTACCTCGAAGGCAGACCATCCCAGGGAGAAGGAAGCAGATGGAGTTGAGAATACATGCTTCGGTCCCATCGGCTTCATCTGCTCAGAAGGCAATCTACCCAAGACAGAGACCAGAGTTGAGTTGTCCAGGGCTAAGGCTCTGAGGGGCAGAGATAGTTCCAAAACTTGAGTTGACTTCAGCACTTCAGATTTGACCAGGGTACTTCTGCTCTAAGATCCACTCAGCTTCAAATTTGATGGAGCAGGGGCACTCAGAGAAACCTTTGGATCCCAGGACACCATTAGCCTTGGATCCAAACCAGACAGTCTTGGCAAACTCTAATCCAAGGACTCCAAAATGAAGTGTCAGATCAGAGAAGGAGCTGATACTGGAGGGGTACAGCTAATGAAGACTTCCTGACCTAAGGGGGATGGATCTGGGAGAACCCCCATCTGTATCTACGCTGAGAGAAACTTCCTCATCATTCTATTCATGTCAGCTTCAGTGAGACTCTTGGAAGAATGAGATGAAGCAATAGATGGCAACTTGGACTGTTGTTTCTCAAGGAAGGGAGACGGAACACTAGAAGGAACTGGGTCGATAGTTGGGGAGTATTGGACCCTAGGATGTATCTTCAGAGCCAAAGTACTCTGATCCGAAGGCTTTTTAGGGGATATTGAGGGCATTTTGGAGCCAAACAGCTTTGTATCTGATTTGGATTTTTTGAGAGGAAGCTCCATAGAAGATGGAATTGAAGAACCTGACTTTTTCGGGGACTTTTTTGGAGTGTCCTTGGAAGCTATTTTGGAGGGGTGAGCCCCAGCTATGGCTTCTGAAAAGGAAGTTGGAAATAGACCAGTTATTTGTACTTTCTGTCCTCTGTAACTCAAGGATTAAAACTTTGACATATCTCACAATTCACATTAAGGTGTTCTGGACCCAAGCAGTAGATACAAAGGTCACAGGTGTCAGAATAAGGCAACTTATGGCCGCGTTTTTTTACACTTTTTAAATCCTTTTTCAGACATCCTAAAAAATTCTTTAACTAACAGTGAAGATAGATAGATCTTTTTAAAAAGGTAAGGAGGAAGAAAAGGGGAAAAAAGACAAACAAATACCAGCGATGGTACTGAAGAATACATGAACATGGAAAAAGGAAAGTTACACACACAAAAAAAAGGGGCTTCAAGGCTTACAGAAAAATACCAGTAATGGTAACAGAGAATACACAAGTATATGTATTTAAAGAAGAAATTTGGAAAAAAGTATTACAGAAAATTCACTTATCTCTTAATATGCCCGAGAGGAAAGGTGACCACATCTATATGCGAAAGCAGAAAATGAGATCTGAGGTATGTTAGGAATTTGTGCATTATGGTTTGGGAGGAACTCGAGTTTCAGTTGGACACGAGCTATAGTAACGCCCAAGTCGGATCCGTGGTTCGGATCCAAACCCAATGGTTGAGGAATGAATGAAAATTGACAACATCAGATCAAAGACTGAACAGAACACTATAAAGTTAATAAAATCAGACAGTGAGATGAAATAACAGAAAACTTCAAATGGCATTTTAAATTAAATATCTGCAAAACTAAAACTTCCCATTCCAGAAAGCTTCAACCCTGTCAACCTTTAAAAAAAATGTACATTTTTCTCATGCTACTGATTACTTAACCTTTACTTTGTAACCTTCAAATGGTGGATGCTGATTGTCTGCATTTACGGTAAGAGTGCAGCAGTTCTGTTATGTATTGCATTGGAATGCATGGTGCTATCTTACTTTATTACAATACATGGATTCCCATAACATCTAACATGAGACTCTGAAGTTTACAAAAGAAAAACAAAGCAACAAGATGAAAAAAATGGACAGCAGTAAGGCTTTTCTGAATGAGGAGGTTTCAGATTTGTGGGCCTTCATAAGTTTACATGATGTGTATTACATAAAATAAATAATGCATTAAACGTCAACTTACCAATATGGGCTCTGTCTGAAATTATTAGCCTTTTGTCCCAGTCTTCAAGACCTAGAAATTAAAATAATTACACAAATTAACCATACCTTCAATTCCACCTAATTATTTATATGAAAACTACAGAAGAAAACGCATTATACAAGTAACAGCTACAAAGCATACCTCCAAAACGCATATCTGCAAGTACAAAAAATGAACGAAAGAAAATATAAAACAAAACAGTAGCACCAAGGACTACTAGGCCTTCCTAGTCCATCTTAAATAACATTATATCCTCCCTGACCTCTGTTTTTGTTCATCTTTTTCTGCCACTGAATGCTTCTTGCGTATGCCACATTATCTTAAAATATTCTCAGTATTTCTGATGTTATTATTAGAGCTAGAAGGTTGCTCATGCAGCCCCCCCCCCCTTTTTATTTACAACTTTTTGCTCTAGCAGCCTACTGATCACTGGACCTCTGTCAGTCACACAACTCACAACTCATTCAGTCTCTACAATTGCAAGAAATGACTGAGAAGGATTGTCAGCCAGGCAACCAGCAGGAGTGGGTTAAAGTTTTTTTTTCAGTTTTTCACACCACCCCTAACTTCAAGCACATGCGGCAAGATGCCAGGAAGGGAAGTGCAAAGGCTGTCCATAGAGGACATCCTCTCACTTTCACAAGGGGCATACTTTCTAATCAGTCAGGCCCCTCCCCAAACCACATGAGTGGTGGTCTGTGTGATCATCATATGTGGGGACTGCACCACCCTGTGTGCATCTGAGTGTATGCAAAGTCCATCCTCCCCTGAAAGGAGTGTGCCATGCAATTTCACTCCTCCCTAACTTCAAGTACATGCAGCAAAGTGCTGGAAACGGAAGTGCACATGGCTGTCAATATATCTTCTATTCAAATGTAAGCCTTGCTCCTTAGATTCATTGCTCCAGTGATCACATTTTATGCAGAATTGGTCCTACAATTTACTATTCAAATCTCTGTTTGGTGTGTCTTTTGGAGAATTAGTTCCAGTTCTGATTATTACAACACCACATAGATTACCCTACCCTCTTCACTCTCCACTCATCTGTTCTCAGAGTGAACTCCATTTACTACTAGCCCTTGATACTTGGAATCAGCCATTTTCTAACCCTGGTTACCAGCTTAGCTTTAACATCCAAACTGCCCAAATTGTTTACTAGCTACCTATGGCAAATTTTACTAAACACCTTTTATGAAATTACATCTCTACATCTCTCCCCTTACAGTGGACTCTCAAACAAACAGGACACCTGTTGCTGCATCCCATATTTGCAAGAGTTAAGTATTGTACATAGTATATTTCCTCCAGTATCTAGGAAGATCATACACAGCAGCAGTCAGCATCTATCATTGGTAAAGCTTGTGATAACTCAAAACATTTATTTTACACACACACACACACACACACACACACAAGGTGAAATAAAGGAATCATAAAAAGAACTGCAATAAATACATTCAAAACAGGACTACTTAAAAGCATTTTATAACTAAACATAATTTTCAAAATAAAATTTTGTAAAGTTAAATATAGCCATAAATTATTCCAAATATATATTACGCCATGTCAGGGGCAATATGTTTGTAACAAATGGTGCAGGAAGTGGGAGGATATCCAACAAGAAGCATTCCGTTATCTGAGGAGGTAGTGTTAAAGTGAGCATCTCACACAATGGTATTATTCTCATCGTAACAGACACTTGCTGCTGGACACTATATTCCTAACATTTAAGTAGACCACAGAGTAGAGTTTCTTATTACCACAAAAATAAGGTAAGATTAAAATTAGTTGTAAAAGCCCTACTTACCCATCACAGTAGATGTTCCAATAAGGCCATTTTGGGTTATCTGTCAAAGTAACCTACTACTGACCAAGCTCAGACTCGCCTCCCTCTCTCTTTCAGTGACAGATGATTGACTGAGCGTATCCTGAGCGTGAAGCCTTCAGTTGTCACACGAAGTGAGTGTTCAAGATTTTCGCTTCCACAGAGAAGAAGAGGAAAATACCTTAAGCCAGAATAATATAGCAAGAGTAAGTTTGCAGCCAACCATAATACCATATAAAAGCCAAACCCAAGAACAACCGAATCAAAGAGGTTGAAACTCACCAAAACTATGCACATTCTGAGGGATGGAAGATGGATGCTGGCACTGAGACAGTGAAGCATTTGAACATCTACTGTTACAGGTAAATAGGACATATGCAGCTGTGTAATATGTTCATCATTCTCACTGCCTCTGTAGCATTTTGGGTAGATTTCCAAAGCTTGTCCTACTTCTGAGGTAAAAGGATAAGCATTCAAGAGCCCCTGGAGAATTTTCATAGTAAATTATGGCTCTGGACCTTGAAAAGGAAAGCAGTTTGTAGTGCTTTGTGAAAACATGAACAGAGGGGGCCGAGGTTGTTGCCTCTACAATGCTTCTAGAGTCCACCCTTTTCCAATAGCCCATTGAAGAGGATAAGGCCCTAGTCGAGAGACCCTTAACCCTGCCTGAAGAGATTTATCATGGTGGAAGTAAGAGAAAACAATAGCAGAGGAAAACCATTGTACAGTAGTTTGCTTGGAGACAGGTTGACCCTTCTTACTGCGGTATAGGATACAAACAGATATGCGGCATTCCTAAAGGGCTTTGTTCTGTCAAGGTAGTGCCTGGATTCCTGTGTGCATCCAAGGTATGTAGAATCTTTTCTCCCTTGCTTTTTTGGATCAGGATAGAACATTGGGAGATTGATAGCTTGATTCAAGGTAAATTCAGAAACAACTTTATGAATGAATGATGGATTAATGCATAATACAAGACAGTCCTTGTGATAAATTCGGTAGGGTTGGCCCACTTTCAGAGCTTGTAGCTCAGAAACTCATATTTCAGATGTCAGGGCAATGAGTAAAACAGTCTTTCAAGTAATGAAGCATTAATCAGCCTGAGGGAGCAGGTTCTAAAAGGAGATAAGTTCAGTTTTTCAAGAACAACTTGAGATCCTAGGAAGGAGGAATTTGCTTTTGGGGGGATTTCATATGCAACACCCTTTTCATAAACTGACTACAAAAAGAGGCAAAAGAGGGAGATCTATGGGCATACAAGATGAGATGCCCCTACAAGATGCACTTTGATAGGAGCATATGGTAATCCATCTTTAATGGCTCACACAAATATTTCATAACCAGAAGGGGTTGAAACTCTTTTGGGACCTCTGCTATTGTCTAGGTATCACCTATATTACCTCTTCTAGTTGTAAACATAACATTTTCTAGGTGGAGGTGTTCTGCCTCTTTAAATACCTGCTGCACATCTTCATAGAATAAGTGCCTAAAAGGAATCATCCAGTCTGTCAATTGCAATTGCTCTATGTAGGGTTGTAACACTCATATATGATGCTGCATAAGCAAATTCAGGTCTGTGAGGAAGTTTGTGGTAATCGCCCTTGGCCACTTCCATTAAAATTGTGAACCAACTTTGCCTGGGCCAAAAGGGGGTCACTGCAATGATCTTTGGTAATTCTTTCTGAATCTTTAGAAGTAGTTTGGGAATCATTGGAAATGTCAGAAATATATACAGGAACATTCATGACCATGAAATGATACAGCATCTGTCTTCTAAGCATGGCTGCAAAGATGTCTTGAAGAGATTTTTCAGTTGTCTGTTTTGAAAGAATGTGACTAGATCTACTTGAGGCGTTCCCCACACCTGGGTCAAGTTCTGGAAGATCTATACATGGCACTTTCACTCATGGGGGTCTGTCCAGGATCATCTTACTCTGTCTGCCACTGTGTTTTGCTCTGACAGAATCTATGAGGTCAGAAGAGTTATAATATGCTATAGATCCCAGGCCATCACTGCCAACTGAAAAAGAGGGTATGATCTTGTACTCCCTTGCTTGCTGAGGTACCACATCATGACAGTGTTGTCTATGACCATGAGAACAGTACCTGGAGTCCATTAGTAGTGAGGAACTTTTAAGTCACAAATCACTGCCAATATCTCTTTTACACTTATGTGCTTTGGGATGTCCTGAGGACTCTACAAGCCTTGCACATGTACTCCCATGGACGCTGCTCCCCATGCAAAATCTGAAGAGTCTGTATGGACAGATTGGACTGTGGTCTGAAGAGAGAAACAGAGGTATACAGAGGCACTTGATCCCTCCACCAGTGCAGTTCCTGTTTCACAAATCACAGTACCAGTACCTTGACATCTAAAGGATAAAGGTGCAAGGTCCTACAATTCTTTAAAGACTATTAAATTTTCCTCTTGTGTAGTCTGGATAGTGGTATCATGAGGATATCTGATGCCATCAATCCTAGAACTTTGAGGAACTCTCTTGCTGAGGCCACATGTAGAAGAGAGAAATTCAAGAAAAATGCCCTGATAAGTCAGAACTTTGTTTTCTCACAAGAAGGCCATTCTTTTTACTGTGTCTATCCAAAACACCAAAAAACAAATTGTTGAGAGGGTGTGTGGAAGAACATTTGAAGGTTTAATTTGAAGTCCAGGTGAGAAAGAAGGGATGAATCCTTGTATAAGGACTCCATGCACCTGGACACAAAATCTACACAAATCAGCAAGTCTAAATAAGGAAAAGTATGAGTGATTAGGGTTAAGTAAAAGGCAATCATTAGGATCAAACACTTTGTAAATACTTGAGGTACAGCGGCTAGCACAAAAGATAAAGCAGAAAACTGATAATGTAAACCAGACACAACAAATCTCAAAAATTTCCTGAAATAGTAGCAATGGGAATATGATAACTAGCATCACTGAGATCATTTTGAATTTTGGAAATTTTACAAAGATGATTAGAAAGGACAAACCCAGGATGGCTGTCCAGGAGTGCTCCTTCTTTGGTTCCAAAAAGACTGTGGAGTAAAATCCCTTGCCTTTGTGTATTGCAGGCACTGGTTTTATGACCCCTTCTTCTACCATAGGATGCAGCACTGGAGGTAGCAGCTCTGTCTGGTCTGGTGGATGTGGGGGAATTTCACTGAAAGAGGCAGGATTTTCTATCCCTTCCCAAGTGTGTTTCTCCAAATTATTCTCAGAACTCATGTGTCTGAGACTATTTATGACTGGGTTGTATGGTTGAGAGAGAGCCTGAGGGAAGCAAGAACAGAAGGAATGCTAGGTGGCAGGTAGAGGTTGGCGAGGGGGGTAGGGGCTGCTCTTTGGCTCGGCACTGTATTTCCTTTTGCAGGAGTCTGACCATTTTTGGAAAGAACACCTAATTTAGTTTCAAAGAATTATTCTCCTGCCATTTCCTTGGGTATGGGAATACAACCACTAGAATTAGCTGTATGCAGAAAACTCTTGGCAAAGGAAACCATATCAGTCTTTAAACAGCTATAATCTGTTCATCATTTGTATGATTCTGTTTCTTGCGAACTTCACTTCTAGATAAAACATCTGGTGACAGAGTATTATGTCTGGCAAGTGGTCTCTTACTCCAAACTACTCCTGTACCTAAACAGTTTGGTTCTTCCATACCTACACCAAGTACTGGAACAGCCCCAGAGCATGTGTCTGAACTATTTTCCATAGTGACCAGCAAAGCTACACTAGAGGGAGATGGGGCAAAAGGTAAGTGATCCATGTGATGAGTAGTGGCCCCATTAGAATCACTAACCATAGGCTGAAGCATATATATATTTCTTTCTTTTAGGCGCAACCACATCTGATGGGTATGGGGACTACCATAATTAGGATCTGTCAAGTCAGGAGAGAGAACACCAACCAGAAAAATAAACTGATGATACTGGATAATGCATCACGATAAGTGCTTAAAGTTTCTAGTAAAAAGTAAGTCCCCACATAACTAGACTCTGGTAAACTATGCTATCACAAAACACTTTGAGATTTGTTCAGGATTCTTTAATAACTGACAGAAGAGAATTTACAGTACACAAAATCCAAACACCAAAGCAACCAATGTGACAAACCAGTATTAACAATTAGCTCCACACACTTTAACCACATTAAACTGCCATTAAAATAACTTTTGATACCAATTTAAACTATATGTTCTTGTCAGAAAGAGTAAAATCTCCACAGTACATTCAAATAACTTTGTGATAAAATTGCGATAGGACGTAAAAGAAAAACACTGAGCAGAGTTATATGCACACGCTTAAAAAATCCAAGTTCTGCATTTTTTTCCCTGCCAAAGATGAGACTAAACCACAACAACTACAGTAAAGACAGGTACAATTCGTTTGCAATTCTAACTGCACCATATAGCCCCTAGTGTCTAAAAGCATACATATATACACATACCACTCTTCTGAGATAAATATTGAAAGTTTCCTCAAAAAGAGTAAAAATAAGCATTTGTCAATGACCAAAGCCAAATAAACACTGTTACAAGCAGAATTTTCCACAAGAATTATTGTAAACACTGAGAGAAATAAAATATTATGAGAACTATTTTTAAATAAACATAAAAATGGAGAATTGTAAATCTAATCATAAAAAATGAGAAGGACAGGGGTCCACAAGAGGGGGTTACCTGAGCAGTAAGCCAGGAAAATAGCACTGGATTTTGCAAAGAGTCAGAGGACTCTTTTCTGTGGATGGCAGAAAAAGACTGAACTCTTACTTCCTGTGACAGCTGAAGACTTCCCTTTCAGGATACAATCAGCTATCACAGGAAGAGGGAGAGGAGTTTGTGCTTTAGAAAGCTGGCCAACACTGAGTTACCTTGGCAGATAAGCCAAAATGCCACTGAGACATTAGGAATGATGAACATATACGGCAACATGTTGGACAAAAAGAAGAGGTATAACATGGGCTAGGTCTGGACTGATGCTCTAGCTTATACAGTTTTGAGAATCAGTAAACAACAAACAAGTGGTAGAGTGACAGACATCTTGAAATTAAATATTTGTAGTGAACTCTCTGCCTTGTTTCACTGTGGCCAGACCACCACAACAACTATTTTCTCATTGTCATAATAAAAAGCAACACAGTTGCCTACCCATTTAGAAATTATTGGTTAAGTGATGGACTTTCTTGCATGTCTTTCATAAAGGAAACAAAATGCTGGTTCATTTGCCTGATGTGTTTTGTTTTCCTCAGTCCCTACAGCTGACCATCAGCTGTCACCAACTTCTTTTCTTAATCAACAGGTCTATTGGACTCACAATAGTTTCCCTGGTCTAAATCCGAACCACAACCAGAGATAGTTAGGAGACTGAGGACACTAGTGCAGTGTCATACTGCTGCCAGGGAGTGTGTCCTTATCCCCACCACCACACAACACCCTTGCAAGCTCTATAATGACTGACTTTGTGAAGTGCATGGACACTTCCATTCATGTACAACAAACAACATCCTGATCAAGTGGTATACCACATGCATCATGGAGGTCACCTGGCTCTTAATGTTGATACTGCAGTAAGCCCAGGCAACCTCTCTCCCCCAAGGATAGGTAAGCCAGTGTCAGCAGCTCACTCCCATCCTTCAGCACCCACTTTTTCTAGCACCCATGTTGCTAGTCAAATATGGGTCATCTCAGGTGCAGTTAGGGCTTTATGCCTCTGTACAATGGGTCTGGGAAAGCTTGCCTGATGTTTTTAATCCTTTGACTGTCGTACATAAATTACATATGGACATTCACTTCAAAAGGTATCCCTTTACATCGGTCTTCTATTCTAGGAAAATGGTAAACGTTGAACAGACTGATTAGTATGCATTACAGAATTTAATTTAAGTATAAAATAATACAAAAAGTTCTTAAACTCTGCCTTTATGAAATAATATGCAGAATACTTTGCACAATGCCTTTAATACAGAAATCTTTCTGGATGAAGGGATAGCCCCTAACACAATGTCTGCTACGTCAAACTTAAAAAAAAAAAAATCTTTATTAATTTTCCACTGAAACACTAAGATAAGTGTGTATGAGGAAGCATTAACAATAGGAAAAAAAAGGAGAGAAGTGGTGGCCCCATTTTGGGTACTTTGCTCTAATATTCACAATATAAATACTCTGCTTCTTACATTCCTTCATAATAAAATGCAGTATTTGAAGGGACAATGATTTACTATTCTCAATATAATAAAATTCTGTTTTCATGAAATGAAATCCAGGAATCCCACCTGAAATTTTTAAACACGTTTTCAAGTCATTACAGTGATTTCATTCTAACCCTCTACGTATGCAAAATTAAAACAAACTTTAGATACATGAAGTACAGCTCAAATTTCACACTGTGCCTGCACAAACACCTACACTGGCAGTTATTCAGAGCTCAGAATCCCCTCTTCTGACTCTCTGTGCTACAGGAATGGTTAAACCCTTCCCATTAGGGCAAGCTTAACCCTTGTTACATAAAGTCAATTATTCAGGCTTTTAGTGCTAAGTAGGGCAAAGAAGGACCAGAAGAAAAATTGTCTGAAACCAACAAAATTGCAGTGATAAAATACCAACACAAATAACCAAAGGCAACCAACAACACAACAAGGTTGGATACCATCAAACTATATGCAAAATAAGGGGGGTGATGGATGGGTGCTGCGGCTGCTGCCACTGAGGTAGTGTAAAATTTGATCATCTACTGTTACAGATAATTACTGTACTATGTTCATCATTCACACTGTCTCAGTGGCATATGGGTACATTCTCAAACTTACCCTACCTGGGAGGAGGAAGCATAAGGATCCAGGAGTCCCTGAAAAATGGTCCTCACAAAGCCTGCTCTGTTTACACTGCTTTGTAATGGTATGAAGATGGGGACCAAGTTACTGCCTCTATAAGGCTTCTAGAGTTCACTCCTTTGAAATATTCCACTGGAGGGATAAGGGCCTGGTAGAATGTGCCTTAACCTTGGCCAGAAAAGACTTACCATAGTGGGAGTACCAAAAAAAATAATAATAATAAACAAAAGCAAAGGACAATCAACAAGCAATAATTTGCTTAGAAACATAGCCACAGAATAGCAATAAACAGTTGTTTCGCTTTCCTAAAGGGTTTAGTTCTGTCTAAGTAGTACCCGAGCTGCCTTTACAAATCCACGGTATGCAGAATCTTCTCTCCCTTGTTTTTAGGTTCCAGAAAGAAAACTAGGAGATTGATGGCTTGATTCAGTAAATTCAGAAGCAACTTTTGGCTTGAAATAATAGTGTAGCTAGTAGCTGTAGCATAGTCCCAGTTCAGGTTTGCTGTCTCTGGGCATGTTTGTTTGCAGTGGTTGTTTGTTCTGAGCACATGTCTCAGGACATATTGGATTAGCAGAAGCCTTTCTTCACCTTAGTGAGAGGATTGTATTGATTGGCCACTGGCTGGTAGAGGTTGGCTGGTCTGTGGCTTGGAGTAAGCACTTATTGGTCATTTTGAGCTTTTTTTAAGTTGTTTCAGGTTGTACCGTCTGGTATTTAGGCACTGCCACTGAGAGGAATTCTGTTTATTCACACTGAGCTGAACAGAGGAGGGGCACTGACAACAGCTCTGATCTGTGATATATAACAATAAGTATCCTTTTTTTTTTCTTATTTTTACTAGTTATTGCTTATTCTAACCATTTATAGCACTTTTTTATTGCCTGCTGCCTACTACTTTTTACTGTATTTTATTTCTATAAACTAATCTATACTATTGCACTGAAACTGTCTGCCTTACAGGGCCTGTTAAATCACTTTTGTTACTGTCACACTGTTTGTACATTTTTTAGCTGGTTTCACTGTGTGAAAGGTATTAACTGGAAATTATCTCCATTTGTTAAGCACCTGTTTGTGTGTTCTGATTTCCTGCCAAGGAATGTATCATATAATTAATTTGCTTGCAGTTAAAAGCATTCTCTAGAGTCTGCTTGCTCCTTTATCTGTTTAAAACTTTCATTTAGTGTCTCACTGCTGTTTTTCTGCTGTGATAAACATTTATTTTGTGTGTTCTGCCTAAAAAAGTGTAGCTAATAGCTGTAGTATAGTTTTCCACCCACCGACCCTACTGGTGTCTTGTTCTTATACTTGGTAGGTTTGCAGTTGCCCGCCCCTACTGTAAATTTGATCTGGGAGACTCCTCTCAGTCCAGTGTCATTAGCTCATTCTACCTAATACAGAGAGAATATTTGGAAAGGCCAGCTCCCTTAGTTTCTTAACCTTGAATTATCTCCTTTCTCTCTTTCCACTTTGCTAAAAAAAAAAAAAAAAAAAAAAAAAAACAAACAAAAAAAAACTTTATTCAGCTGCTTTTATGGTATTTGTGTTTCCTCCTCCTCCTACTCTATTACTTCATCTTGTTTTTTCTGCTACTTGGTCTCTAACATGTTCAATTACATCTTCTCTGTTGCATTTATTACTGCTTGTTTTTAGCTTGTTTAAAATTTAAGTGTTATTCTAGGCCTCTTAGTTTTGGTTTAAGCACTTGGGCTTTAGGTCTACCCCTTAGCTCTTCCTGGCCCCTCTCCCTCAGATTCTGACAAATATGGAAGGGCAATTTCCTATGGTTTCTCCTGCTAGCCTGGTTGATATGGGCATCCTGAGACAGTGTAGCAATGGCCTCATGTACATGAACAACCATCTATTACTACCACCTAGGAACACAATTTGAGAGAGATGCAATTACATAAAGAAGCTAGAGTCTATTCTCTCTCCCCTCACAAGCCAGTATATCTGGCACTGAGAAGGTTGCCAACACAATCACTGCACCTCACACACCACCCACAATTACACAACAAACATCCACATATGCAGAGATTCTCAACAGAAACATACCCAAACAAAGGAGACTTCAGAGGCAAAAACACATAAGAACTCCACAACCCTCCACACCACATACCATGCGTAGTTCACATACCAGTGTCTCGCAACCACTAAGGCCAAACCATAAACCCAACATATTAGTCAGAGGAAATTCCATTGTGAAACACACAGAAGTGCTTCTCACCAAGCTAGATAAGGAGAAAGTCAAAGTTAGTTGTTTGTCGGGTCCCAGAATCTGCCATATCACACACACACTCAAGTCTCTCAACAACAGACACTGTTATAACTCTGTCATAAGCCATGTTGGCGTGAATGACTTGAGATGCACCTCCCTTGACTATATGAAGAGAGACATGATTGAGCTCACTGAATATGTGTCCCAGGTAGGTATGTCCCTAGCCTTAAGCAGCATTCTACCATCACCCAGAATGATGCCTCAATACAAACATAAAATGACTGACTTTAACAATTGACTTAGTTTCTGGTGTCATTCCAGGGGGATCCAGTGTCTGACAACCTGGGAAGATATGATTGACAGACCACAATGCTTTGCTAGAGATGGCCAGCATCTGTCTCACTTGGGCTTTAGGATTCTGGCAAAGGCCCTTGCCTCCCACATAGTGTCTGTTTTAGGAAGAGTCATGAGGTTGATACTACCAACATAAACATTTCAACAAAATGCAAATTAAAGGTCATGCTGCTAAATGGCAGGAGTCTAAACATGAAACTGCACTCATTGCAAGCATTCTTAACCCTGGAAGATGCTGACATTTGTTCAGTCACAGAAACCTGGTTCAAAACTGTGGAGAGCACCCCAGCCTTACCTGGTTACTCATCCTATCATACATTCAGGCCCCAAAATGTGGGCAGCAAAGCCAAAGGAGGTGGAGTTCAATATATATTAAAGACAAACACACCTCCAGGCTGGTCAAACAGTATGGCGCACAGCAGACACTCCAGGTGCAGTTAACCATTGACAAGACCCCTATTCAAATTATAGTTAGCTACAGGCACCCAAATTTGACTCAAGATGCCCACTCAACCTATCTGGACCTCTTCAAATCTAACAAGATTCAACCCTTTACCCTGATCCTGGGTGACTTTAATTACCCAACCATAGATTGGAAAAACTACTCATGCCAGAACACAAATGCTCAGAGATTCCTTGATTTTATCAATGCAAATGCCTTGGAACAGCTAGTTGATACCTCCACAAGAGGTGATAATATCTTGGACTTGGTGTTAACAAACATGAGTAACTACTGCAGCACCCCTACAGTATCATCCTCCCTGGTAAGATCCGACCATAAAGCGGTCACATTCAAAGTTACCATCTCGCCTGACACCCCCCCCCCAGCTAGCGTCAAACAAAAAACTTGTACAAAGCTGATTACAACCTCCTGAGGGATGGTATAAACAACTTCACAGCCCTCTCCCCCACTGTAAGAATTAGCACCAATGTCCAAATCTACACCAAAGTACTATACAAGGATTTATATAAATGCATGGAATCAGGAATACCTGGCAGTTCAAAACCATCCTCTGCAAGGAAGAGTAAACCTGTCTGGTGGACATCTGCAATAAATAAACTATATAACAAAAGGAAAAGATTTGCTGTGCAGGACCAAGAAGGAGCAGCTGCCCAATTGGAAGCAAACTTTACTTAGCTTGAACAAGCAAATAAGAGGATATTTAAGTGTGTTACAATGCATTTTAAGTGTTTCTGATGAAGTCTGAGGCTTAAGGCCGACGAAAGCGCTCAAAATTAATAAAGTTTGTTGTGGAACTTCGTTTTGGATCCTGCTTCTGTTGAGATATTGGTTTTTGGCGTGTGTTTGACTTCTTGGTTTATGTGCTATGGAGCTGGTTCCTGATAATGGAGATATCCCAGCAGGTTCCATTCGTGAACTTAATAGTTCTATAGGGAGCCTGGTAGCCTTAATTAAGGTGCTGTCTGAGCAGATAACGGACTTGGGAAGGAATTTATCTGCCCTACCTACTACTTTTGGACAAGCGAGTGGCTTGAGAGGCTGGTCGCAAGATAGTATTGCAAGTTCCATCCGCCCAGCGCAAGGCAGTCCCGTTTCCGCCTCTACTGCATTTACAATGACTGTGATTGGACGAGGAGAGGCAGCGGGAGGTGCTAATGTGGTGACTGACGTCGGGAATGGTGTAGTGTCTTTTTCACTTTCGGAGTGGATAAATGCTGGATTATCCAGTGAATTTAAAGATTTTAGTGACAACAGGAACGCCAATAATTATGTTGGAACTGTTGACGAGCAACTTGAACACCTCGAAAAGGAAATTATAAAATTTCGTAAATTGCAGGTTGAGAACAACTATTTACGTGAATTTTTGCAGAGGGAGCAAGTACCCAAAGGTTTAAGGACATGGAGATTTCCCTCAGGTACTGTTCAAGGCACTGACTTTTACAAATAACTTGTTTCAGTGTTCAATAGACATGGTTTTGAGCTTGTTGAATGTATTATGAGGGAAAATGACAGGAAAATGGTTTCTATCAAAAAAACTGTTGATGAATGTGATGCAATGCTCAAAATGACTTAGGATTTCCGCAAACGTTTGATAAATATAGGGCTATGTTTGTTAACACTGATAAATATGTGGAGGACTTGGTTAATAAAAAAAGCAAAAAGTTAGCAAGGGATAAAAAAGATTATGAAGCTCGGAAAGCTTATACCACACCAAGTGGATTTAGTAGAATTCAGCAGGTTAGCGACAGAGAAAATATGTATCAAAATGAGTACACTGATCAGGATTTGAGGGATGACGTTGTAAATGAGAATGGTGATAATACAGTCCCTTTAGACATGCCACTGAGGAGGTCAGAATGCCTCCAGAACCGAACAAGGCAATGTGCCCAGGGCAGGGACGTCGACAGCAATGGGAACTTCAGGAATACATTTTCCTACAGGGGATGTGGGAAGGGGAACAACAGGTGGTAATAGATTCTGCCACCCAAAGGGAAACACATATAGTTACGAATAATGAGGGTGATTTTAAAATATTCAACTTAAGTAATGTAACTGTAGACAATAAGTGGGCAGAATTATTTCAAAAAGGGCTTAACTATGTTCCTGCTAAGGTTCTAGTGGTGGATAAAATCCTTTTGGAGATTAAAATATTTGTTAGGAAAATTAATTTGTGTATTTATTTTGATAATGAGATCAACAGTACACAAGCACCACAATGCAAAAAACTAAGCACATTTAATCCCCCACTACATCCCTTGTTACAGGTCTTTGAAAACTTATGTAGTAATCAAGTCAGGAATCTTATTAAATATAAGAATAAAGACTGTATAACTAATCTTTCTCATGAAGAAAGTGACCTTTTAAAAAATATTTGTGATAATATCAATATTAGGTTAATGAAACCTGGCAAGGAAGGGGGCATTGTGGTAATGGAAAAAAGGTCTTATTTAGAAAAAATGTATGAGCACCTGTTTAGTGACTGTTATGAACAAACATCGCTGAATGAATTGAACGTAGCTTACAGGCACATAGATGTAATTTTGAATGATTTGTTACTAGATGGACAGATCACTCCAAGTGAGTTTAACTTCCTGCAACAAAAATCACCCCGGATACCGGCTATTTTCGGTATCCCGAAAATTCACAAAAACATTGTTGACCCCCCCCCCCTTGAGACTTATTGTTGATGCCAAGGCATCTATAACATTTAACTTGGCAAAATTTGTGGATTTTCAACTCAAAAATGTGTTGGTAAAATACCAACATGTCCTCAAGGACTCCTGGGAATGCTTGAGCAAGATTAAGGACAACTTATTTTGTGAATACTTGATACTAGCCACAACAGACGTTAAGGATCTCTTCACTGTCATCCTTCATGTTTTAGGTATTCGATGGTTTTACGATTTCCTTTGCAACAACACCACTTTTGGACACAATAGAATTTTGATGTTCAGAATACTTATGGAAGTAATCCTTGAGAATAATTTTATTGTGTTTGATAATCAGTACTTTAAACAAAAGATTGGTGTAGCAATGGGGGCAGCATGTGCCCCCTTATTCGCCAATATTGTCCTCACCCAATGGGAAACAATATTTGTGTTTAAACATGAGTTATTTAAATTTTGTAAATTTTATGGGTGTTTCCTTGATGACATCCTGATATTTTGGGATGGTATGGAGGTAGCATTGGACATTTTTTTTTTTGAATTTTTAAATAATAGTACCACTTTTTTGTCTTTTACTATGGAATCCACCAAGGATACAATACATTTCTTAGATATTAAAATTACCAAGGACCAGGTCAAAAAAGCGTTTAACTCAACAATATACAGAAAACCAACTTTTTCGAACACTATGCTACATTTCGAAAGTTGTCACCCCTTACACCACAAAAAAATCATTGGTCAAGGGGCAAGGGGTGAGAATAGCAAGAATGGTCAGTGACTATAAACAATTTACTTATGAAATTAACACTCCCAAGCATATGTTAACTAGGAGAGGATTCCCCGAAGTCTTTATTGACCCTATTTTGCAGGAGGTTATTAACAAAAGAACCGACGGGTATTTTGTTCCCTTATTAGGTATTAATGTATCCAAAACAAATGCTATGCACACCTTGGATGGTGGGTTAGGTAATTTGAACATAGGGGTCACTGACAAGAGGTTTTAACAGGGCATTGACTTTGACATTTAGTCCTGTTTTTAGTGAGATAAAAGATATTATTTACAAAAACTGGAGCATATTAACTGATATTAAAGAAAGTAAAGTGGAAATGGGACCGAGGCCAGTAGTTATTTACAAAAGAAGTTCAAACATTAAAAACATTTTAGAAAGAAATGTACAGAAAAGTGCGGGTGGATTTTTATTTTTATTTTTATTTTACATTTGTTAACCGGGAGAGTCCGACTGGATACATGTCCATTTTCAGCGGAGGCCTGGGGAGAAAAGCTCCAAGTACATAACAGACATATGAACATTGTTAATGCAAAAAAAGGAAGATAGTTGAGTTCTAAATACAATATAAAGATACATCACATCTTGGGAAAAAAAAAACTACAGCAGCATATAAAAAAAAACATAGGTCAGTTACAAAGGCGAGGCGCCTTGTTAAAAAGCGGTTAAGGATAGTGAGGTAAGAGAAGGGTAAATGATAGTGGTTAATCAGGTTTGGAACAGGGACATTGCCAGAGAGTACTGAGATGGGGTTTAAGCTTTTTTTTGAATTGTAGGAGTGAGGGTTCTGAGGTGAGCATGGTCAGTAGGGAGTTCCACATTTTACCTACAAAGTTTGAGAATAGAGAATCCCCAGCAGAATTATTGGCTTTGGTAGTTTGAGCTAAGATCTTATTGGAGGAGCGTAAAGATTGCAGGTTAATATAGGGGTGAATGATGTTTTTCAGAGCTGGTGTTTTCTCTGGGTGATACAGTATCTGGTGAGCCATTTTGAGTTGGTTGAAATGGAGTTGGCTGGAAAACTCTAACCACCCTAGTTGCTTCAAGTTAGTGCAGTGGTGCGTTCTAAAGGTGGAATTTGTGGCAAATCTAGCTATGTGATTGTAACAAGAAGTAAGTTTGTTAAGGGTTGTCTTGTTTAGGTTTGTAAAGAGGGGGGAGGCATAGAAAAGAGTTGATAGTAGGTGTGTGCTGGCAATTGTAATTTTAGCGTGAGGAGTGAGAAAGTGTTTTACTTTATAGAGAGAGCCAAGCTTTTTATTGACGGTTTTGATGGTAAGATTGAAATGAGTGTCAAATTTAAGGGAGTTATCAATGGTAACACCTAATAGCTTTGTGAGAGCTTCTGGTGATATAGTGATTCCATTGGAGGATGTAATTGAGAAGGTGGGGGGAAGAGTCTTGTTAGTGGGTGAGAAAGTAAGTAGTTTTGTTTTGTTGGGGTTGAGAACTAGTTGTTGACTTGAGAACCCTTTTTCTATTAGGTTGAAGGTGTCTTGGGTTGAAGCAGTGAGGTCTGCCAGGTTGGAGGCAGTGCTGATGATAGTCGAATCATCTGCATATTGAATGCATGTGGCATGGGGGGTGATTGTGGGCAGGTCATTAACAAAGATGGTGAAGAGAAGAGGGCCAAGAATAGATCCTTGGGGAACTCCAAGTGTAACAGGTAGGCATGTAGACAATTTGTCCTGCCATAGAATAGCCTGTTGGATGTATAAGAAGATGTGGACACTGTACACAATGTTGTTATGTTCTTAAAACAGATGTACATATTGAAGGGTATGGAATTGTAAAGCTTACCCAAAAGATGAATTTTATGACAAAATGTCTAGTATACATCGCAATTTGCCAACATTTCAGTATGTTTTATATTGGAAAAACAAAAAATGCCTTCAATAAACGGATTTACCAACATATTTATGATATATAGAAAGTTAATATGTCCAATGTCTTAGCTAGACATGTTTTTGAACATAGTGGGCACTGTTTTAGATTTTCAGGTTTGGAGCAAGTTACTGACAAAGATATGACGGGTGGGCCAAAAGATATATGGTTAGAGTATAGGGAGTTGATATGGCAACTCTGTGTCAATGCTACCAGTCCTCCAGACCTTAATGAGACCTTGTCTATTATCAGTTATTTAAAACTTAAATCGGAATTTCATATATAAATAAAGGTTTTGTACATTTTAAGCAGTACCATGTATTTCAAATAAGTATTTTTGTAATTAGTTGAATTAGGTAGATATTTATGTATGGTATTTTTCTGGTTGACAAGAATAATGTAACCATCATACTTATTTTAAAGGGTTATATAAGTACTACAACAATTATTATGAGTTTCAAGTTCTATATCAATATTTATATTTTAATATTAATTTATGTATTGCATATATGCACTTTATGAAAAAGCTCAAATTGTAAGAGCTCTGCACATTTAATTCGAGGCACTGTTTTTTATGAATGAACTGTGTTTCTATGAATGAATTCTGTTAATTAATGGGAGGTGTGGTTTTAATATCATGTCACTATACTATGAGGATATTTAAGTGTGTTACAATGCATTTTAAGTGTTTCTGATGAAGTCTGAGGCTTAAGGCTGATGAAAGCGCTCAAAATTAATAAAGTTTGCTGTGGAACTTCGTCTTGGATCCTGCTTCTGTTGAGTAAAATGAAATAACTTGCTGTGCAGGACCAAGAAGGAGCAGCTGCCCAATTGGAAGCAAACTTTACTTAGCTTGAACAAGCAAATAAGAGCACTAGGGAAATACTCTAAAGCCAACTTCAAGTCCAAATTGGCCACATCTACTAGAAACAATCATAAGGCTTTCTTCACAGATGTCCGCAGTCTCAAAGGAAGGACCCAGATCTGCTCAGAATTGGGGGTCAAGGACACCACATACACAAATGCTGTAGATATAGCCAATCTACTGGCCGACAGATTCAGCGAAGACGTCTCCCCTGTCCCCCCTTCAGTAAATCAGGATACCCCCACCCCTTATCTCTAGGGAACAGGTCATCACTGCCTTCTCAAAGGCAAAAAATACAGCCTCCATGGGACCTGATAACATCCCAGGCTGCATCCTACATGAACTCAGGCATGAACTTGCAGCACCATTAGGCACCCTATTCAACAAAAGCCTGAGTACCAGATTTCTCCCAGCCAAGTAGAGGACAGCCATTGTCATCCCTTTACACAAAGGTGGAGTGTCCACCAATCCAAGAAATTATAGACCCATCAGCTTAACTAGCCTGATCTGCAAGGCCATGGAATGGATTATCATGGACCTCATTAACAGGGACATTGGCACCTTCAAACAATCGACCCCACACAGTTTGGCTTTGTCAAGGAGAGATCATGTCTGTTAAATCTGGTCGACTTCTTTGAGACAGTCACCAAAGCCATGGATGAGGGGAAGATGGTGCACACCATCTACCTTGACCTGGCCAAAGCCTTTGACACTATTCCCCACTCAGGCATAGTAGATACACTCTATCAACTAGGCATCAATCCATATGTTACCAGATGGGTAGCAAACTGGCTCACTGATAGAACCCACCTAATCAAAATAGGGGAAGCTACCTCAAGCAGTAGACCCGTAATGAGTGGTGCACCTCATGGATTGGAGCCTCTTTTATTTGGGATATACTTCTCTGAGGTGCAGGCCAAAACCAGTGGGCTATGGCTGACCAAGTTTGCAGATGACTGCAAGTTGGGTACAGTCGTCAATTCCCCAAGTGATGTGGACATCCTCCAAGAAGGTCTCACTCAAACAAATAACTGGTGCCAGAAACATGGCCTCAAACTGAATGCCAAAAAATGCATCATCATCCCCTTTGGGGAGAGTGACGTCCCCACATATTATCATATTAACAACAATGCCCTAGGTACACAATCAGTAGTGAGGAGTTTGGATACCCGGGTTGATAGCAACCTGACTTTTGACCACCATGTTACTTCTGTTGTACAGAAAGCTTTCTACATGGCCCACCTCATAAGTAAGGGTATCTCATCCAGGGACAAAAAAGGTCATAACATCCCTGTGTCCTTCCCTAATAAGGTAAATTCTTGAGTACAGTGTCCCCTTTTGCATGTACCTCGCAAAGCACATGCAGGAGTTGGAGAGACCACAGAGGTTCCTCACCAGCAGAATCCAGGGCCTCAAACATCTACCCTGCACAGATAGGCTAAAAGCCCTGCCCCTCTACTCAGTTTCATACAGACTCCTCAGATGTGACCTCTGTCGGGTATACAAAGCAATCTCAGATCCCACGTTGATGGGACTGCTGCATATCCGCAAGTCAATCTCCAATTGAACAACCCATATGTGCAACCTCAACCTGGTCTGTGATAGCAATAGGACTTGTTGGCGAGACAGATTTGTGTCCCAGAGATTCCCCCATCTGTGGAATAGACTCCCTCTCCATGTCAAGCAGAGTACCTCATTATCCCTTTTTAAGTGCAACCTGGATAACTGGATGGGAAACAGAAAATACACCCCTGGGATTCCACCTGTGTCCCTGATGGACAGGGGCTTTGGGTGCTGACTTGTGTAAACATGGGATAAACTCTTGGCTAAGCTTATAAGGGCTTCGGGGCCAATAGCTTAGTAACCTCCTATGATCCTATGATCCTACGAAAGTAGGATTAGTGTGTAAAACAACATTGTCCTTATGGAAAATCAAATAAGGTTGGCCCACTATAACAGCTTGCAGTTCAGAGACTCACCTTGCAGATGTCAGAGTAATAAGCAAAACAGTTTTTCAAGTGATGAACCTCAGATAAACCTGAAAGGTAGGTTCAAAAGGAGATAAGGTTGATTTTTCAAGAACAAAGTTGAGATCCCAAGGAGGAGGAATTTGCTTTCAAAGGGGTCTCTAGTGCAACACTCCTTTCATAAACTGCTTGACTACAAGCTGAGATGGCCACCATATTAACCTTCATAGATACATAAGATAATCCATTGTCGATTAGCTCATACAAATATTTTAAAACCAGAGGGGTAGGCACCATACCAGACCCCTGATATCAGATAAGCACCAGCTAGAAAACATTTTCCACTTAAAATTTTCTAGTTGCAGGTTTTTTTGTCTCCTGCAATACCTACTGCACATCCTCACAGAAGAAGTGACTAAAACATATCAAGACAAAAGGCTGTTAGTAGTAATTGCACAAAGCTAAGGTGCACTAATCACTCCTGACACTGTGTGAAAAAATCTGGAATTTGATGAAGCTTGTGGTAATTGCCCTTAGCCAGTTCCATTAAAAGGGAAAATCAGCTTTACCTGGGCCAAAGGGGTCATCATAGTGAACTTTGATAAATCTTTCTGAATCTTCAAAAGTACTTTGGGTATTGGTGGAAAGGAATATTCCAGTACAAGGGAACAAGAATGATTCTATTCTCTAAACATGGCTACAAAGGATGTCTCAAACAGAATTTTTCCAACTTTTAGTTTTGAAAAGAGTTGAGCAAATCAATTTGAAGTGTCCTCCACATCTAGACCAAATCCAGGCAGACCTCTGTCCTGAGTTTCCACTCATGAGGGTCTTTCTGGGAACTGCTTATTCTGTCTGCTGCTATGTTCTGCTCTGATAGGATGTATGAAGCCTGAAGAGTCAGAAAATTCTGTAAGACCACCTTCCAATCCATCACTGCCAACCGCCAAAGAGGGTATGATCCTGTACCCTCTTGTTTGTTCAGGTACCACATGACTGGGGTGTCATCTGTGACCAACAAATGGAGGCCCGGAGACCTGTTGATGTTTATGTGCTTTATATCATTAAAAAGACCCCATTTACCTTGCACTTGAACTCCCTTGTATACTGTTCCCAAGCAAAATCTGAGAAGTCCATCTGGACTTATTAAACTGGGAACTAGTGGGAGAAGGGTAGGTCTGGATTGAGAGACATCTGACCCTCTGCCACTCTCTCATTTTGCAAAATCCAGCACTGGTAAATGGAACTACAAGAGAAGCCGGTGGTGGGTCCAGCAATTTTTTAAATACCTATACATCTTTCTCACATGGATTCTGGCCTGTGATGTCATTAGGATCACTAACCCCAAGAGGCCTATAATTTTGAGAAATTCTCTTGAGGAGACAGCTTCTTGAAGAGGGAAATCCCTGAAAATGTTGCAAACAGTCAGGAAAATGTCTTCTGGTAGAAAGGCCATACTTTTTTCTGTGTCCATCATACACCTCGGAAAGACAATTTTTTGTGAGGTTGTCAAACAGAACATTTGTAGGTTCAACCTGAAGTTGGAAGCAAATGGCATGTGATGACAAGCATCCTTCAGATGTAAAATCATCATGAACACTGGTCTGGAAGAAGGGGAAGGACCGTCTGAAGAGTGAGTATTTTGAATTTAGGTACTTTCAGAAAGATAATTAGGTACAACAAATCTAGCACTAGTCTCCACGATAGCTCACTTTTAGATACAAACTAGATTCTGGTGTTACAATTCTTTTTCTTTTTGTGGTGCGGGAACTGGCTCTATAACCCCTGCTTGCAACTTGTAAAGGAGAACAGGTGTGTCCAGTCTGGAGGGTGAGGGGTAGACTTCCTGAAGGGAGGAGGATTATATGTGCACTGCCAAAAGTATTCTTGCTGAATTATTCTCAGCACCCACTTGTCTGAGACTATTTGTGGCCAGGTTGTTGGGTTGAGTCAAAGCCTAGGGGAAGGTAAAAGGGGAGGTGGGACAACAGCAAAAGACAGGATGCCCTTAGTCTTTGCATAATCATTCTTTAGCAGAGGAAAGATCTTTTTTGGGAAAATAACATTTTATTTGGTTTGGAAGCATTATCCTTCTGCCATTTCCTCTTGGTATCTTGACTACTGTCAGGCAGGGAGTTTTGTTTTGTCCTTGGAAATTGAACACCTTGTTAAGGACAAACCTGGGAATATGAAATATTCTAGATACCCCATACATCAATTTATTTATTTCATCCCATTGTTTGATAATCTGGGTAGCAGCAGAACTCGACACAAATTCAGAACTTAAAGGAGCATTCAACATTTCATTTTTAAATCTTCAGAAAATTTCTGGTTATGTTACCAAGCATACCTTCTGAATACAACAGAAGTGTTGTGTTGGCATTTCTAGAAATAGTGTCCACACCTACCAGGACACTCTTCAAAGCATGTTTTCAAACCTTAGTCATATGAGAAACAATATTCATACAACACTTCTGTTCAGCAGCCAAAGACACAGCAAAGTAATCTAAACTCTTAAGCATATTGAAAAGTAAATTTCAACACAAAACCCTGATAATTTAAAATTCTAAAGATAAATCACTACACTCAGCCAATTTTTATCCTTTATAGTCTAACCACTTCCAAACTGTATCCAGGGTAGTAGGGTTCGAAAAAGTCAAAGGTCTCTTGTTAGAGTTGGCAGTTTGAGAAACCTCAGCTGGGTCAGCTGACAATGAAGCAGGGAGCTGCAAGATGACTTCCTCATAGCCCTTTTAGGAGCTGGTTCACTAGCAAAGGGGTTTTATATGTAGTTTTTTAGACTTCTTCTAAGGCCATTAACACAGGAGGAACAACCACATTTGGAATCTCATCCTCAGTAAGATCAGAAAATCTGCCACTCCCTGGCGTAACTACAGATTGCTTCCAATCAAATACATCTTTAAGCTGGATTCACTAGACAATCTCGAAATACTGAAATGTCGAATTTCAGTATTTCGAGATTGAATAGTCGAACATCCACATACCCGAAAACTCAAAACCGCGACTAGCACAATCGCGACCATATACACACACACATACACCTACCTAACTAAACTAAAAAAGGCAAAAAATACAGCCTCCATGGGACCTGATAACATCCCAGGCTGCATCCTACATGAACTCAGGCATGACCTTGCAGCACCATTAGGCACCCTATTCAACAAAAGCCTGAGTACCGGATTTCTCCCAGCCAAGTGGAGGACAGCCATTGTCATCCCTTTACACAAAGGTGGAGTGTCCACCAATCCAAGAAATTATAGACCCATCAGCCTAACTAGCCTGATCTGCAAGGCCATGGAATGGATTATCATGGACCTCATTAACAGGGACATTGGCACCTTCAAACAATCGACCCCACACAGTTTGGCTTTGTCAAGGAGAGATCATGTTTGTTAAATCTGGTCGACTTCTTTGAGACAGTCACCAAAGCCATGGATGAGGGGAAGATGGTGCACACCATCTACCTTGACCTGGCCAAAGCCTTTGACACTATTCCCCACTCAGGCATAGTAGATACACTCTATCAACTAGGCATCAATCCATATGTTACCAGATGGGTAGCAAACTGGCTCACTGATAGAACCCACCTAATCAAAACAGGGGAAGCTACCTCAAGCAGTAGACCCGTAATGAGTGGTGCACCTCATGGATTGGAGCCTCTTTTATTTGGGATATACTTCTCTGAGGTGCAGGCCAAAACCAGTGGGCTATGGCTGACCAAGTTTGCAGATGACTGCAAGCTGGGTACAGTCGTCAATTCCCCAAGTGATGTGGACATCCTCCAAGAAGGTCTCACTCAAACAAATAACTGGTGCCAGAAACACGGCCTCAAACTGAATGCCAAAAAATGCATCATCATCCCCTTTGGGGAGAGTGACGTCCCCACATATTATCATATTAACAACAATGCCCTAGGTACACAATCAGTAGTGAGGAGTTTGTGTACCCGGGTTGATAGCAACCTGACTTTTGACCACCATGTTGCTTCAGTTGTACAGAAAGCTTTCTACATGGCCCACCTCATAAGTAAGGGTATCTCATCCAGGGACAAAAAAGGTCATAACATCCCTGTATTCTTCCCTAATAAGGTAAATTCTTGAGTACAGTGTCCCCTTTTGCATGTACCTCACAAAGCACATGCAGCAGTTGGAGAGACCACAGAGGTTCCTCACCAGCAGAATCCAGGGCCTCAAACATCTACCCTGCACAGATAGGCTAAAAGCCCTGCCCCTCTACTCAGTTTCATACAGACTCCTCAGATGTGACCTCTGTCGGGTATACAAAGCAATCTCAGATCCCACGTTGATGGGACTGCTGCATATCCGCAAGTCAATCTCCACTTGAACAACCCATACGTGCAACCTCAACCTGGTCTGTGATAGCAATAGGACTTGTTGGCGAGACAGATTTGTGTCCCAGAGATTCCCCCATCTGTGGAATAGACTCCCTCTCCATGTCAAGCAGAGTACCTCATTATCCCTTTTTAAGCGCAACCTGGATAACTGGATGGGAAACAGAAAATACACCCCTGGGATTCCACCTGTGTCCCTGATGGACAGGGGCTTTGGGTGCTGACTTGTGTAAACATGGGATAAACTCTTGGCTAAGCTTATAAGGGCTTTGGGGCCAATAGCTTAGTAACCTCCTATGATCCTATGATCCTATGAAAGTAGGATTAGTGTGTAAAACAACATTGTCCTTATGGAAGATCAAATAAGGTTGGCCCACTATAACAGCTTGCAGTTCAGAGACTCACCTTGCAGATGTCAGAGTAATAAGCAAAACAGTTTTTCAAGTGATGAACCTCAGATAAACCTGAAAGGTAGGTTCAAAAGGAGATAAGGTTGATTTTTCAAGAACAAAGTTGAGATCCCAAGGAGGAGGAATTTGCTTTCAAAGGGGTCTCTAGTGCAACACTCCTTTCATAAACTGCTTGACTACAAGCTGAGATGGCCACCATATTAACCTTCATAGATACATAAGATAATCCATTGTCGATTAGCTCACACAAATATTTTAAAACCAGAGGGGTAGGCACCATACCAGACCCCTGATATCAGATAAGCACCAGCTAGAAAACATTTTCCACTTAAAATTTTCTAGTTGCAGGTTTTCTTGTCTCCTGCAATACCTACTGCACATCCTCACAGAAGAAGTGACTAAAACATATCAAGACAAAAGGCTGTTAGTAGTAATTGCTCAAAGCTAAGGTGCACTAATCACTCCTGACACTGTGTGAAAAAATCTGGAATTTGATGAAGCTTGTGGTAATTGCCCTTAGCCAGTTCCATTAAAAGGGAAAATCAGCTTTACCTGGGCCAAAGGGGTCATCATAGTGAACTTTGATAAATCTTTCTGAATCTTCAAAAGTACTTTGGGTATTGGTGGAAAGGAATATTCCAGTACAAGGGAACAAGAATGATTCTATTCTCCAAACATGGCTACAAAGGATGTCTCAAACAGAATTTTTCCAACTTTTAGTTTTGAAAAGAGTTGAGCAAATCAATTTGAAGTGTCCTCCACATCTAGACCAAATCCAGGCAGACCTCTGTCCTGAGTTTCCACTCATGAGGGTCTTTCTGGGAACTGCTTATTCTGTCTGCTGCTATGTTCTGCTCTGATAGGATGTATGAAGCCTGAAGAGTCAGAAAATTCTGTAAGGCCACCTTCCAACCCATCACTGCCAACCGCCAAAGAGGGTATGATCCTGTACCCTCTTGTTTGTTCAGGTACCACATGACTGGGGTGTCATCTGTGACCAACAAATGGAGGCCCGGAGACCTGTTGATGTTTATGTGCTTTATATCATTAAAAAGACCCCATTTACCTTGCACTTGAACTCCCTTGTATACTGTTCCCAAGCAAAATCTGAGAAGTCCATCTGGACTTATTAAACTGGGAACTAGTGGGAGAAGGGTAGGTCTGGATTGAGAGACATCTGACCCTCTGCCACTCTCTCATTTTGCAAAATCCAGCACTGGTAAATGGAACTACAAGAGAAGCCGGTGGTGGGTCCAGCAATTTTTTAAATACCTATACATCTTTCTCACATGGATTCTGGCCTGTGATGTCATTAGGATCACTAACCCCAAGAGGCCTATAATTTTGAGAAATTCTCTTGAGGAGACAGCTTCTTGAAGAGGGAAATCCCTGAAAATGTTGCAAACAGTCAGGAAAATGTCTTCTGGTAGAAAGGCCATACTTTTTTCTGTATCCATCATACACCTCGGAAAGACAATTTTTTGTGAGGTTGTCAAACAGAACATTTGTAGGTTCAACCTGAAGTTGGAAGCAAATGGCATGTGATGACAAGCATCCTTCAGATGTAAAATCATCATGAACACTGGTCTGGAAGAAGGGGAAGGACCGTCTGAAGAGTGAGTATTTTGAATTTAGGTACTTTCAGAAAGATAATTAGGTACAACAAATATAGCACTAGTCTCCACGATAGCTCCCTTTTAGATACAAACTAGATTCTGGTGTTACAATTCTTTTTCTTTTTGTGGTGTGGGAACTGGCTCTATAACCCCTGCTTGCAACTTGTAAAGGAGAACAGGTGTGTCCAGTCTGGAGGGTGAGGGGTAGACTTCCTGAAGGGAGGAGGATTATATGTGCACTGCCAAAAGTATTCTTGCTGAATTATTCTCAGCACCCACTTGTCTGAGACTATTTGTGGCCAGGTTGTTGGGTTGAGTCAAAGCCTAGGGGAAGGTAAAAGGGGAGGTGGGACAACAGCAAAAGACAGGATGCCCTTAGTCTTTGCATAATCATTCTTTAGCAGAGGAAAGATCTTTTTTGGGAAAATAACATTTTATTTGGTTTGGAAGCATTATCCTTCTGCCATTTCCTCTTGGTATCTTGACTACTGTCAGGCAGGGAGTTTTGTTTTGTCCATAGAAATTGAACACCTTGTTAAGGACAAACCTGGGAATATGAAACATTCTAGATACCCCATACATCAATTTATTTATTTCATCCCATTGTTTGATAATCTGGGTAGCAGCAGAACTAGACACAAATTCAGAACTTAAAGGAGCATTCAACATTTCATTTTTAAATCTTCAGAAAATTTCTGGTTATGTTACCAAGCATACCTTCTGAATACAACAGAAGTGTTGTGTTGGCATTTCTAGAAATAGTGTCCACACCTACCAGGACACTCTTCAAAGCATGTTTTCAAACCTTAGTCATATGAGAAACAATATTCATACAACACTTCTGTTCAGCAGCCAAAGACACAGCAAAGTAATCTAAACTCTTAAGCATATTGAAAAGTAAATTTCAACACAAAACCCTGATAATTTAAAATTCTAAAGATAAATTACTACACTCAGCCAATTTTTATCCTTTATAGTCTAACCACTTCCAAACTGTATCCAGGGTAGTAGGGTTCGAAAAAGTCAAAGGTCTCTTGTTAGAGTTGGCAGTTTGAGAAACCTCAGCTGGGTCAGCTGACAATGAAGCAGGGAGCTGCAAGATGACTTCCTCATAGCCCTTTTAGGAGCTGGTTCACTAGCAAAGGGGTTTTATATGTAGTTTTTTAGACTTCTTCTAAGGCCATTAACACAGGAGGAACAACCACATTTGGAATCTCATCCTCAGTAAGATCAGAAAATCTGCCACTCCCTGGCGTAACTACAGATTGCTTCCAATCAAATACATCTCTAAAGCTGGATTCACTAGACAATCTTGAAATACTGAAATGTCGAATTTCAGTATTTCGAGATTGAATAGTCGAACATCCACATACCCGAAAACTCAAAACCGCGACTAGCACAATCGCGACCATATACACACACACATACACCTACCTAACTAAACTAAAAAAAAAAAAAACAAAACAACACACACAAACACGACATAACGCACACACCTACCCTACCTATAAGCAGGGGAGCAAGGCCCCTGCACCCCATACCCCCCTACTTCTATATATTAACTCTGAGGTCGCACTAAACACACAAACACACAAAAAACACCACTTCACATACTGGCACACACACTAAAATCCCTAGCCAATACCCTTACACATACACCACTTACCTGAAACCCCAGATAAATCCACAAACTGCACCACATGTCACCAACACGACACCACAATACCGGATTCAGCATTTCCGCATTCAACATAGTGCAGTTTTGCGTAACTGCACTTTCTAGTATTCAGTCTCGAGGTATTGAAATTCGACATTTCATTACGTGTCAGCCAAAAACTCTCGAGCCAAGGTCCTACCAAGAATGGTCTGCTCCCTGCTACCTCAGATAGAGTTTGCAAGTTGACAGACAAAAGTAGAGACTAACTCTGGTCATAACAGACCTACAATAAAGGAGTATATGAGATCAAACAGGAACCTCCGGAGGGGAACGAGGGTGGGGAGTAATGAATGAACAAAGATCAACCAGGAAGCCAAGGTAACGTTTGAGACAGGATGACCCAGTCTTGGTCCAGAAAAAGCTAGAAATAGTTCGTCTGATTTATGAGTAGATTTTGTTCTGTCCAAATAAAATCGTATTTGCCTATGAACATCCAAGGAGTGCAGGCAATACTCTCCCCTGTTAGAGTGGTTAGAAAAAAATACTGGAAGGTCAACAGATTGGTTGATAGACTGCTCTGACACCACTTTTAGTAAAAAGGAAGAATTAGTTCTCAGTGATACCCTATCCTTATGGAAGATAAGATAGGGAGGTTTGATGCATAAGGCTTGAAGTTCTGACAAACATCTGGCCGATGTGATTGCAATTACGCCGATGTGATTGCAATTAGGGCGGTGCAGTGGTGCAGTGGTTAATGCTGTCACCTCACAGCAAGTGGTTCTCCGGTTCGATTCTCGGCTGGGGTGCCTTCCGTGTGGAGTTTGCATGTTCTCCCTGCGTTCGCGTGGGTTTCCTCCGGGTACTCCAGTTTCCCCCCACATTCTAAAGACATGCTTCTGGAGCATTTCTCCCGGGCCTCCACTGAAAACAGGATCTGTGGAACCTAGTCGGACATTCCCGGTCAACAAATGTTAAATAATTAAATAAATGTTCCTCAAATAAAAAAATAAATAAATAAATTAGAAACAAAGTTTTCCACGAGAGATATTTTAAATCACATGAAGACACGGGTTCAAAGCAGGGAGCTGTTAGGGCTTGCAGGACCAAGGCTAAATCCCAAGGTTGTACTGGTTCTCTAAAGGGAGGTTTTAGGTGAAGAACCCCCTTCAAGAAAGTTTTACAAAGTCTATAAGACATGAGTGAAGAATCCTGAAAACCAATGTGGAAATTCGAAATGGCAGCTAAATGCACACGAATAGTAGAGGCAGACACCCCAGAGTGGAAAAGGTGTGATAAGTAATCCAAAATCACCAAAACTGGGGCTGACAAGGGGTCTAATTGTTTATTCACTGCCCATAGAGAAAACCTTTTCCATTTATTGAGGTAGATTAGTCTGTTGGACGATTTATGAGATGCAATAAGAATACTGCGCACTGGGGACGAGAGGTTTTCCTGCCTGGCAATCACTGGAAGTGGAGAAACCAAGCCGTCAGCTTCAGGATTGTTAGATTGGGATGAATCAGACCCTGCAGATGGGAGATCAATGTTGGGGATGGATTGAGGATCCACCGTTGATCTAGCAAGTGGGCCAGAGGAAGGGGAACCAGACTTGCCAAGGCCAATATGGAGCAATGAGGATCACTTTGCTTTTCAAATGCCGTACTTTCTTCAGAAATTGAGAGATGAGGGGGAGAGGAGGATAAGTATAAGGTAGACCCAAGGGCCAAGCGTGGACTAGAGCATCTCTCGTGACTGTCCCCGAGGGGGGGGATCAGGGCAAAATAGCTGCTGCACTTGAAGTTGGAATAGATCACAGCAAGGCTGGCCCCAGCGGTTGAAGATTTTTGCCGCTATCACAGGGTTCAGGGACCACTCATGAGGTTGTAGAATGCACCTGCTCAATTTGTCCGCTATCACGTTGGAGCTCCCGGGAATGTGCATTGCAATTAGAAAGTAGTTGGAAGTTTTCGCCCATTGCCTTATTCTCAAGGCCTCTCGGCATAACGTGTAAGATCTGGTGCCCCCTTGCTTGTTGATGTACCAGACCACTAACATGTTGGCTGATTGGATCGCAATAGTCCCTGACAGAAGGATGGAATGAAATGCTTGCAACACTAGTAGCACCGCCCTCAGTTCCAGGACACTGATATGCAAAAGGGACTCTGTCTCCGACCAAGTGCCTTGGACCGAGTTTCCCTGACATAGCCCCCCCACCCGATCAGGGAGGTGTCCGTGGTCACTGTGGCTTTCAGCTGATGGGGGCTGAAGGGGAGAGACCATTGTTGGAGATTTTGAGATATCCACCAGAGTAAATCTTGCTTGCATCACTGAGTTACACTTATCTGAAAAGACAAAGGATGTTGTAGAGGATACCACTGAGTGAGAAGTAACCACTGAAGGAGCCTCATGTAGAATCTGGCTAGAGGAACAATGGTGATTGAGGCTGCCATTGATCCCAAGAGTTGAAGTATAGATCAGGAGGGAGATTTGTGGTGACAGAGCAGTGGTTGAAGCTGTTGCCTTATTCTTCGAAGCCTGTGGTCTGGAAGAGATGGTGTGCAATTTCTCGTGTCCAACAGTACCCAGATGAATTCCAAAGACTGGGCTGGGGTCATGTTGGACTTATCCCAGTTTATAGTAATTCCCAGGCATTGTGCTGTTAGGAGAGTGTAGTGCAGGGCTTCTTCCAGTAGACCCTTGGTGGGGGTGGTGAGAAGCCAGTCATCTAGATATGGAAATGCCTGGAATCCTTGAAGTTGCAAGTGAGCGATAACCACTGCCATGCATTTGGTGAACACTATGGGGGCTGTAGAGAGACCGAAGGGCAGTGCTGATTATTGGTAGTAACTGACTCTTATGCAGAAGCATAGGTATCTTTTTGAGCATGTGTCCATTTTTATGTGGTAATATGCATCTTGAAGATCTACAGAGCACATCCAATCATCTTCTTCCAGAAGAGGAAGGATAGACTGAATGGTGACCATCCGGAATTTCTCTGTTTTTACAAATTTGTTCAGTGTGCTTTTTAGCACAAAAAAAAATCTTGAGTAAAAACCAGATCCTATCTGGTCTGGTGGAACTGTTTGGATGACTCTTTTTTGTAGCAGCTCTTGGATTTCATGTGTTGCTGCTTCCCTTTGACTGGGTGGAATGTTGGGTAATACTCTGGATGAGGTTGGACAAAGATGGAAGGGGATGTGACAGCCTCTGGATATTATCCGTTGTACCCAAGAGTCAGTGGTTATGTTTCACCAGGCAGTGGGGTACAAGGAAAAACAACCCCCGACCGCTACCAGAGGTAAGCAGTTGGGCAACGCTTCAGGAGTGCTGATAGGGTTGGCCAAGAACCCCGGTTTTGCAGACCTCCTCTGCCCCAAAAGGGGCATCTTCCATTGGAGTTTCCCCCTCTGCCTCTAGGGGAGAACTCGGCACGTGCATCATGGAAAGATCCCTGTGATTTCCTGTGCCACATCTTCCTGCTCCTCTGATTTCTGGAGTAGAATCGTTGAGGAGTGGAGTGGCGACACCAATGGTAGATAGGGTCTTGCCATCTTGTTCGCACCTTGCCAGAGTATCTTTAACTTTAGGGCCAAACAAAGAAGCGGCCTCGGTGGGAGTGTTCATGAAGGAAGCCTTAAAGGAGTCCACAAAGAAGCATCCAGGCATGTCGTCTGGTGACTATACCCTGGCCTGCTGCTCTAGCCGCTCCTTCTGTTGTGTTAGAAATAAGATGCATGGAAGAATTGGAAATGGACTCTAGTGTGGCTATCTGAGAAGCTACATTGTCACGGACCTCATCAGAAACAGCTCCTGCCAAGGTTTCAGAGAGCTGGTTGATAAGATCCCTCTAGAGCTTTGTCAAGTTTGCCAAATAGTTCAAAGACCTTACGGCATCTGTCTATCACCCGAGACTCCTTCTTGGGTGGATGGACAGTTTGGATCTCCTCTGCCAAGTCTTTCTTAGTTGCAGCCACCATCACTATGGCATCTACTGGAAGACCTCATGACCAATGGGGATGCTCAGCTGGGGGCAATAAGATTTTATCAGGCCTCTGTGGTATCCCTTCCAGAGTGTTAGGAGTCTTCCATGCGTGCTGGACGATGAGTTGGACAAGCTCATTGGCCAGCGGTTAACCAAGGAGGTAGGGGGTCGGGCAGAAAAGGCCTGCAGGAATACAGATTCCTCAGAGGAAGGATTAGAGGACTTCCAGTCACCCCTCTCTCTAAGGATTTCGAGGATGTCACCAAAGGACACCTTATCAGAGGGTGACCGTGGGGACCCTTTGCTGTCATCAAAGTCCGTATCTTCAGTCAAAGACTCCTCAGTGGAGTCCATGTGCTTCCTCTTGTATGATGTTTTGTGGGGTACTTCCTCAGTGGGAGGTTCTGAGGAAGACTGCAAAGAGGGGGTCTCCTGAGGGGGAAGAAACATGAGGCCCTTGTGCCTGGTGTCCGGCAGTTGTAGCGTGTGAGAGTTGTGGCACAGAGGGAGGAGAGGACTCTGACATCTGGGTCTTGCCAGCAGAGGCAAGTGCCCTCTCCATGGGCTGGAAGGCCAGCCCACCCAAGGAGGGATGGGAGCCCGGAACAGTGCACAACAACCTCGGATCCGGGGTCACACCCCACCCTGATAAGCCGACCGCCAGACCAGGAGTGTCAAGAGGACTGTGAAGCGTGAGAGAGGGAGGATTCCTGGAGGGTGCCATAGAAAAAAATCGGAGTGGAACAAAGAATGCCCTCCCCCATGGCACAACCACTGCCCTGAGAAGAGCCCGATGCCCAGTGCACTAAGGGCCACAAGGACGACTCCGGCTCCAAAGTGAAATCCACTATTGTGGTCGGAGGGAGGGAAGCTGCTGTCAGAGTAATGGGCTTCGATACTTGGGTGGACGTTGAAGGAGGAGTGTACGTTGGAGTTTGAGGAGATATACATTCACCTGAAGGAGGGAACGTGGGTTTCGACGGGTGAGAGAGACCTCTGGCCACAAGCAACTGTTCAACAAGCCGCAACACATCTTGCTCAGAGAGACTCCTGGTCAACTTCATAGAGAAACCTGAGGGTGATTCTGGCCTTTCTAGAAAAGGACTATATTGGCTACCAATGACTGGATTCAAGGAAGGAGAGTACTTGGTCCTTGCTAATTCGAGAGGTGCAGAGCCCGAAACTGAGGATGTCTGCAACAAAGAGAATGGTGTTGAAGTAGTCTGCGCCGATGACGTCAGTTGAACATGTCTGCACCATAAAAGCAAGTGTGTCCACCAATGGGTACGGTGCCATCGAGTAAGGTGTCTGCACCAGTAACAATGACGGTGCTGAAAAGGGCTGCATCAAAGAGCATGTAGGTGCCAAAAGTGTCTGCACCATGGAGGACAGTTACGTCATACTCAGGGGCGAAGGGGATTGCACCAACCATACCGGAGACAGTACCTGCATGGACGGTACTGGTAAGGGCTATGACGGAACTGTCTGAGCCATAAGTGTCTGCATTGGGAACTCCGGTGCCAATAAGGAGGACATTTCTGGAGCAAGAATAACTGGGGCAGTGCCAAGCCTGGAGCCGAAAGGGTCACAGGTGGCAGCGCCGAAGTAGTAGTCATTTTCACCTTCTTATGAGTTGACTCCCTACGATCTCCCTACGATCTCCAGAGGGAGATGAAGTGAGTGACCTCAATGAGGAAGAGGAAGAGCACCTCTTACGGGGTTTAGCAGGAGGGGGTGAGCCCTCCGACCCAGAGATAGCTTCACAGAAAGGAGATTTGAGAAGACCTTTCAGGATTAACTTATTCTTTCTCTCGTTAAGAGTCCTGGTTGAAAAATTTCTACAAATCTCACACAGGGGATCCACAGTAAGGTGGGTGACATTCAAAAATTAGACACATAAGTCATGGCCATAGGAAAGCGGTAACTTATGGCCGCAATCCTTACACTGTTTAAAACCGACACTACTTTTCTTATCCGACATAATGATGTGGAAAAGAACAACAGTATCAAGAAGAAGAAGAAAGTCTACCCAAAAGAGTAAGAAGAGAGAAGGAAGAAGGATTACCAACAATGGTAATGAAGAATTACCTCAAAGGTAAGAAAAGGGTAATAAAGAGAAATAGACTAAAGGGAGAGAGTCTTAAGGATATGATAGGGTAGGAAAATAATACAAGAAACTGTTTGAAAAACTTTAAAGTAGAAAAGATATATAAACTTTCAAAACATTATACACTTAGCTGAAGAGAGTGGCTTGACACAGCTGTACAGCAACGCAGCAAACGAGATCTGAGGTAACAGGGAGCAGAGCATTCTGGACAGGACCTTGGCTAGAGAGTTTTTGGCTGATGTGAGCTTGATATATGGCCGGCTCAGTTCCGAGGACAGAACTGATAACCCATCAGTAAGGAATGAACGAAGATTAACATCAGATAATACATTTTCCTGTCAAAACATAAAAATGAAATAAGATAATTAGACCTCTTGGCACCCTGCCAAGAGACAGTCCATAGTATTCAATTGACAGCAAAGAATTTCAGTTTCCTAGTAAAAGCATTAAACACTTTAGAAAACCCCCATAATTGCTTAAAAACAGTAATAAGCATACAAACAACATGGTAGTAAATTAGAATACCCATTGAAATTAAAAATCCACCTAATTTGCATGTAGACTTCTTGGCAATCTGCTGTTTCCAGCCCCCCCCCCCCCTCCTATTTTCAAAAGCTTTAAAATATGCACACTAAAATAAAGGCTTGTTTCAGAGTGCTATTGTGTGTATACAAATACTTAGTTTCTTTATTTTCTCTTCTTATGGAAAGTAAGTAAGGATCTTAGTCTTTTATGGGGCAAATGGGATTAAATATAAAAGAGCGTAGTTGTCACCCATTTATATAGGGCATCTCATATCAAGATGTTACAGTAATATTTGTGCCATGAGGGTTGGGTCTGCTTTTATGGGGCTCTTGTCAGAATTCCAAGGGTTCTGTAAGGGAGAGAGAGGTTTTCTGTGAGCTTAAACATTGACAGAAACAGTGTTCTCACCTTTCTGCAAGTGAGCATCCTCAGATATTTTTGTGTGTACGCTAATTTAGTGGCAGAAGCAGACAATAAACAAGAAAAAGAATAAAACAAATAAAAATTCAGGAAATTCAGTGGAGAATCCCATAAGGTGAAGACAAAGATATACATTCAAATAGTAGTTCAGATTGTAGTGTGTTCACCTCAGATCTTCCCTTGATGGAATACTGGTGCCATTGAGGGGTTGGTGGCAATTTTTAAAGCAACCAGATTCTAAAACCAGATTAGGCTTACAGCAGAAAAAAATCTGAGGGTGCAAACTTAACACAAAATTGATCCATGCTGAGCCTTTTTCAGTAAACATAAAAATGTTTAAAAAAAATGCCAATTCCTTTTCAGTGAGTCAAGTATGTCTCAGCAGTCAGCTGGCCAGTCCTTAGAGGTGGCTGTCCTAAACTGGAATTTTGAGAAACTAGAAATGTGCACATCATGGTTTGTTGGTAACCCAACAGATCAGTTCTTCAGAAGCTGTGGTCTCTTCTCTCCATTTGTGATGATGTCCTTTCAGGGTCTCATCTTCTTGTTGAGCATGATTCTTGAGTTGAGGATTATGACTGTTCACCCACAATTATTAATAAAAAAGGTTGTAGTTGATTTTTCTTAAGTTGTGACACACTCTACATGGAGTATCCTGCAAGAATGAGGAAGGGGGGCTATCTTACAATCTTAAACTCAAGAATCATGCTCAACAAAAGAAGGAGACCCCAAAAGGACATCACCAAAAATGGATGAAAGAGACCACAGCTTCCAATGAACTGATCTGCAGAGTTTCCAACAAGCCAGGACATGCACCCTTTTAGCATCACAAAATTCCAGTTTGGGACAGCTACCTCTAAGCACTGGTCAGATAACTAAAGGGACATGCTGGACTCATTGAAAAGAAATTGGCATGTTTTTTATACTTTTTTAATGGCTACTGAAAAGGATTTGGCATGGTCTACATTTGTATTATTTTGCACCCTCAAGTTTTTCCTTGTTATAAGCCTCATATGGTTTTAGAATCTGGTTGTTTAAAAATTGGCATCAACTCCACAGTGGTACCTATGTGACAGCAAGAAAAGATCTGAGAGGATCACACTACTATCTGAATGTGGCTATTTCACTTTCTACCACTACACTTGCTTTAACTTGTGCGATTCTCTACAGAGTTTTCTGAATTTTTACTTGTTTGATTTTTTTTTTTTAAAGTAGCTTACACAAAAAGATCTGAGGAAGCTCACTAACAGAGGGCAAAAGCATTCTTTCTCGCAATGATTAATCTCACAGGAAACACCTCTCTCCCCTACAAAATCCTTGGTATTCTGACTACAAGAGCATCATAAAACTGAGAATCATACTCATGGCACAAACATTATTCTAACATTTTAATATGAGACGCCCTGTAATAAGTGCAATAACAATGCTCTTTAATATTCAATCTTTTTGCTCCATAAAAGACTTAGCTCTTTGCTTACTTCCCATAAGAACAGAAAATAAAGAAACTGATAATTTTTTTATTAATAATAATAATGATCTGAAACAAGCATCCACTTTAGTGTGTATTATTTAGAGCTTTTGAAAACAGGGGGGAGCTAGAGACAGCGGGTGGCCTAGGACTCTACATTCAAATTAGGTGGATTTTTTCCATCAAATACACACTTCCACAACAACACAATTACACCCAGATGCCCCCCCCTCCAACTTTGTGTCCAAACAAGCCGGCTGCCTACACCACTTCCCTTCTGCTACTGCATGTAAAAACACTGTTACAACTGCTTAATCTGAAGAAGTTTTGTATTTCATGAAAGTGCTCATCACAATTACCTTTAATAAACAGCTGAAAAGGAAGCTTTCTTTACTGAGGAGTTTTCTTTTAATCTAGAGCTTGTGCTCTCCATTTAAAATTGAACATCTGGTCATTCTCTTTCATCCGAACTGCTACCATTTGGCATAACCTACTTCCACTTTTACATTTGTCTTCTAGGACTACACAGTATCCCACCACGTATAGAATGCTAAGCCCAGGGTGTCCACATTCCAGGTGACTATTTAATGAGTATACACACACACACACACACACATATATTATAAATATATATATATATATATATATATATATATATATATATATATATATGTGTGTGTGTGTGTTTATATGTATGTATGTATGTATATATATATATATATATATATATATATATATATATATATATATATATATATATATATATATATATATATATATATATACATATATATATATATATATATATATATTTTTTTTTTAATAAAACAGAAGGAAAAACAAATGTATATAATAATAAAGAAGAAGGAACATACCCAAAAGGATCTTATCTGAGCCTAGCTGTAATCCACCAATACAGGCTGCTGAAGTGATTCATCTGTGTGAGTCCCTCACCTGGCACTAAAGACTAAATAACTGATATTCTGTGACAGGGGTTAGGCTTCCCCTGATGGCAGGAGCTTAACCAATGTCCTATCACAGAGAGTCACAGGACAGGATTCTGAGCTCAGCAAAGCTGACAATGTAGGTCTTTCTGCAGGTACACAACCATATGACTAAGAGGCAGTGTGAATGACCAATATCAGTCACTAAAACAGTAAATATTATTAGTAAAGGAAAATATAAAAGTGTTATTGATCAATGCTAGTTGCCTAAACAATTTAGGTTCTTTGCTTGGAAGTGTCTGCATAAATATTTTTATATCCCAAGCAGACTACAAAGAATTTCTCCTCAGGCAGACTGAAAATGTTGGAGGTTAGATGGGGAAAAAAGAGGTAATTGGGAACATATTTTTGGGGAGTGAAATGAGTTGGCAGACTTTAAAAATTCCTGGCAGACTACTCTATCAAAAATATTGGGAGAGCAATTAGTATAATTAAGGAATTTTTTTTTTGAGCTGTGATACAGAATCGGAATTGCCTAGACATACCTTGCTGAGTTTAATTCTGATGGCTGTCAAAAGTGCATTTCCTAGAAAATGGAAATCAAAGCCTAAACCAACCGTACTAGAAGTAGTAAGTATAGTAAAAGAGATAAAAGAACTGGAAGTAGGATCTTGGGAAAACAGTGGGAGCAGATAACATAGACAAATGGTAATTGTGGGAACAATACATGCAGAGTAATGTTTTGGAGGAGAAATGAGGGTTAAGGGAAGGCAGGATTCGAATGAGCTATGTAATGTTTGACTGACAATGACTGTATAAATTATTATAAGTGATGTATAATGTTTGCAACTGAAAATATGTCAATATGGTTTGTTTTCATTTATATAAATATATGACTGCCTTTGTGATAAGTGATAATTCAATTAAGATGTTTCTTGTTTAAAAAAAAATGCTTGGAGCCTAAAAGAGATAATCCAGTCTCTACAAGTCCTTCTCACCCTGCGGGATGATGACATCTTTAAAGTGATTGAGACACAGTTTAAAACAGCAGAGACCGCTCCTGCTGTGCAGTGCTATAATGTCTTCCACACGTTTAGACCAGCTGCTGCATAAAAAGGGAAAAAAGGAGAAGGTGTCTCAGTCTTCATAGACAAGAGACTCACGTCAAGGTTAGTAAAGCAGCATGACAGACGAGAGCTTCTTCATGTCCAAACAACCATCAGAAAAGGCCCTGTGTCATATATTAGCCAGTACCAACCTATTAGCTAGCTACAGAACTCCTATAATATCCAAAGAAAGCCACAGCACCTATCTACAGGAACTAGAATCACTCAGTATTATACTCAGTACGATTTTCCTAGGTGAGCTAAACTATCTAATAAGTGAATGGAAAACAGCTAGAGTCATTCTCCTACATAAAGGAGGACCTTCCACAGACTCAGGTAATTACAGACTTATATAGCCTCACATGCAAAGCCATGGAAAGACTTATCAAGGAACTAATCAATAAGGACACAGGGAACCTCCAAAAACTGGACAAGGGCAGGTCATGCTTACCCAACCTGGTGAACTTTTTTGAAAACATCACCAAAGCAATGGATGAAACCAAAATAGTATAAACTGTATACCTTTACTTGGCCAAAGCTTTTGACAAAATCACTCACTTGGGCATAGTAGAAAAGCTAAATAAACTGGGAATAAACCCCTATGTCACTGATGGATTTTCAATTAACTTACAGACAGGACCCAGGAAATCAAAATAGGGCAAGTTACCTTCACAAAGAGTCCCGTCACCAGTGTAGTTCTCCAAGATTCTGTGCTACGACATCTCCTGTATGCAAGGGCACCCGCAGGCAGGTGCAAGGGGGTACACTTGCAACCCCCTGGAACCTGCTGGCCGAGAAATTAATTTTATTTTAACTTTAAAAAAAAGTATTTTAAAGGGCGTTCCTCTTTAAGAACACCCTTTGCATCCCGTCCAGTCGCACAGACGCAACAGGTGTTTGCAACCTGTTTTTGTCTTCTGTGTCTGTGCGACTGATGGTTCACGTCTTTGTCTTTCGTGCCTACTGGGAATTTGAATTCAGGACGACGTTCGGACTGTGGACGAATGTAGAAGTGAGAGGTAGGTGTGTGCGTGTGTGTTTAAGTGTTTAAGAGATGTGTGTGTGTGTGTGTGTGTGTGTGTGTGTGTATATATATATATATATATATATATATATATATATATATATATATACAAAGAGAAAGAGACAGAGAGAGATAAACATAAACATATGCATGAAGGCTAACTATATTCAGAAGTTATTCCCGTTCAAATCATTATAGACAATAGCCAGGGCAGTATCTCCTCAGACTATATAGTTTGCGAACATTAAAAAAAAAAAAACAGTCACACTACATACCAATAAGAAAACTTAAACAACAATGCAACTGTTAGCTATGTCGTACTCAACCTTCTAAGTAAAATGCCTTCTGAAGAAGGAATAAATGAATGGGTCGAGAAAATTGCAACAAAACACTGGTTATACAAAGGATCGGGCCGATCTTGTACATTTGCTAGTGTCTGGATGTTTGTATAATTTCACCCCTACTGCTTAGAAGAAGCATTTTTTTTATTTTGTATAATTACAGTTTAAAGTACATCTCTCATCCCAAGATATTGACGTTCATAAAGAAACAGTTAAATGGTTAAAATGGGCATTGTTTGTACTGACATAGTTGACATCTCCAGGTTATAGGTTGCATACTGCCAATCCCAAGAATACATTACGCTGAGTTTTCATTAGGTATGGTTTGATAGAGGAATGTGCCTTTTGTTGTACTTAATGTAATGCTAAACGCGTTTGCAAATATAGACAGATGTTAGTATGCGGAGCGGAGGTCATATTCTTCTTGCATAGTTTCTCTGTATGTATTTATACTTAACTGTACATACTTCTTGAAATGTCACTGTCTGCGATAATTTTCATCTTAATGTTTGGGTGTAATTATGCTGGCCGGAAGCCTGAAGATAAAGCTTTTTCTGGAAATTTCACATCTGTGACATCTTAGCATTCTGTAATAAACCAGAAAATAATGTGGATACATAGATGGCTTAGATCACAAATCTCTGTGATGATTCCACGTATCATGGAAATTTATCTTTGTAGGTTGGAACTATCATAGAGTTTGTATACAGAGGGGTAGCATCCAGTTTGCTTGTGTGCGCTCTCACAGAATTACAGTCTGAATGTACCCAGATTCTGCATTGCACATGATTGCTTCCTTTAACATGAAAATCATATCAAACAGTTTCAGCTGTGTGAAACAAATTTCAAGCGTGCTCCTAGACATCTAGATAGTATATTGTCACTTATAAATTCATCAGTGTTTCTGAGCCATTCCTTATGTGAATGAATCTTCAAGGAATATGATTTACAAATATATATATATATATATATATATATGGGTCTACTACGTTAGACCGACAGTCCACAACACCGACACCCACAACACCGACACCACAAGAATGAAACCGCAAAAACACTAAAGTTCACATGCCCGACAAACCAGAATACCGACAGTTAACAAAACAAAATGTTCGCTGTTCCACACAACACAAGCACACCAACAACCTAAAAACCTAGACTACACCTTACACACAACTATCTATGCGCTAACCTTAACCCAAACCCTAAACCTAAGGTCCGATTGCACACTTACCTTACCCGCACCCTAACCCTAACTCACTTAATCCGCCCCTAACCCTGAAGTCCCTCACTATCGCACACTTACCTTACCCACACCCTAACCCTAAATCCCTCACTATTGCACACACACCTTACACACACCCTAACCCTAAATCCCTCACTATCACACACTTACCTAGTCGCGCTCACACGTTTCCTACGTCGGTGTTTTTGCTGTCAGGATTACGAGTTGTCGGTTAACTACTCCGTCGGTCTTCTGGCGTTGGGGTGATGTCAGTGTCGATCTTCCAAGCTTTTGTTCTAATGTAGGGAACCTATATATATATATATATATATATATATATATATATATATATATATATATATATATATATATATATATATATATATCCCACTTAAGGCAGGCATCATTTAAAACCTGAGTTGCAAAAAACACAAAATTTTGCATAACTAGATTTATAGTTAGATGTTTATCCTTTGATGGTGAATGTTGGATAATTTATTTCCCTTGACAACAGAGTAATTTTGGTGTAGTGGTAAATCCCAATACCTTGTCATGCCTTATTATCTGTATATTGTGTCTCTTAATAACTTTGTTATGGAGAACATAAGATTTTCTACAGGTTTAAAAAGACATGGCTTACTAATTTACAGATATGCAGAGAGACATGCACAGTATGTTTAACTGTTATGTTCTGGTGTGTATGCATTTTTATTACATGCTGGAGTTTTTATTGCTGCTTATCGAGAAAAGCTGTTTTCTGGAGACTAAAGGTTAGAAAGAGGTGTTTTATACACTTCAAGGACTGTGACAAGTTATGAACAGTTTACAAATCATAAAACATTATCGTCTTCCCCTGTCATAATGTATTTTTATTTTTTTTTTTTAGCAATTAACATTAAGTAATGTGCATTCAGTTACAAAATAGTATAGTAAATTCACAGAGAGTGATCAGGAAAGAGTTAATTATATGTTAATGAGTATGAAAAGACATAGCTATGTGTTAATGATTTGAAATTTTGATTTTTCAGGATTCAGTCTTATAAACTAGTAAGCCAAATATTTGTATAGTAGAGTTTAGCCAGCGTTATAGATTATTTATCTGTTACCTGTTATAACTGATACCTGGAACTCTCGAACGGGCAGACAAAGAAAGGAAGAATGCAGGCAGGTTATCTGCACAGAGGAGTAGTAAGAGAGGGAATATAAATAATAATAATTGTGGTAAGCATTTATCCTTTCTTGACCAGTTTATGTTTGAGTAGTTTTTCATATTGATTTCAGCAGGTGGTGTTAATAGCATACATTTCTCCTGAATAGGGTTTAAATAGTTTGTTGGAATTTTATGAAAGAACTGTGCTGTAAGTGGATTTCTAGTCTAGCCCAATGCCCAAGACCTTTTAATTTTACTTTTTTAAAAATTTTGCAGTCAGACCAATAAAGCCATACCTCGCTAGGTGCAGACAAGCAATATTTCACCCTTTTTCTGAGCTTGTCATGTCGGAGTCAGTAAACAATATTATACATTCACATCTCTTTAAGGCCATTAAAGTGTGTTTAAGCTTTGCACTGTTGTGACAGCCATTGTTTGGTTTCTGTTACATGATGTACTTTTTTTTTTGAATCCACATAAAGGTCAGACTTTTTTTTATTTTACATTTGTTTACCGGGGAGGTCCGACTGGACAAAGCTGTCCATTTTCAGCAGAGGCCCAGGAAGAAAAGCTCCGGAACAATTGCTAACATACTATACATAACATATTTACATAAGCATTGTGGTTTACACAGTTATAAAATATAGCAGATATATGATTACATAAGATATTTACATAACCCACGCACTGCACATAACCCACACACACAGGTCACTCCACAACAAGTACAAATATGATTCTGTCATTGTCCATGTTGGTGTGAATGACCTGAGATGTACCTCCCTGGACAACATGAAAAGAGACATGGAAGAGCTCTCCGATCTTGTAGCCCAGGCAGGTATGACCCTAGCCCCGAGTAGCATTCTGCCATTGCCCAGAATTATACTGCAGTACAAGGACAAAATGATTGACTTCAACAATTGGCTAAGCTTCTGGTGTCATTCTAAGGGGATCCAGTATCTGTCTGCTTGGGATGACATGGTCGACAGACCACGATGTTTTGCCGCAGATGGCCTGCACCTGTCACCCCTGGGATTCCAGAAACTGGCTAAGGCTCTTGCTGCCCCTATAGTGCCTTTTTTAGGAAAGTTTCAAATAACAAATTCACCACCGTAACAGGAACAGGCAAGCAAAAACTAAGGGTAATGCTACTCAATGCCAGAAGTCCAAATCTCAAAATGCACTCACTCGAGACACTCCTTAAAATGGAGAACATCGAAATCTGTGCAGTGACTGACACCTGGTTCAAGGCTCCAGAGAGCACCCCTGCACTACCAGGCTATAACTCATACCACACTTTTCGGCCATGTAACCTGGACCGAAACACCAAAGGCGGAGGTGTGTCCATATTCATTAAGGATATCCACACCTCCAGGCTAGTTGCTCAGCATAATGCATCTGAGGTTATCCAAGTGCAACTAACTCAGGGCAAAACTGCAATGCAAACTGTAGCTTGCTACAGATCTCCCACCAAGCCCCAGGATTCCCACTCCTCTTTTCTTGATGTACTGGAAAATATTAGGATTCAACCAAACACCCTAATAATGGGCGACTTCAACTACCCCACCATTAACTGGGAAAACTACTCATGTACCAACTCCTTAGCTCAACGCTTTCTGGAATTCATAAACTCCAATGCCCTGGATCAACTTATCCACACCCCCACCAGGGGCAACAATATCCTAGACCTAGTCATTACCAACATGAGTGGCCGGTGTTCCACACCTGAAATCAACTCCTTATTGGTCCAATCCGACCATAAGCTAATCACCCTTGATATCCACATCCCACCCCCATTAAGGAAACCACGGTAAAAAATTTCTCCAAAGCCAACTTCATGCTTCTTAAGACAGAAGTGGTGAACTTCATGACACCCATGCAGATGGACAATACAGTTACAAACAAACTGTACAACAGAAGGAAGAAACTGTTGCAAAAGAGAGTAAAATCCCATGAGTGGAGGAGCTCCCTGGTCAGCCTCAGTAAGAAGCTGAGATCCCTTATAAGATCCTTCAAAGCTAGCTACAAAAACAAAATTGCCACTAATTCTAAGGACAACCACAAAGCATTCTATAGCTATGTCAAGAATCTCGATGGCAACACCCAGATCTGCTCTGAGTTACAGCACAATGGCACAGAAATTACAGAACCAACTGATATTGCCAACATCCTGGCAGATAGGTTCAGTGCTAACTTTACCCCCCCCCTCCACCCCCTAAAGGGCCCATATCTATACAGGAAGAATGCATAGTCCCTGTAATCACAACTATGTAGGTAAAAGTTGCACCCTCTAAAGCCAAAAACACAGCATCCATGGGACCGGACAACATCCCAGGCTGCGTTTTACATGAACTTCAGAACAAACTGGCTCCCCACTTAAGCACCATTTTCAATAATAGCGCATCAGGATTTGTGCTCACTGAATGGTGCACAGCAACAGTTATCCCACTCCACAAAGGGGGAGCCACCACTGATCCCGGGAACTATTGACCTATTAGCCTGACGAGCCTGGGATGCAAGGCCATGGAATGTATCATCATGGAACTCATAAACAAAGACATTGGTAACCTCCAACCTCTGGATCCCACCCAGTTCGGGTTTGTGAAAGGCAGATCATGCCTCCTGAACCTGATCGACTTCTTTGAGACAGTCACCACAGCCGTAGATGAGGGTAAGGTGGTTCACACAGCCTATCCTGACCTCGGCAAGGCTTTCGACACCATCCCCCATTCTGGAATTATAGCTAAACTCACTAAACTAGGTATAAATCCCTACGTCACAAGATGGGTTGTCAATTGGCTCACTGACAGAACCCACACTGTAAAAGTTGCAGACTCCAAATCTGACCTCAAACCAGTGACAAGTGGAGTACCACAGGGTTCCGTCCTGGGACCTCTTCTGTTTGGTATCTACTTCTCTGACGTACAGGCTAACACAGAAGGCCTCTGGCTAACGAAGTTCACAGATGACTGCAAACCAAGAACCATAGTCAAGTCCCCAAATGATGTGGACATCCTACAGAAAGGCCTCGCTGAGACAGATGCCTAGTGTCAGAGCCATGGCCTCAAGCTCAATGCCAAAAAGTGCAGTGTCATCCCCTTTGGTAAAAACTCTGTACCCATGAACTACCACATAGGCAGCAATCTACTTAACACCGACTGTGTGATAAGAGACTTTGGGACACAGGTGGACAGTAGTCTCTCCTTTGATAGTCACATCACTACAGTAGTCAGGAAGTCCTTCTATGTGGCACACGTCATCATAAAAGAGTTCTCATCCAGGAAAAAAGAGGTCATTGTTCCCCTCTACTCGACACTCATTAGACCCATTATAGAGTACAACGCCCCTTTTGGAATGTACCTCACAAGACATCTGCTGCAGCTGGAAAGGCCACAGAAGTACCTCACAAAGAGGATTACTGGCTTCAAACAAATGCCCTACACTGACCACCTCAAAAAACTCCAGCTTTACTCCATAGCATATCACCTACTCCGAGGTGATCTCTGCCTAACATATAAAGCTATGTCAAACGCAGAGCTGTTGGACATGCTACACCTAAAGAAATCCCAATCCCTCTGAGCTACATGCTCTAGGGACCTAAAGCCTTGTCACCACAATAAACAGGACATGTTGAAGGGATAGATTCCTGTCCCAGACACTTCCCATACTCTGGAACAAGCTACCCATCTATGTCAAGCAAAGTTCTTCATTAGCGCTCTTCAAGAAAAATCTTGATGAGTGGATGGGAAACAGGAAATACACCCCGGGGATCACTTCTGTGTCTCTGCTCGACAGTTGCACAGGAAAATAACTTTCTTGGGTGTCGTAAGCTATGGTTCCTTGCTGGCTAGGCTTACGTAGGCCCTTGGCCGATAGCCTAGTAGCTACCTATGAACCTATGAACCTATGTGGAGTCTTAAACTCAAATGTTTGTCATTATTTAATGACTTCAATCCTCATCTATTTGCCAGAAAAGTACAGATTTTAGGAGGACCACACCAAAAATATGAGGCAAAAATTTGGACATTCTGCGAAAATCTGTACAGTTGAGAGGTATGACTGGTGCTTGCTGTAGTATTAAGTTTTCCTTGCATAAACCTGTACAAAAGCAAAAATAAACTGGTTTTATGTATTTGTTTTTTGTTGTTGTCCAGGTTAGCATGATGCATATGTTAATCACTGGTGTAGCTGAAACACATCAGAAAATGTTTTTTTTTTTTTAATCCCATACCTGACACTTTTTTTTTTGTTGTTCAGTAACATCTTTGATAGAAGATCTGCAAGATATTGACTACAAAGGCAGTAGTAGCCCAACAGAGGCTGATGAGTAATTTGCAATAATGAAGAGAGAAATCAGAAATGTGCATGAAGAGCAAGCACGGAGTAACATATGTGCATTTTGTCTGGTTTCACCAGCAGTGCTCTTCTGAAGATCAGCCAGGCAGTCAAATATTTTCTCAAAGTTCTGACTAAACACACAAATGGATTTATATTTCTCAGTCCATCATGTCTCACACAGAAGAGGTATATTTGGTACCAATGCTTGTCATTTTGGACTGTCACAGATAAAAGTAATAATCTTCTTGATAACACCAACAGCACTACGTATTTCAGGAACATCATTCAGATCATTGACTACAAGATTTAGTCTATGAGATGTGCAGTGGATAAAGGCTGCTTTTGGATACTTTTCACGAATCTTTGCCTGAACACCATTCTGGATGCTTGCCATTATGGAGCAGCCATCATAGCCTTGTCCGAGTAATTTTCCAAGTCTAGACTGTACTTTATGCATTCACTGACAATGACATTTGATACAGACTGTCCATCTCTCGCAACAGTGAGAACAAAAAACATAAATTCTTCTCGAATACAATCAACAAAATGAATGCCCAATGACAACTGCTCAATGCCTGAGATAGCTGCAGTTTCATCTGCGAATACACTAAATCCAAATGCCCTGTTCGCTGCACAAACATTCTCCTTTCGAAGTACGTCTTCGCATTCTGCCAACAGCTCATTTTGCATCCTATGGGATGTGTACCGAGCATTTCCTGCAGGTGTTTCACTGTGCTGTTTCAATATTGTGTCACCAGCTTCAATACGAAAATCTAACAAGTAACAAAAATTTCCACCAGAGCCTTCTTTTCCACAGAGAGGAATGTCATGGGTTGCACAGTAAATAATGGTAGATAAAATTGGTTCCATTTTATTTCGGTTCTCTGCAATTTGTTTTGCTATTGCTGCATCTAGCTGTGGAATGACAGCTATGTCTGGCTTCTATCGTGTATGAAAAAAATTGGCAGCATCTTCAGTAGAACCTTTGTGCCATGATGATTGCACGTGATTTCTTGCAGACTCATTGAAGGCATTATACTTTGCGCACACACTAGTGATGAAGCTGCCTTGCAACCCATGGTGAAGTGACTGAGGAAATAATACACAAGTTAAGCAGAGTGGGCCTTTCAGGAGAGGAGAATATGCAAACCACAGTGAGTACTGAGACAATCAACTATATCTGAATATAATTGGTTAATAAATAATGACATGCATTTCAGTTTCAGACTTCATATTATTCAGAAAATGCATTCTAACAAATCCTTTTATTCTACCAATTTTCTAAATGTGTCCCTAGTTTTGGGCCTTTGTCCCCAGCATTATAGCGGGCTTTGTCCAGATTTCTTGTCTTAAGAGATTGAGAGGTGTGTGTGTGTGTGTGTGTGTGTGTGTGTGTGTGTGTGTGTGTGTGTGTGTGTGTGTGTGTGTGTTTTTATGTCTGTATAAGAAGGAGGTAGCATACCCCTCAGCTGTCCAGGTTTTTGCAGAATGTCCACATTTTTGCACCATATTCCTCCTAAAAAGGATTGAATTTGCTAAATAATGACATACATTTGAGTTTTATATGTCATATCCTTTAGAAAAATGCATACTAATATAAATCCTGTTATTCTAGCAATGTTCTAAGTTCATGAGAGCAATATTTATAATTTGTCCCTATTTATGTTTGGCTTTGTCTAGATTTCTTGCACTAAGAGGTTGAGGTGTGTGAGAGAGTGAAATGTCCTAGTTAGAGTTAGCAGGTGGAATTTATTTTCAAGTGCATTTTCAAGGAATTGTGAGCTTCAAGGGAAGAGAAGTTTACTGCTGCTCATGCTAAGTCTGTTCACAACGTGCAACTGTTTTGTTTAGCAAATGGTATCACTACTGTGGTATAGAATTTTAAAGCAGTGTTAGTAGCACAGCAGGTAGCATACTTGCATCTTGATGCAGAGGGCTATAGGTTCTACTCCCACAGTATATAGATTTGTATTTTAAGGGGGGTGGAGTGCTGCAGTCCTGACTATGTCCTCCTTTGGATGAGATGCCTAATAACTATGAACTTGTTTTTCAGCTTACTTCCCATTCCCTATTGCAATATACCAGCTTACCATTTTTTAATGTAACGTAGGCAATTTATTCTTCAAGGGCAGCAGGCATTGAATTTGTAGATGAGACACTGAAATATAAAGTTATTTTCTATTAACAACCTCTTCATTAGTTTCAGATCTCTATAATGTGGAATTATTCAGATGACTTTTACTTCTGCAGAGATTGTACATACTGACTGACATTGGTGGATTGTAAAGACAGAAGTTTAAGTGGCCTTTTATGGTTGAAATGTTCTGAATTGGGCAGTTTATCATTATTGGTTCATATTTTCTGTTTCATTGCTTGCTGGAAAAACATTCAAAACTATAAATTTAAAACACAGTCTAACATGTGGTGCTGTATTATAGAAGGGCTACAATTAAATTATTTATATTATAATTAATACAATCTGTATATATTATAATCATATATATAAATATACACACTTCTTATGCATGGCTACTCTTGTTTATCACAGTAACAGGAAGGATACTGTAATGGCTGTGTCAAGAAAAAAGGTCTAAAGCTTTTAGTTAAACATATAATGAAGTTGTTCACATCACTGATAATGCAGACCCAGTTTCATATAACTAAGGGTCAACCACACAAAAGCAGAAAACACCCAGAATTTCCCTCGCCCACTCAATAAAACTAATCTTGAAAAAGAATTAATATTGTGCATATATTAGGGCTATTGGAATTATCTTTAAAAAGATGAAGTGATGGTTTGCAACTGTGTCAATGTTGGGATTATGAAGAAATGTTTCATTAAGCATTAATTAAAAGATATACATAATTTAGTGACTGCACACAGTTTAAGTTAAATACAGCTATAATGTGTCATGCATTCAGAGCACAGAATGCCAGCTTTTATTTAAACAGCAGCTTGTGTTACTGAGAGCTAATCTTAGAAGCCAAAGAACAGTAGTGTTAAAAACTAATCTGTTTAAATCTGTATAATCTAAAGAGGCTCATGGGACTCAGTTTAGTGTCCTACATGAGAAATACTGAGCTAATGAACACTATTCTCCAGTAGTGGTTTCTTAAGTCTCATGAATAAATAAAACAAGGGGAAGTATTTTGAGGTAAAACAAATACCTTGTCTTTATGGTAGGGTAAAAAGTAAAAAGGAAAACTTTGTTAGTACCCAAGTAAATAAAATGATTATTAGCAATGAATGAGAAATTATTCCACTATAGAGAACTGAACAGCCAAGCCTTCTTGATCAGAATTCAAAAGGGATGCCAGCTGAAGGTTCCCTTGAGTTAGTTGAAATGTACATGGGGTATTTAAAAAAACTTATCACGGATTCTTAATTAAATCCAGATATCTGTAATCATTGTAGAAGTAAAGCATAAAACAGTATGCCCACTGAAAACTTTGAACAGTGTTTATTGCATCTGGGGAGAAATAGCCAAGTAAAAGCTGTGTGTGTGTGTGGGGGGGTGCATGGGTGAAGGGGGTGGGGCTGCGTGGGTGGAGTGGGGTTGGGCTGCGTGTGGGTGGGGCTCTGGATTTGCACCCCCCTGCAAAAAATCAGGCGGGCTCCCTTGCCTGTATGGCATCTGCTTCTTTGAGCTAAAGGCCAGTACCAAATGGTTATGGTTGATGAGGTTTCCAGATGACTGCAAGCATGAATCCCCAAATGACGTAGCCATCCCGAAGGAAGTTTTGTCACAAATACATAACTAGTGTCAAAATAATGGACTAAAACTAAATGCCAAGAATGGATTATCATATCCTTTGGAAAGTCATCTGCCATGGGGAACTACCACACTGATAAAACATCCTTAAGAGTTGACCTAATTTTTCAGAATTTGGGAATTTATGTGGACAGTGACCTAACTTTCAACCAACTTGTGATCATTTTCATAAGAAAGTCTTTCTGTATTGCACAGTTATAAGCAGAGGGATTGTGACTACATCTAGGGATGTCATTGTTCCCATTTACTCAGCTTTCATTAGGCAGTCATTGAGTATAATGCCTCCTTTGGAATGTACCTGTTCAGACACATGCAACAACCGGAACAGCCACACAGACACTTTACTAAAATGATACAAGGCTTATACAAGATACCCTATATGGAATGATTCATGGCCCTGTCACTATACTCAGTATCCTATAGACTGCTAAGAGGTGACTTGTGTCTAGCATACAAAGCATCCTCCCACCCAATACGCATGTATTTACTGCACTCCAGCAACTCAAACAGCATCAGAAATACTCCGTATAGGGATTTAAACCTCTTCTGCAACATTCACAGAGTGGCTTGGAGTGATGGGTCTATTTTATACAGGACACCACTTCTCTGGAACAGGCTTTCCATCCACATAAAACAAAGCTCATCCCTGTACATATTCAGGAGTGACTTGGATCTACAGATGGGAAACACAAGATGTATCCCGGGCATACCTCTCAACCGCCCAGACGGTTGCAGAATGCTCAGATTTTTGCCTCATATTTTTGGCCTGTTCCTCACAGAATTTGTATTTTTGAGCAAATTGCTGAGGATTGAAGTCACTAAATAATATTACATAATGACAGACTTTTGAGTTTCAAACTTCATATCCTTCAGAAGATACATAATAATGTAAAACCTGTTATTCTATGAACTTTTTAAGTTTATGTAAGTAATACTTAAAATTTGCCCTTATTTTTGGGCCTTTGTCCTCCCAATAATTTTGACTTTGTCCAGATTTCTTCCACTGAGAGGTTGACAGGTATGACCCCAGAACTGCCTCCTGTACCACTAAGGGATAGAGGCAACTCATAAATGCTTTATCCCATGCATAGGTCCCCTCCAATTATCTATGATATGAACCCAGTTATTCTCGCTAGGGGTAATATATAATTCAATATAAAGGAATAGGTAAGGCCAGTCTAACACCAAATGGGTTAGGTTAATTCAAGCACCAAAAGGGAAATTGGCAAAGCTTAAAACGGTCCCCAAAGGCAGCCAACTTAGTACTTATGTGTGAACCCATGAACCTGTAAGAGAAAAATGAAAGTTATGTACTTACCATAACGACCAATCTGTGCTGTCTTCTTCCAACCCTCCTCAGCAGATGGGCCTTCAGATTTGAGTCAGATCTGACTTCAGCCACTCTCAAGGTTTGGATTCAGTACTTAGGCTCCCCCTTACCCGTAACCCTATGTAAAAAGAAAGGTACCTCAGATCAAGTTTGCCCCAATAACAGAATAAGGAAGATTGCTCCCAGACTTACAACAAACAAGAAGTCACATAGTACAAAGAAACGAGTTGTCATGCCTCGGACTTCAAGAGTACACGATTACGCCAAGTTAGCTCAGAACTGTCACTCCAGGAATCAGGACAAAGTATTCCAGGAAGAGGTTAGGAGTGGGGGGCGGGGAGTTGAGGAAGGAAGGAAGCAGACAAAACAGATCTATCATTATGGTAAGTACATAAATTTCGCTTTTGATGCTACCTCTTCCATTTATTCCTCAACAGATAGGACAGAGTCCCCAGCTAATGTAACACTTGGAAGATTTCATGGAAGGATATTCTGGGGCAAAGTCGAACCACAGAAGGTTTTTGACTTTGATTTTAAGTCCAATTTACAGTGAGAAATGAAGGTATGGGCAATGGACCAAGTAGAAGCGCAAATGTCATCAAGCAGTACTCTGGAGAAGAATACTTTAGAAGTAGCTACAGATCTTGTTGAGCAGGCCTTAGGAGGTCTGGGTAAGGATAAGCCCTTTTCTTTGTAAGACATGGGTAATATAATCAGATAGCACAAAAGAGCAATATCTTAGATACCCCTTTAACTAGCTTGGTTGAGGAAAAGCAGACAAATAACAGATCAGTTTTTCTGAGCTTTTCTTAGTACAATGCAAAAAAAATGAAGCTGAAGATGCACATCCAGCAAGTGTAGCACATATTCACCATTGCTGGACAACTTCAGGAAGAAAACATGGTGGAGGGTGACTGAGAGAAGATTCAAAAGCCACCTTTGGGAGAAAAGAAGGGTCACTTCTTAGAGTTACTCTGTCCATGTGGAAGACCAGATAAGGAAGATAAGGAGGCTTACTAGACAGAGAATGGAACTCTGAAATTCTAGCAGAGGCAATGGCAACCAAAAATAAAGTTTTCTATGCCAAGAATTTTTAGTCAACTTTGGCTAGAGGTTCAAAGGAGGTAATAGTTGTTGTTGTTGCGTCTTTCGGCTTTTCCCGGTTAGGGGTCGCCACAGCGGAACTCCGGTCCGCTAATGATTGGCAGTAGATTTTTACGTGCCGAGTTGCCAGCCCCAAAGGAGGTACTAGTTAAGGTCTGTAAAAGAATTTTAATGTCCCAAGAAGTTACTGAGTCCCTGAGTTTGGGTTGGAGAAGGAAGGTACTCCTAAGAAATGCTTTAGACAGCCTAAGAGAGGCAAGGGGAGACAGATTTTCCCCAACATGAAAACTGGTGATAGTTGGTAGTTGCACTCGATAGCGGTATAACTGGCTCTGGCATGAAACAAAGATGCTAGAAAGTCCAAAATGGCAGGGAGAGGGGCTGAAAAGGATCTAGATTTTTGCCGGAAGCCCACATAAAAAGAATCTTTTCCACTTACTTTAGTGATATTCCTGTTTGAAGGTCTCTGAAAAGAGGTCAAAATGTGAATAACTTGAGAAGAAAGCCTGGACTGCCATCCATCATTGGAGTTGGAGAAATCATGCTGTTAGTTTGAGGGCTTGAATGCCCAGGTGATGTGACCTGGATGGGTGAGACATTAAATTTGGGCTGTGCCCAGAACCCAGGGAGGGTGATCCAGGTGACAGGAAGGGAAACCATGCCTGCCAAGGCCAAAAGGGAGAAATGAGGATCACTGTGGCATTTTTTGTCAATGCTTTCTGGAGGAATTTTGGTTTGAGATGGGTAAGAAGAAAAGCATTTAGGAGTCCAGAGTCCAACTGTGGATCAGAGCATCCTTCAGTGACTCACCCTCCTGGGGAATAAGGGCAAAGTACCTGCTGCTCTTGGGGCCAGCCTTGCTGTGATCTTTTTGCCTCCACCTACAACACCAATGGCTAAAACTCCGATCTGCTACTACTGGATTGAAGGACCACTTGTAAGGAAGAAGGATAGACTTGCTCAATCTGTCAGCAAGACCACCGTACTTCCCCAAAGTCAGTGTTGCTATCAGAAAGAGGTAAGAAGACATCGCACATTGCCATACTCTCATGGCTTTCTATGTAATTGTTTCTAGTACAAGTTCTTTTTTTAACACCTTTACTGAATTATCACTTGTGACACAGGCAAATTTACATTTATATAAAAGCAATCAAACTGTATAAACAAGTTGACATTTACAAACATTATACTTCACGTATATTACTGTATATATCATATAACCTAAGCAACATTAAATAAATTATTCAATTCCTGCTCTTTTTGTTTCAAACAAGAAACATCTTTATTAAAACATCACTTACGACACAGGCAACCATACATTTATATAAATGAAGACAAACCACACAGACGCAATCATAGTTACAAGCATTTTACATCATAAACCATTCTGACACACTCTCAGTTGGAAACATTATACATCACTTATAATCTACTCAATCATTTTCACTCAAACATTACATAGCTCATTTAAGTCCTGCCTTTGTTTAACTCATTCCTCCCCTGTATGTATTGTTCCCACAATTCCCATTTTCTTCCTATGTAGTTTGCTCCTACCCTTTTCTAAACATCTCACTTCCAGTTGTTTTATCTCTGTTACTATATTTACTACTTGTAGTATACTGTAGTTGGTTTAAATTTTGATTTCCATTTTTTTAGTAATTGCTTTTTTGGCAGCCACCATAATAACACAGAGCAAGGCCTTACCATGTCTAGGCAATTCCAATTCTGTATCATAGCGAAGAAAAATCATATCCCTTGCCACACCAATCTGCCCACCCAGCATCTCTGATGGTGCATCCTGCAGGGAATCCTTAAAGTCTACCAACCTACCACACTCCCAGAAAATATGTTCCCAATTACCTCTTTCTTCTCCTTAAAGTCCACCAACCTACCACACTCCTAGAAAACATGTTCCCAATTACATTTTTCTTCCTCGTCACAACTCCAGCATTTACTGTCTACCTGAGGAAAAATTCTCTGGAGGTCACTTGGGGTATAAAATATCCATGTAAACATTTCCAAGCAAAAATCCTAAATCTTCTACATTTTGTTGCATATTTGGGAGACATACATATATCTCCCATTGTTTCTTTGAGAACTACTTATCTAATCTCTCTTTCCAATCCTTTCTAACCTCCACTGATTGATTCTTATGGGTCAATATTATATTTTCGAAAGTTTCAAACATCGAACACCATATGGTCGACACCATATGAGCGATGTTTGAAATTTTGAAAATATAATAACAAAAATAAAAATAAAAAACTATACTTACCTAAATGCTGTAGTCAGGAGGGCAAGCCCCCCTGCACTCTCCATGTGGGGGGCTACACCCTCCACACCCCCGCTGCTTAAATATTCCTACTCCGAGATCACACTGCATTGAAATAAAGGGAAAATATTCCCTACTGCGATTTCTGTGTTACACGCGTGATGTTTCGAAGTTTCCACCAATCGGGTTCGCTCAATACGCGTTCGCCGTTTACAATTTTCGATCACGCAATAGGAGCTCGATTCTTATAGTTATGCAATATTTTATATGCTCTACTAATTATTCCTTTTTTAATGGCAGGTTCTGTTCCAGATTCTACTACAAACTCTACCAGTGCTGGTCTTTCGTTTAGGACCCCCTATTTCCTTCTCTTTGCCTATACTCTAATATTAATCCTTGACAGAGTAGGCACAATATTAATCCTTGATAGAGAAGTCATTCTCTAATTTGCAGTCCAAATAAATTCTTGGTGTCTTCTCATTCTGTCATTTTTCCCTCTCTAGTTATTTGCTCCTAATACCTTGGTTCCTTGTCCAGTTTTCTCCAATAAATTCCAGCCCCGTCCTGTCTATTATCTATATCCCTAATTGCAGTCATCCTTATCATCAGAGTCTCCTTTGTCCATTCCTGTGTTGGCTTGGTTCTTAAGATACTTTCTGCTACTTTACAGACATAATATTCTGTATTATTATTGTTATTCTCCTTAAAGGCCTCCACCCAAAATTGTAGTCTCTCCTTGTACCTGGAGCCCCCCCCCCCCCGTTTCATCATCATCCCTTTCCAATTTTAATTATAGTTTTCTGCTTGTGCAACATACAGCAGTCTTAACTAGGTATAAGTGGTAGGACTGTGTTCCTCCCAGTTTGTTGATGTACCAGACCACTGAAATATTGCCTGTCTGAATTTAAATTGCACCTGAGGGACAGCATTTTTCAATGCCTACAATGGTAGAAGGACTGTTCTCATCTCCAAAATTTTATGTGAAAATCATGTGCCTTGGACCATATTTAACAAAAAGAAAACACCCTCCCTAACCTAAGTGGGAAGCATCCATGGTCTCTGTGGCATGAGGTGAAGGTAGTACAAAGGAACATTCTTGGGATACAAGTGAGGACTCCAGCGAGCATTAGCTGTCAGACCCACAGATCCTTGTGACTGAAACTTGAAAATGTATGGGCTGATGTCTGATAGACCACTGCACCAACATGGTCCACTGGAGAATTCTCATGTGATACCTGGAAAGGAGGATCAGTGTGAATGCTGCCATCATTGAACCCAGGAGGCATAAAACCAGTTTTGCTGGTGGCTTGTCACATGAAAGAGCAGACAGTGCCTGTTTGTGAATTGCAGAGATCCTGGCATGTGAAAGTTTGGCAATCATTAGTCTTGTGTCCAAACGTGTTCCAATAAATACCGAGGTCTGTACTGGTTGAAGCTTGGACTTTGCCGTATTCACTGTAATGCCCAGAGTTGAACATAGATGGAGCAAGGAGTCCCTGGCTTGAATGAGAAAATTCCTGGAGAGGGCAGTGATGATCCAGTCATCTAGATAAAAAAACCCTTGCAGTCTGAGATGAACTGCAACCATTGCCGTGCACCTGGTAAACACCCATGGACTGTGGTGAGACTCTGAGAACTGGATAAGAGACAATGCACCATATACCAAAGGGTGACGGACCTCAAGCAGACTAGATGGTGGTTGGAGGGTGGGAGATAAGAATGAAGGCGAGATGAACAACTCACATGGAACTTTATGGTGAGTACATAACTTCTTTATGTGAAGTTGTTCTATCTCGCCATTCATTCGTACTGATGGGTAGCATCCCAAGAATCATCTTTTTTGGGTGGCTCACGGGAGAATGTCCCTCAGAACTGTGGAACCAAAGGAGATCCTGTCCCTGGAGGCCTTGTCTACTTTGTAATGAGTGATAAATGTATGGGGTGTTGACCAGGTAGCTGCTGCACAAATTGCATCTAATGATAACCTTGCAGAAAAGGCTAATGAGGTTGAAACAGCTCTAGTAGAGTATGCCTTTATTTTTTGTTGTAAGGGAGCATTCTGTGAACTATAAATGAAGGAAATGCAATCTGATAGCCAATCTTGACAAGGTGACTTTTGTCACTGGGGCACCTTTTTTTGACTCTAAAAAAGAAACAAAGAGCTGATCCGTTGTTCTGAATTGCTTCGTTCTATCTAAATAAAATCAGAGTTGTCTATGAACATCAAGTTTGTGCAGCATGTGTTCCATCCTATTTGTGTACTTCAAAAAGAAAACAGGCAATTCCATGGATTGGTTAAGATTTGTTTCTGAATAAACTTTTGGTATGAAGGATGGATTAGTTCTGAGAGAAACTCTGTCATTATGGAAAATCAGATAGGGAGGTTTGATGGTCAAGGCCTGTAACTCAGAAATCCTCTGAGCAGAAGTAATAGCTATCAAAAATATAGTCTTCCATGAGAGAAATTTCAAATGACAGGATGAGGCTGGTTTGAAAGGAGGTAATACAATTCAGGAGAGCACAAAATTTAGATTCCATGGCATGGCTGGAGTTCTGGTTGGTGGTCTCAAATAAATGGTACCCTTAAGAAAGGCTTTAGAGAGTCAATGTGACATGACATTAGAACGTTGGAAGCCAAGATGAAAGTTTGAGATTGCTGCTAATTGACTCTAATGGTAGCTGCAGCAGCTCCTTCATTGAAAAGTTTAGTCAGAAATTCCAGTATAGATAGGACTGGAGCTAGGTAGGGATCAACATCATTTTGAGATGCCCATAGAGAAAATCTTTTCCATTTGCTAAGATATAATTTTCTGGTAGATGATTTAAGAGAGGATGTTATAATATGTTGGGCCTCCACTGAGTGGTTGTAACGCCTGGCTATTGTTGGAATTGGAGCAGCCAAGCTGTCAGCTTGAGGGAATGAAGAGAAGGATGAAGAGCCCCCGATGAATGGGTCAGCAGATCGGGAACTGGGTCCAGGATCCAGGATTCTTCCAAAAGATGAGGTTGAAAGAAAGGAAACCAAATTTGCTGAGGCCAGTAAGGGGCTAGTAAGATTGTGGTCCTTCCCAGAGACTCTGCTTTCTGTAATACTTTGGGTATCAGAGGGAAGGGAGGAAAGACATAAAGGAGACCCAGGGGCCAATTGTGCACCAGTGCATCCCTTGGGGCATCCCCTGGCGGGGGGATCAGGGGAAAGTAGCTGCTGCATTTTGTGTTTGTTGGGGTTGCAAAGAGATCGCAGCAAGGCTGGCCCCACCTGTGGAATATCCATTCCGCTACTTGTTTCTTTAGCAACCACTCATGAGGCAAAAGAATTGCCCTGCTTAGCTTGTCTGCTATCACATTGGACCTCCCCTGGATGTGTGTTGCTATCAGAAAGCACAGGGTGGAATTTGCCCACTGCCATACTCTCAGGATCTCTCAACAAAGGGGATAAGATTTAGTTCCTCCTTGTTTGTTTATGTACCAGACCACTGACATGTTGTCTGTCTGAATTGCAATTATTCCCGGAGGTAGAGAGTCTTGAAAGGACTGCAATGCTAGAAGTACTGCTCTCATCTCCATTACATTTATATGCAGATGAGCCTTGTGTTTTTTCCACATGCCTTGGGCTGTTCTTCCCTGATAATGCCCCCCACCCTATCAAGGAAGCGTCTGTGGTCACCGTGGCTATGGGATTGGGTAGAATGAATGGATGGCCCAGAGTTACCTGTTGAGATGTCAGCCACCACTGAAGGCCTTCTTGCACGTATTCATTATGATGATTTAGTGTGACATTGGGAGTTCCTGAAAGGACCTTTGAGAGAACAGGAGCCATTGTACAACTCGCATGTGCATTCAAGCGAGGGGAATGGCTATGATCACTGCCGCCATTGATTCCAGCAATTTGAGTACCACTGAGACTGAAGCTTTTGTCCTTGGAAGCAAGTCTAAGATTTGTTTTCGTAAGAGACAAATTCTTTCTGGAGGCAGACTTAATGTCATTGTAACTGTGTTTAGTTCTGCTCCTATAAAAACGGTCTGTTGCGATGGCGATAAGGCAAATTTTTCTGAGTTAATGGTAATCCCCATTTGATTGCAGAGATTTAAGGTTGTGTCCCTCGCCTGAATGAGTTCATGCTTGGTGGTGGCAATGAGGAGCCAGTCATCTAGATATGTAAACACCTGGAATCCCATGACTACTGTCATACATTTGGTGAACACTATGGGGGCTTTAGTGAGACCAAAGGGCAAAGTGCAAAATTGATAATGGCTGGCTCCCAGATGGAAGCACAGATGATCCCTGGATGCCCTGTCCATCTTTATGTGGCAGTACGCATCCTGAAGATCTATACAGCACATCCAATTGTCTTTCCCCAGAAAGGGGAGTATTGACTGAAATGTAACCATCCAGAACTTCGCCTTTTTTACTGACTTGTTTAGTCTGCTGAGGTCCAAAATAGGTCTCCAGTCCCCTGTTTTCTTTGGAACTAAAAAGAACTTTGAGTAAGTTCCGGATCCTCTCAGGTCTGCTGGGACTGGCTGGATGACTCTTTTCCCCAGCAACCTTTAGACCTCTAAGGCTGCTTGTTCCTTGTGACTGGGTGGAACGTCTGGGATTATTTTCACTAGAGGGGGGAGGAATGACAATGGGAATTGAGTATCCTCCTCTGGATATTATGCTTTGTACCCAGCTGTCTTTTGTTATTTTTAGACAGGCGTCCAGGTACAAAGAAAGGCATCCCACAACTGCCTCCAGAGATGTAAAGTTGGGCCTCCTTTCAGGAGCATTGATAGGGCTTGCCAAAGAACTGATCTCTGTCACCTTGGTTCTGTGGACCCACTCTGCTGTGTGGGCAATGTCTTCCATTATTACCCCCTCCACTGCCTCTAGAGGGGGTTTCACCATGAGTGTCCTGGAATGATCCTTGAGATTTACAAAACCATATCTTTTCACCCCCCCTTCCTTTGGGGTAAGGTCTATTTGGGGTAGAAAAACGTACTCTGATGGCAGACAAGGTCTTTCCATCTTTTTTGCTCATGGTAAGTGTTTTCTTTACCTTTTGTTCGAAAATGGACGAACCATCAAAGGGGGTGTTAATGAAAGAAGACTTAAAGGGTTCCGCAAAGGAACATAAGCCCATCCAGGAATGTCTCCTGAGAGCAATTCCTGTATCCTCTGCTCTGCTCGTACCATCAGTTGCATATGATAACAGACGCATGGACGAGTTCACAATCAAATTAAGAGTGGAGAGCTGGGAAGTTACCTTGTCCAAAACCTCTGCAGCTAGTGAATCCTGCAGGGTGTCTCCCAGCTCCTTCAGGAGATCCTTTTCTAATCTAGGGAAATGTGTGAGATAGTTCAGCGATCGAAAGACAAAGGCCTCTGAACTAAACATACGCTTCCTGTACCTGTCCATGATCCTGGACTATTAGGGGGGTGAAGAGATGAAGAAGTCTCTGATAATTCCTTCTTGGTGGCCACCGCCACCACCATAGCATCAACAGGCACTCCTTTAGTGAGATAAGCTCTATATTAAGGGCAAGTTATAAATTTATTAGGCTTCCTGGGTACAGGCTCCATGGTGTTTGAGGACTCCCATCCCCTTCGAGTGAGTAATTCAAGCAACTCACTGAAGGGTGGAGACACCCAAGAGGTGGATAATTGAGACCCAAAAGCCTTCAGGAGGAGTGACTTCATCATCAGTAGGGTTAACGGATTTCTAGCCACCCCTCTGCGTAAGGATTTCTAAGATATCTGCAAAGGAGATATCATCTGATGGGGACCATGCGGACCCTTCTGACTCATCCAAGTCAGTATCCGACTTGAAGAACTCCTACGAGGAGTCCAGATGCTTCCTCTTGCAAAGTCTCTTCCTAGGCACCTCTTCAGTGGAAGCTTCTGGAGAGGTCTCGGAAGAACATGGCTCCCCAATGGGGCTTCCTGAGACTTAGGATTTCTATGCTTTAATGAAGCATGTGATGTAGAGGTAGACACCGGTGCTTTCAGGAAGGGAGCTGTCGGGACTGATGGAGTGGTTGTTGGCGTGAACCAAGCCCTCCTCTTAGCATCGAAGGCCCCTTGGTCCCGACGACAGAAATCCCTCGGATCCAAGGATTTGATGGAAACTGTCAGCACCGGTACAGAAGGCTTTGAGCCAGAGGTCGGGGCCGAACTCACTTGAGCCGAAGCCCCGAGAGGTAAAGTCGGCACCGACAAGTCGGTTCTACTATCCTCCCTGGACCCAACCAGCGAGTGTTACCTCCGAGATCCTTCGGTTGGCACCGAAGACATCAGGGCAGTTGGGGCCGATAAGCGTAGAGTAGGTGTCAGTCCCGAAGGTTCCACGATCATCAGTTCTGTGCTCTCTGGCTCCAAAACTTCCATGCAATTGGAGGAGGAACAGAAGATGTTGGGGAAACTAAAGTCGGCTCCGAAGCCCCCAGAGTCAGTGCCGATAAAATTTTTGCCAGCAACGGTATCTGTAAAAGCTTCTTCACCACGCGGTCCACATCCAAATCAGACACTCTACTTGAAGCCCGTGAAGAATGTGACGAAGCCACCAATTGTAAAATGGGAGATTTTAATGTAGGAGATACTGGCCCCAAGGTCAGGGACTAGCTCCTAACCACAATGGCAGTTAGTTCTGTAGGCTGTGGAGCTGATGTCGAAGCTTTACTGGACGCTGATTTTGTAGTCGATGGACTCTTCATCGGTTCCGTAGGCTTCTTGGACTGCTTGTCAGACTTATCTAGCGACTCTTGGAAGGAGGATTTTAAAAGACCCTTATCCATGAGTTTTCTTTTCCTTTCATGCAACACTCTGGAGCTAAAAGAGTGGCATATAGCACAGCTTTACTTCACCCAAATAATAAAACACATTCAGTATGTCCATCGGTGATAGACATCTTTTGCCCACATCTTGGGCATTTTTTTGAATCCAGACTTGGATTTTTATTTTCCTGATGAGACATAGTATCAGAGACAAATACACTCAAGAAATATATAACTGTTGAAAAAGGACAGCAAGTATATTCAGAAGTACAAAAATACTAACACTAATACTTCACAAGCAACTATTGCCCTGTAAATAAAAGGACTGTAACTCTAAATATCAACACTGAAATAACTACTAAAGCCTTGCAAAAAAAAGGCTCTAAGAAAATTTAACTATCAATATAAATTTAAGCTAAAGTTAAACTATTTGCCCTGTAAAAAAAAGAAGGGCTCTAATTTAACAGACACACACAATATAAATGCTAGAGATAGGGAGAAGAAAGGTCTAATAACACGGCCACTAATATCTACTAATTTAACTATAGCAAACTAAATGTTAATATCTATGCTTTAAACTAACTACCTAAATAACTAACAGGCTAAACTATTATACACACTTATTTAACAGAATAAAATAGAATTAAAGAAAGTTATTCACTGGCCAGAGCTAGTGAATGTCCGATCAAGTTGCAGTGGCAAATGAGATCTGCGGGAAGACCAGGGTGTATCACGGGATAGGGAGTTGGCCTCGAGCTGGTTGAAGATCTCACGCTTTTGCGGTTGCCCGAGTCAGAGCCAACCCATCAGTAAAACTGAACGGCGAGATAGAACAACTTCACATCCAAAATTTCTTCTCACCATTTTGGTTTCTGGAAAAGTTCTGGGGGCTAAAAAACTGGATCCTTAATGTGGACAGGGTCTTACCATCTTGTTCACTCCTGGACAGCACTTTTTTCACTTCCTGACTGAAGAATGTTGATCTGTCATTGGGGGAGGCTGTTGACAAAAGATGTCTTGAAATCAAAATCACATAGGCATATTCAAGCATGTCTTCTTATGGCTATGCGAGTTCCCACAACTCTAGATGTGCCTTCTGTGGTGTTGGAAATGAGACACTTTGAGACATTAGGCAAGGACTGGAAGGTAACCAACTGTGAGCCGATGTTTTTTTTTTTCTTAGCAGACAGGGATCCTGAGGGACATAGATATTTAGCAAGTCCCTGGTCAAATCTCTCTGGAACCATGTAACATTGCCAGGTAGTTTAATGCCCTGATAGCAAAGGTTGCTGAGGTGTAGACTCACTTCACAATTCTGTCCAAAATCCAAGAGTCCCTGTTAAAGGGATGACTCTCTTCTGTCAGTTCCTTCTTGCTGGCTGCTGCCACCACCACGGAATCCACCGCCAGATCCTTGCTCCAATAATGACAGTCTTTTGGCAATACTAGGAATCTGATGGGCTTGCAGGGAATTGGCTCTGCCACAGCTGGTTACATCTATGACCATTTTGAGATTAGGTCTACCATCCCATCCACAAAAGGGAACACCTAAGAAATAGACTCTTGTGGGGACTCAATGTGCCTACTTTTACAACTGTGCTTCTGATGACCACCCCCCCCCCCAGTGGAATGCTGTGGGGAGGACTCAGAAGCTGATAGAGGGTCGTCAGCAAGGATGGGCTCAAGACTTTTAGATACCGGGTGCCCCAATGAGACTGAAAGAGCAAGATCAGGACCTGGGGAAATCCTGTGAGGAAGGATGTATGAGAGCCTGAGAGGAACGTCTGCTCCTTAGAATGAGAGAGCATTCTCTTGAAAGCAGAGCCCTACACAGAACTTTCCAGTACGATGCGTGGCTCCTAAGAAAGAGTGGTCTCAAGGAATCATCCAGCTCAGCTCTTATACAGATGTCAGGGCCAAACTTTCTCCCTCAGTTCTGGTGCCAATGACTCAGCCCTGAGATTTGGTGAGATTTGAGGAGCTTGGAGCCAACTGTATCAATGAAATCTCCTGAGTTGAATAAGACCATGTCTTCAGATCCAATAAGGATATACCTTGTGTGTGTGTGTGTGGGGGGGGCCTCAAATCTAATAGGCCCAACTCAATGGGATGGATCAGGGAAGAAGCAATAAATTCATGAGGGGAAGAGACCAGTCCTCTGGCTCCAGTGGGGAACAGAGCCTGAAAGAGCCCCCAGCTGGATTTGGGTCCTGAGAAATTTCTTCATCATCCTATCCACGTCAGCTTTAGAAAGACTCCTTGAGGACCTAACTGAGCGGATGGAGGAAACCATGGTGGAATGTCTGGGGAACCAATGGAATGATCTCTCCTGGAGAATGGGGGCTCTCTGCTTATGTAATATCAGCTCTGGAAAGAAACATGAGTCCGGTAATGGAGGTGTACTGGATCCATATGGGATAGGTTCTGATGTGATGCCTGGCTCTGAAGGTTTTGAAATCTTAGAAGCCAGAGCAGAAGGGGGGAGAGTGATCTGGGATCACTTCTTCAGTTCTTTTTTTTTTCCCTTAGCTTTCTACTACTCTGGGGGACCTTCTCCCTCAGAGGCAGGGATAGGTCCCTTAAGAACCAACTTATCCCTCGTCTTGACAGGGACCCTGTGTTCAAAGGTCTCTCAGAACCTGCACTGCTCACCCACATGTCCAGCCCCCAAACAGAAGACACATATATGTAAAGACAACAAAACCTCCTTCTTCCACACAGAATAGAACAACTCTGCCCCCAACAAAAAAATTCACCGACTGTGAAATAAAGGGCACAAGCAGAAAGTAATTCTCTTTATTTTCTAGCGCTTCGGTGTTTCCACCTTCAAGGAATATCAAGCATTCAAAATGCAAAATACATGTTCTTATATAGAAACTTCTAATTAATGACACACACCCTACTTTAATTAAAAATTATATAATTACATAATAAAATCCTGTCTTAAAGTAGACATTTCCAATTAAGCTCATTTTTAAGCCCTGTGGGTGTCATAGTTTTATACTTTAAAATAAAAATGCTTTCTTTATACAACAACCTTTGTTTCAATACACTTTCATCATCAAATAAACATTTCACACTTTCTAAAACAGTGCCTTTTAATAAAGACACATCACCATTATGAAATGTATTAAAATGTGAAGCAATTATTTTATTTTCCCTCTTATTTTTCACATCCCTAACATGTTCCATGAACCTGATAATGAATTCTCTTTGTCTCCCCTATATAATAAAGTTCACAAGGGCATTTAAGTGCATATATTACCCCTTTACTTCTGCATGTATAAACCTCCCTAGGCTCAAATTTTATTCCATTTATACTATTAAATGTTTTAACAATATTTGTACAAATACTACATCTGTTACAACTTATTGTTCCCAAATTCATAACCTTCTTAGGTATATCTATTTTAGGCATTTGAAACTTTCCACATACCACCATATCTTTAAGATTCCTGCCTCTTTTAAATGAGAAAAGTGGTTTATTTGGAAGAATACCTGCCAGAACCCTGTCCTCTAACAAATACTTCCAATAATATTCAATTAGAATTTTAACTTCCTCACTTTTCACATTATACACTGAAACATAATAAAGTGCATCTCTTACATCCTGTCTATTCTCATAGATACTTCTGTTGTAAAGCTCGTTCCTTCTAATATACGAAGGAACATCCTTTTCCATACCCTTCTCCTTATTTAATTTCACCAATGCTTGTTTCAAAATACTCGGTGCATAACCCTTCTGTAAAAACATGTAATTAGTTGCCTCCAATTCCTTCTCCAAAGTACTTGATTCACTACACAATCTAGACACACGGACCAATTCACCATAGGGTAAAGCCTCTAACACATGAGGAGGGTGACAACTTGAAGCATGTAGATACTGGTTACCGTCCACAAACTTCCTATGTATCTTAAATGAAATATTCCCTTTTCCTGTACCTTCCAAAATAAGGTCCAAAAATATCACCCTATTACCTTTCTGGAGACCGTCAAATGCCAGACCAAAAGGATTCTTATGTATATCCGACATAAATTTGTCTACCTGCTCTATACCACCTTCACAAATAAAAATCAAATCGTCGATATAACAAAAATAAAATTGTACATATCTTTTTATAAAATCTAAATTAAATATTTTTTTTTTTTCCAAAAAAAGACATAAAGAGGTTCGCATACATAGGGGCAAATGCTGCCCCCATTGCTGTACCCTGTTTTTGTCTATATAGTACATTATCAAAATAAAAATAGTTGTTCTTTAAACAGAAATCTACCATTTCAACAACAAAACATGTTAAAGGGTTATCTTCCAAGAAAAACTTTATTGCCTCTAAACCATCCCTGTGCCAGATGGAGGTATATAGGCTTTTAACATCAGCCACAATCCAATACATGTCTTTTGTCCATGTCAAAGAAGAAACTTTATTTAAAAAATCTACACTATCTTTAATATAAGCCGGGGATCTAATAACATAAGGTAATAAAATCTCATGTAATACCAACCCGACATTATGTAGAAAATAATTACATGCAGAAATAATGGGTCTACCTGGTGGTTCAACCATACTTTTGTACACTTTGGGCAGACAGAAAAAAACAGCTATTTCACTTTTACAGCTAGACAATGTATCTCTAACATCCCTTTCTGTAAAATATCCCAATCTAACACTCCTATCCAATATTTTTCCATATTCACTCATTGCATGTTCATATTTACTTTTAGTGCATTTTTCATATACTTCAGTATTATTCAGGTGATCCATGCACATGTTATAATACTGTAATGCATTCATAACAACTATCTTATTACCTTTGTCTGAAGGTTTGATAACTATATCTGTCCTATCACTCAATTTTTTTCAAAGCATACCATTCCTTTAAAGTTAAATTGTAAGAAACTTCACTTTTATTTATCATTATATTATCACAAATATTCTCACAACCAAAACCTAACATAGAACCAAATTGAATAATACGTTGGTTAACAAAAGGTGGTATAAATTTATTAGACGAAGGGATATGAGAAACATCGATTTTACAATAAGCATTATATGAATTACTGTCTATATTTTCATCACAAGAAAAAAAGCTGTCCTCAGATTCACTAATCAGAGAAGAATCCTCTATATTATTAAAGCCCATGGAATTTCTGGAAAAATGATATTTCAAATGAATTTTCCTAACAAATCTAAAAACTTCCTGCTTTACTACATGTCCTCGAGGTAACACAGTTGGTACAAATTTAAGGCCTAAGGCCAACACAGACATCTGTTCTTGTGTTAATACACACTGAGATAAATTTAGAACTATATTCAGTTCAGTACATACCTTATTTTCTGAACCTCTTATTAAATTTTAAATAAATAGTATGCATGTCTGAACTGGGTATCTTGTGGCCTTAAGTCACACATTTTTTTAAAACCTGCTGATTTCTCAGACATCTTGACAAAGAAAAACACGATCTGAAAAAAAAAAAACAGAAAAAAGTAGCAAACTCCAGTAACACATTCAACTAGAGTAACACTCAAGTAGAGTCTAATTACAGCAATAAAGAAAAAGGGTACCAATGGGTGACCAAAAGGCAAGAAGAACGAGATAGCCCAAGTACAAAAGTATTGAGTCTAACATTCTAATATAAATATAAACATCTATCCAACTGACTGGCAAATGAGATCTAAGGTATCTTTCTCCTTACAGTGGGTTATGAGTAGGGGAGAAGTCATATCTGACTTGGACCCAAAGACCCATCCATTGAGGAATGGAAGGAAAAGACATCAGATATAAAGGTTATCATGGGTTCATAGTTAGGCAATCAATGTGCAGACCATTACAAGCCTAGCCATAAACTCATATTCAAAAGGTTCCTCCAGCCTCAAGGACAGCAATGCAAGATAGAACAGGGAAAATCTGTGGTCAGTCATACATTTGTTTATGTTTCCCTTGAATGTAATAACACTGCTACTTTGCTTAACATGTAAAATAAGTTTACTCCAGAGATGGGTGAAATATTGGGATATGAATTTACCAAACTGTATCTTATTTGTTTGCTGATAAAAGTTTAGTTCCTTCAACCTAATATTTGATGAACCATTTGTTCTGTGAATGAGTAGTAGATAAAACAGGGTTGAATGTTTCATGCCTGGAAAAGTTAGACACAGATCTCCAAGGAGGATTCTCTAAGAAACTGAGTATAAAGAGAGGGTTTTTAAATGAATGAGAGGATCTTTATATAAATTTGGGCCCAAATCACCATATGAGAAATGTAGCATTTTGTAAGAGGTTTGTGGATGATATTTTTTATATGGGAAGGAAATGAAAGTGAACTTGTTGCCTATGTGGAATATCTTAATACTACCACTCATTTTCTACATTTCTCTATGCAATATTCGCATTACAATATGCAATTTTTGGATGTTAGCATTGTATATCATGGTTTGGATATACAGACATTTGTCTTTAAAAAGAAGGTTAATAAAAATAAATATCTGCATAGAACAAACATGCACCCCCTCATATATATAAGGGCATCGTTAGAAGCCAAGTGATGCGTATGAGTAGATTAAATACCAGTGATTCAAAATGTCAGACTGATGAAACTTTGGTATCATTTAAAGAGAGGGGCTATGAGAATGAAATATTGGAAGATACTAAAAATGATGTACTATCTAATAGATCCTTAACATATCGCCCTTTTTTAGTGAAACACCCAATGGTTACGACAAGGAAAATAGTGGTAATTGCATCCAAGATGTTTGATATATGACCACTTTTAGCAGATGTTGTGAGAGCATTAGAAGAATTGTGACTCATAATTGGGGTATTCTTACAAGTCTTCCTGATTTCAATAATGTTATTAGACAGAAACCCTTGTTTACATATAGAAAATGTATGAATCTTAAAAGTAGATTATGTTACAAAGACATACAGGAAGTAAAACCACAGAGTAAACTAGCCAAACATGGCACATTTGCTTGCCATAATTGTTGTTGTTGTGCATTTACTGAGAAAAGTAATATACTTACACATTTTAATAATAAAATTACCTTCACATTTAGATGCTCAGTGACTTGTAATACTAGTAATATTATATATTTGGCTACGTCTGTAAAATGTATGTGTTTCTATGTAGGTAAGTCCACAAGACGCCTAAAAGACAGGATTATAGAACACAGTTCTGAGATAAGAAGGGGAATATTGACTAATTCCTTAGCCAAACATACATCTGAAAACATCACCCATAGTTTTAAATTTAGAGTTATAGAAGTTGTAATAAGATCCATTAGAAGAGGGGATATAAATGCTAAGTTAGAGAATAAGGAATATCATGCATCCTACAACTACAAGCTGAGCATCTACCAGGTCTCAGTCAGATGGTTTCAGTTAAACCAGTTTTAAAACTTAAACAAATAACTATTTAGTATAAATTACAAATATTATTATGTAGAAGTTTTGGGTTGTTATTCTAGAAATGTTATGTGTATGTATGTGTGTGTATATATATATATATATATTTTTTTTAATGTTTATTAACATTATTAATCAACTTTTTCTACTGGATGTGTGATTTAGATGTGATTAATTAATGTGTATATAAAAACAGATGATTACTTGTGTGTGTTATTAAGCACTGAGGAAGGGTCCTTGATACCTGAAAGCTTTGCTGTTCTTAATTAAATTTATAGCTGCTCTATGCTGGTGTTAGTAATTTTGTTGGAATTTGCTGTTTGTTTGCACTACTGCACCTTTATTCTGAGGATTTTTGTTGTTGTGTTTTATAAAGAGAGGGCTGCCAGTCTAGCCTGATAACTAAGATTTTTGAAGCCACTGATCTCTTCAGTTAGGTACCTCTGAGGGCTCTGAAGATGAGTGACATTTTTAGATGAGTGCCAAAAGGTGCATTATGTTTAATAGTGGGCCTCACAAGACATGAGCAAAGAGGAATTAAGACTTCCTTGGCTCTATAAGACATAGCTTTGGATTTCAGATGAGCCACACAGACTTGCCTAACTACTATAATCATCCATTAGATCATCGTAAGATGCAGAATTATCACCAAGAGTGCCTAGATTTTTTACAACCATGTCTAACTGGAGGGGTGTGGCACCTATATGGTATGCAAAAATGTTTTGCTTACAAACATTACACTGCATTTTTTTACATTTAATTTGAGACAAATGTCCATGCACAAGTTGTTAACATTGTCTAACACTTATTGGAAAAACTGTGAGTCAGTGGAGGATTGAATGAGAACTCAAAGTTTACTTCACCTGCAAACTTAGAAAACCACAGCCTGGTGTTGGCCTGATGGTCTGAGAAATAGATGACAAATAGGAGAGGGGCCAACAGTGAGCCTTGCAGTATATCACTGGTAACTTTTTTGCTTTCAGACATGGCACCTGCAACTCTAACTATGTGGGTTCAGTCAGATAAGCGGTTAGCTATACACCGCATAATATAAGGATTTATATTCAAATTTACAAGTCTGACAAGAATGCCTGTATGTGAAATGTTATCAAAAGTCTTGGCCAGGATCAGAAAAGCACTATGTATTGCATAACCACTATCCACTACTTTGCTGATTCTTTCATAGATTTTTTTCAAATAAATTAATGAGGTTAAGGAGGCAGGATCTTCCCTTGACAAAGTGAAATTGATGAGGGGCCAGGATTAACAGTTTTTCAATGTCCAGATTAATAAGGTCTGAGATAATACATTCCATAGTGTTATATATGACATTAATGGGATATAGTTGCTAGGATCTGTTGCTGCAATGGCATTACAATGACTGATTCCAAGGTTCAAGAATGAAATCAGTGAAGAAGTATAGACAGGCAATATCTTGCAATGATAATCAGGCAATCTAGTACATTACCTGGGTCCATATATGAGGTAGTGTTCGCTTTTGAGAGGACTGTCAGGAATTGTCCCACAGTAATGTGGCTGTGGAATCTGTCGAACAGCAAAAACTGTGGGAGTGGTAAAACTTGGACTAAATTTATCATTAAGGACACTAGCTATTTCCTTTCTGTCATTGTCAGCAGTACTGTTGTTGACTGGCTCTGAACATTGCTGGGTGTTAGTTCTTAACTTCCTAACATAGTTAAGAAAATAACTGTTCCCTTAAGCTCTTCACTGGTTTGTGATCTTAAGGTAAGTAGAAAGAGGTTTCTGATAGCATTAAGTAATGCTTTTCACTTGTTGTATAATATTATGTATGCAGGTATTCCACCACAAGGGATTGTTTTTAAATGTCTCATTCTATTTGGTGCACATAGGGACCACCTCGTTAATACAGCTGTTTAAGTGGGAGTAGAAGTCAGAGAGATAGGCAGCAGCTTTAGCAGTGAGAGCCATCAGAGGATGATTACAGTGGAATTTATTTAGGCAATCAAGTAACTACAGAGGGTCTGCTTTTGAGATGTCCATAAACACAGAGGAGATGTCAATGATTTATGGTCTGCTTAAATAAGGGAGGATGATACATATGGAGTTATACCAGAAGTAGTCATATTTGTGAGGACAAGATCAAGGGTATTGGGCCACTAATTGGATAATTGTTTGTACAAGAGAGTTAGCATTTATAAAGTCAAGGAAGCACTGGGCTTGCTGACCAATGTCAGTGTAAATCAGATAGTTTATTGATGGGCAGATGAAGTCCCCCAGAAGAAAGATATTGGATTTAATAGGGATTTTAGCTGAGGTGTTAAGATAGCTATCATGCTCAGAAGGGGGCATAAAGAATGTTCTATATCTAGCTGTGAAGTGGTAATCCTCTTTAAAGTGATTTGAACATCTAAGAGGTCAAATTTGGTGTTGAGCAGAGTCTGTCATGAGGTGATGACATCCTTGACAAATTGCTAATAGGTCTGAAGACATGACAGGCACTAAACCAAGGAACAGATGAAGTGCTTTCATTGTTTTGAAACCGTATATTTAACTAGATGAACTGAATGCTATTGCCTAATATATTAAATTCTGTGAAAATTTCATGTTTTTTCCAGTACTTAGCCATTTCAAATTTGAGATTTGCCTGTGTTTTCCAGAAAAACTGGAAACTCAGTGTCACTGGGTATTTGGAAGGGCATTCATTACTTTAAGTGAGAGATACCCCATCAAACTTCATCCAAACAGCTCTACAGAAAGTATTTAAAGTCTAGAGACAGCCAATAAAATGTTTGGCTGATACATTCCCTTTAATCATAGTGAGACACTACACTATGTAGAAACTAATACGGGACAATATACTACTGGCTTTAGTAACATGCAAAAATAAAGATGAGCGGCAAAATGCTGAATGCTGCTTCCCATAGTAAACCACTGCAGGTGTGGTTTCTAACTGTGCACCAGCACAATGGAGTTGATATATATAGTTTGGGGGGGGGGCTTTCCCCACATCAGGGAGTACAGGGAGGATTGCTCCCCTGCAAAAAATAACTAAAATGGATTTTTTGCCGTTTTGAACTTTGGGCATTGTCTCATCCTTTCGGAACGTTGACGTTCAGGAGGTCGGTGTTTCAGAATTGAACCAAGCAAACTACTAGGACTAACCCAATTACAAATAACTTAGAACCCTATTTAATAGAAGCTGCATGTACTCTTAACAAAATAGTTCAACAAAAAATATAACACAGTAGCCACAATTAATATGTCAGGGTTAACATAATTATATGCCAAAGATCAAAATTAAACATTGGTTGCATTCTGCCTAACAGTTTTAATGGAACCCTCAACCCTAGATAGAGCATACATGAAAACAGGAACTATGCCTCCCTATGGTACTATCTTCCATTTAACTGATTCTTAACTCACTCAAGCCTATGACACCCTTTTTGTATACTTATACTTGCAGCACAACACCCATACCTCCTTGTGGTGTCCAGGACTTTTTTAGGTCTGGCTTCTTTAAATAAGTGACTTATCAGTTAATAATAGGCACTATTAGAAAGGGCAAGGAGTTATTAACAAAATGACACTAATATTGTTAGTATAGGATGTCATGCAGTGGAGAAATTAATTTTTGTTTTCTACTTATTATTCATATTTCCATATTTATGTTCATATTTTCATAACTTAGAGACCTGCATTTTATTGAGGTATATGGTATGAAATGCCAGTGAGGTAGACAGTACAATTCACTGAAAATGTCGGTTTATATCACACTAAACTGGAAATATTCTTTGCTGCTTGTTAGTAATTATGAAAATAAGCATTACATACATATGTGCTTAATACTTCAAAAAATAAGTGACTTACAAACTTTTGCAAGACATTAGGTGAAACCTTAGATGTTGTTGGAAGAAAACTGTCTGATACTTGCACTGTAAAAGTTGCACATCTTCAGAGATATACAAAAGTTATGCACTCACCATAACAACGTATCTGTGTTGTCTGATTTCATCCTTCCTCAATCTTTGGGTTTCATATCCAACTTCTGATCCTACTTCGGCCACGCCTCAAACTTTGGATCCTAGCTCAAGCTCCTCCCCTTACCCATAATCCTCTCTCAAGCCCCGGATTACCTCAGATCAATTTACCCCTTGACATTAACATAAAGAGAGAAAATAATTGAATAAATACTTAGAAATATGACAGGAAGGGTATCTGGACCTAAAAGAGGGAAAGACCAAATGGGGATACCACCAGGTCATACCAGGAGACCATACAGATATGTTCCTCCAAAGGAAGGGCAAAGGGGGGAGGGGGCAAATTGAGGAAGGATGAAAAGAGACAACACAGATGCATCATTATGGTGAGTACATAGCTTCTGTATCTGATGTTGTCTTTTTCATCCATTCCTCAGCCTTTCAGACAGAGTCTTCCGCTAGTATAAACCCAGAGTGGTCTCATGAGAAGGATATTCCACAGTATGGCAGAACCAAATGCTGCCCTATTCATAGAAAGTATGTTCAACTTGTAATTAACTATGAAGGTATGCGCAATGGACCAAGTAGCAGCAGATAAGAAGGCAGATTAAGTGGAGATTGACCTTGTGAAATGAGCTTGTGGTGGTCTTGGTAAAGACAAACCTTTGTGTTTATAAACATAAGAAATACATTCAGTGAGCCATTAAGCTAATGTAACTTTAAATACTTATTGTCCCAATTTAGCTTTTGAAAAAGAAATAATTCATCTGACTTTGGGAATGTTTTTGTTCTGTGGATATAAAATCTCAGCTGTCTGTGTACATCCAATAAATGAAGTATATATTCCCCTTTATTGGAGAAATTTGGGAAAAACACTGGTAAGTTAATGGACTGGTTAAGGCAAATTTAGAAGCTACTTTTGGAGGAAAGGATAGATGTGAAGAGAAACCCTGTCTTTATGAAAAATTATATAAGGTGGCTGGCAAGATAAAAAAATAACAACAAAGGCCACAACATCAAAAATTTATTAAAAGAACTTAGCACCTCTGCTGAAACAGCCTACAAAGATAAAGCCTGAAACTTCAAAACTCTTTTAGCAGATGTAATGGCAACTAGGAAAATTATTTTTCATGACAAAAATTTTAAATCAGTCTGCTGCGAGTTCAAAGGAAAACCGAGACAAGGGCTAAATAAGAAGCATCAAATCCTAAGGAGGGATAGGGTCCTTGATAGGTGGCCTGAGCCAGAAATGTACCTTTAAAGAAGTCTTTGCATAACCTAAGGGAGGCCAATGACTAATGATCTTTGCCTACATGAAAACTGAAGATTACAGCTAGCTGTACTGTGATTGTAGAGTAACTTGCTTCATTATGAAAAATGGAAGCCAGAAATTCATCAAACTGACAGAATGGGCACTGAAAAGGGGTCTACGTGTCTCTCACTGGCCCAGACAGAGAATCACTTCCATATGCATTTGTACATCTTCCCAGTGTAGACTTTCTGAGAAGAAGTAAGGATGTGTAAGGCCTGAGAAGAAAGCCTGGACTACCTAGCCATCACTGGAACTGGAGAAACCATGCAGTCATCTGGTGGGCTTGTATGTCCCGATGACGTAGCCAGGAGGGGTGAGACAGAAGATCTGGAAGGGGATTTAAAACCCAAGGTGGGTATATCAGATAAGGTCAGAGGAAATGGAATCACACTTGTCAAGGCCAGAATGGGGCAATGAGTATCACCTTGCTCTTCTGTTGATGACCTTTTCTGCAAATCCTTTGATATAACAGGAGGGTAGGCATAAAGGAGCCTGGGGGGGGGGATTGTGGATCAGTGCATCAGTGACTCCCCCTCTGGGGGAATTAGGGCAAAGAGCCTGATGCACTTGGAATTGTAGACAAAGGCAAACAGATCGCAGCATAGCTGACTCCACTGGTGAAAAATCTGTTTCACCACTAAAAGATCGAAAGACCACTTATGAGGTATAAGAATAGATCTGCTCAGCCTATCCACTAAAAGTTAGACTTGCCCAAAATATGCATTTGTAAAACAAAGTGGATGGAAGAGATTACCCATTGCCACACTCTCATTGCTTTCCAGCACTAGGGGCAAGAGCAGGCTCCCCTCTGTTTGTTAATGTACTGGACCACTGACATGTTGTCCATCTGTATGGCAATTGTCCCTTGAGATAAGTTGTCTTAAAAAGCCTGCAAAGCTAGAAGGACTGCCTTCATGTTGATGTGAAGGTTGGCCTATAAGGGGGACCACATGCCTTGAAGTGTCTGTCCCAGGAAATGCCTCCCCCACCTCAGCTGGGAAGTGTCCATGGTCACCATGACCTTGGGCAGTGGGAGAACAAGGGGTGACTTTGCAACACATCTGGTGCATGGATCCACCAGGATACATGCTGTCAGCAGATCTTTGTGATTCCAATAGGAGATGCCATGTGATGTCGACTCATAGACCACGGGACTGCTGCAGTCCATTTTAGAGCATTCATGTAGTATCTCACTAAGGGTAGAAGGGTTATGGAGGCCGTCACTGACACCAGAAGCTGAAGGTCCAGCCTGACTGGTACTAACTGAAGAGATAGCTGATTTCTTGCTTGGGCATTGCAATTTGGTCAATATGGACTGAGGAAGCTGAGCTACTTGAGAAACTGTATCCAGATGAGCCCCTACAAAACCCAGGGTTTGGGCGGGAAGGAGGTTAAATTTGTTGTAGCTGACTGTGATGCCCAGGAGCAGATATAACTGGAGCAGGTAGTCCCTTGTGTGTGTCAGGAGATGCCTGGTGGAAGCCATAAGGAGCCAGTTACTGAGGTATGTAAACACTTGGAATTCCAACAATCTCAAGTGAGCTGCAACCACTGCCATACATTTGGTGAACACCTGGGGGGCTGTGGTGAGACCAAAGGGCAGGAAAGTGACTGGCTCCCAGCTGGAAGCGAAGGTATCTCCTGGATCATCTTTATATTTTTATGTGATGGTACACATCTTGGAGATCTACTGAGCACATCCAATTGTACTTCCTCAAAAGAGGGAGAATGAACTGAATCATGACCATTCAGAATTTGGAGTGTCTGACAAATTGGTTTAAGTGGCTTAGGTCCAATATTGGCTTGAAGTCCCCATCTTCTTTGGAACCAAAAATAATCCTGAATAAGTTCTGAGTCCTCAGTGGTCTAGTGGGACCTCTTAGATGACTCTTTTTCTTACCAGCTTTTCTATCTCTGAGGCTGCTTCCTTCCTCTGATGGAGTGGTACATCAGGAATTCTTGGTGGGTGAAAGAAAAAGGGAATGTAATAACCTCTGGTAATTATTCTCTGCAAACGGACATTTTTGTTGATGAATGTCCAGGCTTCCGTGTGCAGAGATAAGTGCCCCCTGACTGCAGCAGTCAGGCAACCATTCAGGGGCACTGGAGAGGCTTCTCAATAAAGGGACCTCTGAACCCTTAGTTTTGCAGGACCCCTCTGCCATGTGGGCAGTGTCTGCCATTAGAGTTCCCAAATCTGCTCCTGTGAGATCTGTCTCCATAGGAGCATTGAGAGAATCTTTGTAATTTCCAAAACCACATCCTTCTACCCCCCTTTCTGGTTTCTTCAGAATGCCCTCTGAAGGGTAGAAAAATGTGTCCCTATGGCAGATAAGGTTTTCCTGTCCTGTTAACTCTTTCACAGCATCTCTCTTACTTTGGGTCCAAATAAGGTAGACCCATCAAAGGGTGTATTAATGAAGTATGTCTTGCATGACTCCACAAAGGAGCATCCAGGTGTGCCTCCTAATGATAAAACCTGAACCCACAACTCTCAAAAGACTTTCCACAGCATGTGAGATCAGATAGTGCATCTGACAGGGACTGAAGGGTGGCTATTTGTGAAGAGACTGTCATGTTATCTTCTGCCGAGATAGACCCTGACAGGGATTTGGTAAGCACTTTTGTCAAATCCCTCTAAAACCTTCTGAAATGTGACACGTAATTCAACAACCACAGGGCAGAGGTCACTGAAGCAAAAATTCACTTCTCGAATCTGTCCAGTGCCTTAGATTCCCTGTTGGGGGATGGACAGAGGACTTTCCTCAGCAAGTTCCTTTTTGGTGGCTGTGGCAATCCCCATGGCATCAACTGGGAAGCACTGCTCCAATGAGCTGGTCTTTAGGTGCAACTAAGTATTTTTCTGTTTCTTGGAAATGGTTCTGTCATATCTGGATCTTTCCAAGCCCAACAGGAAATGAGGCACATCATTTAATCTGTCAGGGCTACCACCCAAAACATACCTCAGCCAGTTCCAAATGCCTCAAGAAACACCAAATCCTCCTGGGAAAGGACTTCAGAATACCAGCCAACTTTCTGTCTCAGAGGTTCAAGAATTTCTCCAAATGAAACATTCTCAAGTGGGGACCTGGGGGACCCCTCCCATTTATCAAAGTCAGTGTCTTCTGTTAAAGACTCCTGTGGGGAGTCAATGTGCCTCCACTTACATGCACACTTCTGGGGAACTTTCTCATAGGGATGATTCAAGGAGGACCTGGAAGTGTGGTGGGCAGTCCTGCAAAATGACTGTCTCAAGGCCAGAATGGATGGGCTGCCCTGATGGGACAGAATGAGCAGACTAAGGACCCAAGGGGAGTAAAGATGTCCTGTTTCCAGTCATGTAGAGAGCTCTCTCCACAGCCTCGAATGCAGATGCCAATGAGGAGCCCAAGACAACTCCAGTAGGAGCAGAAGCCACCTGACTGGAGAAATTCAGGATCTCCCCATGTCCCTGTCTTGACACAGAAGTCAGACACGAATATCTACCGCCTAGGTCCCAAGGGGAAGAAATGGCTCCAAAAATCTTGGGAGTCGAACGCCTACTACCAGATCCAACACTGAAGCTACAGCTTTCAGATCCCTCCTGCTCAGATCCGACCCACACAATCCCAGAATTCTGGATTCTGAACTTCCAAAGCCAAAGGACAAATTAGAGTAGGAGTCACTAAAAATGTCTGGGCTGGTCCGAAGCTCATGGGTCTGATGGGAGCCAGAGACAGAAGATCTCCCAACTGAATTTGGGTCCCAAGAAATTTTCTCATCATCCTGTCCACATTTGCTTCAGACAGGTTTCTGCTAGACATGAAAGATGAGGAGGATAGAGGTCTAGAAACTCTACATGGAGTTTTTTGCAGAAAAGGAGAAATTGGTTCCGGAGAGAATCAGGGCTGCATATAGGTTTGAGACTTGTGCACAGCCAACACCAAATCGGGAGAGATAGACCAATCTAAAAAAAGAAGTTATGTACCTACCATAACGTTACATGTTAGTTGTTTTCTTCTCGCCTTCTTTCTTGCTGGTTGGGTTCAGAGCCAATCCTCGGCTCCGACTCGGCCATCTTCAAAAGCTCGAGAGCTGCTTACTGGCTCAAGGCCCCCCCCATATCCCATGATGTCTGGCACTAGATACCCAGATCGCATTTGGTAAGTCTAACTGCAGACATAATAATAAAGGAATCCTATCCTAGAATGCATAAATCCTACTGGAGAAACTACTAACCAGAAGGAAATAGCCAGAGAAGACTCAGCCATTGCAAAATCAAGAAGAACTCTTCTCGGTCCACTAGGATAGGGGGATGGAGGGTGGGACGCAAGAAAGAAGGCGAGAAGAAGACAACTAACATGGAACGTTATGGTAGGTACATAACTTCTTTATGTTAAGTTGTCTATCTCGCCTTCATTCCAGCTGGTTGGGACAGCGTCCCTAACACCTAAAATCCTGGGTGGCTCATCAGAAAAGACTCTTCAGAACAGTGGAACCAAAATCAGCTCTGCTCCTGGAAACCAAATCCAACTTGTAATGTGAAATGAAAGTATGTGGGTTGGCCCATGTAGCCGCAGCACAAATAGATTCCTTGGGCAACCTAGCCTGAAAAGCCACCAAAGTGGCTAAAGCTCTGGTGGAGTGACCTTTTGGTTTGACTGGTAATTCTTTACTCCTGAGTTGATATATGAATGTGATGACAGAAGACAACCACCTGGATAAGGTTACCTTGGAGACTGGTAGACCTTGTTTACCTACTGCATAAGACAGGAACAGTTGATCTGATTTTCTAATGTCTTTGGTTCTATGTAAATAAAAGTGTAGTTGCCTGTGAACATCTAACTGATGCAACTTATACTCCGCCCTGTTGGAGTGGTTAGGGAAAAACACAGGAAGGTCTATGGACTGATTCAAGTTACTCTCTGAAGAGACCTTAGGAAGGAAGGAAGGATTAGTCCTAAGAGCAACCCTGTCATTGTGGAACACGAGGTATGGGGGACGGATAAAAAGAGCCAGTAGTTCCGAAACTCTTCTGGCTGAAGTAATAGCTACCAGAAAAAGGGTTTTCCAAGATAAGAACTTCAGTGAACAAGAAGCTGCAGGTTCAAAAGGGGGCAAAATTAGCGAAGCTAAAATCAAATTTAGATCTCATAGTGGTGGAGGATCTCTCACTGTGGGCCTGAGCAGAGTGGTTCCTTTGAGAAAGGCTTTACACAGCTTATGGGACATGATATTGTTTTCTGACAGGCCAATGTGAAAATTTGAAATTGCCACTAACTGAACTCTAATTGTAGAGGAAGCGGACCCAGCATGGAAGAGCTCCGTGAGAAATTCCAAAATGGAGTGTACGGGGGCTGAAAAGGGGTCTGTACTTTTTGCCTCTGCCCAGGAAGAAAAACGTTTCCACTTACTAGCGTAAGTTTTTCTGGTCATAAACTTGTGTGATGACAAAAGGATTTTGCGCACAGAGGGGGAGATATCTGGGAGCCTGGCTAAGGTTGGAAGTGGAGCAACCAAGCTGTGAGCTGGAGAGAGTGCAGGGATTGGTGCAGCCCACCGGATTGATGAATCAGGAGGTGTGGAACTAGGTCCAGAGTCCAAGGCTGTTCGAGAAGATAGCGATGCAGGAATGGAAACCATATTTGTCGAGGCCAGTAAGGAGCAATGAGGATAATTTTGCAACCCAAAACGGTAGCCTTCTGAATTAGCTTCGGTATGAGGGGGAAAGGAGGGAATGCATAAAGAAGACCCTGGGGCCAATCATGGACTAGAGCATTTCTGGGGGAATGCCCGGGAAGTGGAAGGAGAGAGAAGAAATTGCTGCACTTGCTGTTGAAGGGGGTTGCAAAAAGGTTGCAGCAAGGTTGGCCCCATTTGCAGAAGATTTGGTCCGCAACTACCTGTTTCAGAGACCACTCGTGAGGCATGAGAATTGCTCTGCTCAGTCTGTCAGCTATAACATTGGACCTCCCAGGGATGTGCATTGCAATCAGAAACCGTTGGGAAGAGATCGCCCACTGCCAGAGTCTGAGTGCTTCTCGACATAGGGGGTAGGACCTGGTTCCACCCTGCTTGTTGATGTACCACACTATGGACATATTGTCCGTTTGAACTGCAATAGTCCCGGTAGGAAGAGAGTCCTGAAGAGCCTGCAACGTTAAGAGCATGGTCCTCATCTCCAAGACATTTATGTGCAGATGATACTCGTGAGGTTGCCAGGTGCCGTGGACTGTTCTGCCCTGATAATGCCCCCCCACCTGATCAGGGAAACATCCGTGGTCACTGTAGCCACTGGAGGGGGGAGAACAAATGGTCTGCCGTGGAGCACTGATGTGGAGACCATCCACCACGCAAGATGCTTCTTGCATGCCTGAGTGATCATAATCATGTAGGACATGGGAAGTTGCTGGAAGGACCATTGGGTGAAAAGAAGCCACTGGAGAATCCTCATGTGAAACCGAGCTAGAGGGACAAGTACGATCGCTGCTGCCATGAGACCTAGCGTTTGAAGGACAAACCTGGCTTGAATCCTTTTGCATGCTAATAAAACCCTGACATGCTGATGAATCACTAACACCCTGTCTGGTGGGAGGCTAACATGTCTTTGGTATTTAAATTTGCACCTATAAAGGTGATAGATTGACAGGGCAACAATGCAGAGTTTTTAAAATTTATTGTGATACCTAGCCTGGAGCAAGTGTTGATGGTGCAGTCTCTGGATCGCAGAAGGTGATGTCTGGTGGTAGCAGTGAAGAGCCAGTCGTCGAGATATGGAAACACCTGGAATCCTTGCCGTCTCAGGTGAGTGGTAACTACTGCCATACATTTGGTAAACACCCTGGGGGCTGTGGTGAGACCAAAGGGCAGAGCTCTGAACTGATAATGGCTGGCTCCCAGCCGGAAGCGAAGGAATCTTCGGGAGCATCTGTCCATTTTGATGTGGTAGTACGCATCCTGAAGATCTATGGAGCACATCCAATTGTCCTGACCAAGAAAGGGTAAAATGGACTGAAGCGTGACCATCTGGAACTTCGTTCTTTGTACAGACTTGTTTAGTCTGCTGAGATCCAAAATGGGTCTCCAGTCCCCTGTCTCTTTTGGTACCAAAAAGAACCTTGAGTAAATTCCGTATCCTTGCTGGTCTGCTGGGACTTGCTGGATGGCCCTTTTTCTTAGCGGTTTTGAGACTTCTTGCACTGCTTGGTCTCTTAGATTGGGTGGAACATCTGGAAGGGACTTATTTGACCTTAAGGGGGTGCAAACGAAGGGAATTCTGTAGCCTCCGGATATGATGGACTGTACCCATTTGTCTTGTGTTATGTCTTGCCAGGCTCTTGGGTACAGCGATAATCTTCCCCCGACTGCTTCCAGAGGTGAGCAGCCGGGCAACCCTTCAGGGATGCTGGAAGGGCTTGTCAGAGAAAGATTCTCTGCTGCCCCGGTTTTGCGGACCCCCTCTGCCACAAGGGTGGCATCTGTTATTGTTCCCTCCTCTGCCCCTGGAGGGAAACTCACCAAGTGTGTCCGGCAAGGCTCCTTGGGATTTCCAGAACCACATCTTTCCACTCTTCTGACCCTTGGGATATGGTCTGGAAGGAGTGGAAAAACGGACTCCTACGGCAGAGAGAGTCTTGCCTTCCTGCTCACACCTGGTAAGGGTATCTTTCACCTGTGATCCGAAGAGAGAGGAACCATCAAAAGGGGTGTTGGTAAAAGATGCTCTGAAAGGTTCCGCAAAGTTACATAGCCGCATCCAAGCGTCCCTCCTTAGGGCCACGCCTGTGCCTGCGGCTCTACTCGCACCATCAGCTGCATACGAAATAAGCCTCATGGAGGAGTTTACCACTGAATTAAGAGTCGCCAGCTGGGAGGCTGCCTTAGCCTGGGCCCCCTCAGCTGATGGATCTTGCAGGGTATCTCCAAGCTCTTTCAGGATATCCCTCTGAAGACGGGTAAAGTGGCACAGGTAATTCAGGGACCGCATGGAAAAGGTCGCTGAAGAGAACATCCACTTCCCATATCTGTCCATCGTCCTGGACTCCTTGTTAGGGGGATGGAAAGATGAAGAAGTTTCAGCCAACACCTTCTTTGTAGCCGCTGCTATCACCATGGCATCAACGGGGACACCCTTGGTCAAGAACTGTTTGTCCTACGGGGCAGTAATGAACTTGGCAGGTCTTCTAGGGGTCGGTTCCACTGTGTCTGGAGCCATCCATGCCTTCCAATCCACCACAGACATCAGTGGGTCGAAAGGCGGAGACACCCAGGAGGTGGAAGGTCAGGATCCAAACGCATCCAGGAATACTGACATCCTCGGAAGGGCTTAGGGTAGTCCAGTTTCCCCTCTGCCTAAGCATCTCAAGGATGTCTGAGAAGGAGACATCTTCAGAGCGGGATCTTGGGGACCCTTCCAACTCCTCTAAGTTGGTATCCGATGTGACAGACTCGGGGGAGTCAACATGCTTCCTCTTGCATTTCCTCTTGCGAGGTGGCTCCTCTGAATGATCAGGGGAGGCCCAGGAAGAGGATACACCCAAAGGGGTATCCTGGAGCACTGGATCCCCATGCTTGAGGTCTTGAAGAGGGGCAGAGGCTGACGCAGGCACCCTAGGGGGAGGAGCCAATGGGGTCGATCGTGGGACTGACTCAGGGGCCAGTACACTCCTCATTACCTCGAAGGAGTCCCTGCCTGGATGCAGAGAAGACTCAGGCTCCGAAGAAACCAGAAGCCCTCCCCGTACCAAGGGGGACGGCTCCGAGGCAGATGTAGGAGCCGAGCTCACCTGAGCCGAAGCACAGAGAGGGAGAGCGGGGTCGGACAAGGGTCCGATGCCACTCGCCCCCTCGGAGCAGACGAGGGAGTCTCGGTGCCCAGATCCCTCCAGGGAAGGTACCATGGAAGGGATCGGAGCTGACGATGGAACCGAGAGGGTATCGGCACCAATGGTTCCACGACTCGAACCCCAATGAACTCCGGCTCCGAGCTCATAGGATAAGTCGGAGGAGGAATATCTACAGCTGTGGATGGAGCAGACTCCTGATGAGAAGGGCTGGACAACATTTTGGCTAGGGCCTGCAATTTTAACAGCCTACTGACCACTCTTTCCAAGTCATGGTCCGAAAGTCTAGAGGACCGAGAAGAGTGGGAAGATCGATGACTACACTCCGATTGGAGCAGGGGCGACTTCGGAGCCAAACGTATCGACTCCAAAGAAGGAGACCTGGATCTCTTTCGACTCTCAGCTGGCTCTGAAGACCATGTCAGAGCCGACTGGGAGGGAGGGACATCGGTTCCAGCTGGAGCCAAGATTGATTGTGTGACTTCACCCAACGACGGCTCTGATCTGGGAGCCGATGGTTTAGGTGGCCTGGAAGATTTCTTGGGCTGAGCCTTGGGGTTTGAGCATACCCCTCAGGATCAATTTATTTTTGCGTTCCTGCAGGACTCTTGGACTGAAAGCATGGCAGATCGAGCAAGAGTCCTGCAGGTGCACAGCTCCCAGACAATAAACACAAGAAGTGTGACCATCTGTCAGAGACATCTTCTGACAGCATGAGTCACACTTCTTGAATCCGGACAGTTTTGGATCCTTGGACATCCTGGGGGAAAACCAAGGACAAGAACACACGCAGATAGGTTAAAGTAACCAAACAGTAAAACTTAACACAATACAGTTACCACAACTCACTACAAGTACCGCTACAACAAAAACTACAGAAAACTATCAGTAAACACTAACAGTGATTAATAGAAGAAATTCTTTTTTCTTTTTTTTTTTTGAAAGGAGATAGAGAGAAAGGTTAACCTCTAACTTAAACGGAAAGAACCTTTCTGAGGAAAAGTTAGAGAAGGGGGAGGGGAAACTCTCTAACTTAAACGAGTTTCTTGGGGAAAGGTAACGGCTTATCTAAGGAAGAAACTAGCTACAGTACAAAAGTCTAAACTAACAACTAATTCTACACTAACAATTACAGTTTTGACCAGAAAAATACAATAAAAATAAAGCTTATACGACCTGAGCCAGTAGAACAACCTCGCAGCAGAAGCGGCAAACAAGATCTAGATATCTAGCGCCAGGCATCATGGGATATAGGGGGGGCCTCGAGCCAGTAAGCAGCTCTCGAGCTTTTGAAGATGACCGAGTCGGAGCCGAGGATCGGCTCTGAACCCAACCAGCAAGAATGAAGGCGAGACAGACAACTTAACATCTTTGGTTATCTTTGAGGAGCCAGAATTGGCTCTAAGTAAAGGCAGCAGTCAGGGGAGCACTTCCTTGATTCTTTAGATGTTTCTTTTGATTCTTCTTTGGTCTTATCACCTTTCTACCCTTGAGATTTCTCTGCAGCTTTAGTACTGGAAGGTGAAGCTCCAGATACTGAGGAAGAAGAAGAAGAAGGCAGCAAACCTTTGAGAATAAGTCTGTTCCTGTGTTCAACCAAGACCCTGTGGTTGAGGCCAGAAAAGATGTCACACTTGACCTCAAGTTGAGTGACCCCAAAACAATATATGCATTCCAAGTAGGCATCTATATTGAGTATCTTGTGCCCACAAGATGAACATGTCTTAAAATCCATAGGCTTATCTGACATCCTGCAAAGAAGGTTCAAACAACCCTGAAAGAAAAACAAATATACAGCAAAGGTTAGAGAAATAAAGGCAGAATACCAACACTGGTAAGAGAAATCCCAATAAACCTGTAAAGGAAAATACCAACAATGGTACTAATATTACTCTAACGAGTAGAAGAAGAGAAAGGATGAGAAGGACTAGGCCCAGGAGAGAAACAACAACCACCAAAAGCAACCAAATATCTAGTAGCTTTCTTTAATACTATAGGGGATGTAGGAGGAAAAAGAGAGAGATAGAAATGACAGGACCCTGACAAAAGAGGATAACCTTAAGCAAAAAAAATGCCTGAAACTGCTCTGGATTACAAGATGCGTAGAGGCTGCTAGAGGTGCAACATTCCATTCCACAGATGTGTGAATGAATTAAGAAACAAGTTATCAAGTTGGTTGATCTTTGTCCATACAGTGTAATACATCGGACTAGTCATCATAGACAATTTTCTTCAGCAGCTCCTGAATCTCTGATAAACACAAGCTCCTCCTCTATGCCATAATACTCTGTTGCTCCAGCTGTAACACAGGTAACCCTATCAACCTCTGATTGACCTACAGGTCTATACGAGAGTGACAATTTGGAGGAAGAAGATGAGCAAGTATATCACAGTGTATGGACAAGGATCAGCCAGATCTATTGTTATGGTAAGTACATAACTTAATATGAAAGTTATGTACTTACCATAACAATATATCCACGTTGTCTCATTTTCATCCGGTTCAATATTTGGGTTGTCGAACTGACTGGATCCGAACTCAGTGCCTTATACCAGAATATTGGGTCTGAGGGTTCTTACTCCTCCCCTACCCACAATTCTCTCCTTCTAACTGATTCACCTCAGACAAAGTTTGCTGACTGTTCTAATTATATATACCAAATATTACAGAATGGAATACGGATCTAAAAGCGTTCCACTCTTATAGAGGATGACGTAGAACAAGTAGACAGGGTCTTAGTCAATGTTTGTTCAAGCTCCAGAAGATGTAAAATATCATTTTGAAAGGGGGAAGGAGAGAGGGATGTTCAACCAGATGAAAATGAGACAACACAGATCTATCGTTGTGGTAGGTACATAACTTTCGTATATAGAAGTTATGTTCTTACCATAACGTTCCATGTTAGTTGTCTTCTTCTCGCCTTCTTCTTGCTGGATGGGTTCGGAGCCGACCTCGGCTCCGACTCGGCCACTCTAAAAGCTCGAGAGTTGGTTCCACCGGCTCGAGGCTCCCCTTATATCCCACAATGCTAGGCGAGAGTTACCTCAGATCTCGTTTGTAAGCTAACCCCAGCTTATAACAGTAACAGTATAACTGTAAAACAGAATCCACCTCTAACAACAGGAAGAAAAAGGGTGACCTACATCCTGAACTAAGAAATATGCATAATAGCATATGACTAAGAAAGAGGTGGTAGAAAGAGAGGTCACGATCACAACTCCTCTAGGTCTGTCCAGGCCAGGGGAAGGAGGGTGGGGCGCAAGAAGAAGGAGAAGAAGACAACTAACATGGAACGTTATGGTAAGAACATAACTTCTATATGTTAAGTTGTCTATCTCGCCTTCATTCTAGCTGGATGGGACCGCCATCCTAGCACCTTGTCCCGGGTGGCCTAACGGAACAGACTCCTGAGAACAGTGGAACCAAAATTAGCTCTATGCCTAGAAGCTAAATCCAACTTATAATGAGAAATAAAAGTGTGAGGAGTAGCCCAAGTAGCCGCTGCACAAATGGTGTCAATAGGCAGTCTGTCTTGGAAGGCTAAAGAAGTAGCCAAAGCTCTGGTGGAATGGGCTTTAGGTTTATTAGGCAATTTCTGTTGTCTAATTTCATATACCAGGGAAATCAAAGATGTAAGCCATCTGGATAATGATACCTTTGAAACTGAAAGTCCCTTTCTGCTTTCCCATAGGAGACAAACAGTTGATCAGATTTTCTGAATTGTTTCGCCCTATCCAAGTAGGACCTCAATCGACGATGTAGATCCAGGTAGTGTAATTTTTTTCAGACATATTTGAATACTCTGGGAAAAGACAGGAAGGTCAATGGTTTGATTTATATTTGATGTTGAAACCACCTTAGGCAAAGGGCCGGTTAGTTCGTAAGGAGACTCTGTCCTTATGGAACACAAGATAAGGAGAACGACAACTGAGTGCTTGAAGTTCTGAAATTCTTCTAGCTGATGTGATAGCCACCAGAAAGAGAGTTTTCCATGATAATAATTTCAAGGAACATGAAGCTGCAGGTTCGAAAGGGGAAAGAATCAAAGAAGCAAGAACTAAATTTAGGTCCCAAGGAGAAGGAGGATTTCTCATAGGAGGTCTGAGAAGAAAAACTCCTTTCAAAAAGGCTTTGCAAAGTTTGTGGGACATTAGGGCAGATTCAGAAATGCCCACATGGAAATTAGAAATAGCTGCCAATTGAACCTTAAGAGTAGATGGAGATGAACCTGCATGGAAGAGTTCAGCTAGAAAATCAAGGACTAGTTGGATGGAAGCAGTGAAAGGATCTATGTCCTTTCCTTGTGCCCAATATGAGAAGCATTTCCACTTACTCAAATAAATCTTTCGAGTGGAAGATTTATGGGAAGCTATCAATATATCTCTAACAGAGTGAGATAACTGAGGAAGCCTGGCTACGGTTGGAACTGGAGGAACCAAGCAGTGAGGTTCAGAGAGGGAGGGAGCGATGAAACTGACCCGACTGGTGGATCAAAAGATCTGGAACTAGGTCCAGATTCCACGGTCGCTCCAAAAGAAATCGATGTAGAAAGGGGAATCACACTTGTCGAGGCCAGTAAGGAGCAATGAGGATCAATGAAGCCTTCTGAGCGATAGCTTTCTGTATTACTTGAGAGATCAGTGGGAAAGGAGGAAATGCATACAGAAGTCCCGGGCCAAACTTGGACTAGGCGTCCCTGCTGGGTTGGCCTGGTAAAGGGAACAGAGTGAAATATTCTCTGCACTTGCTGTTTTGGGGAGTAGCAAAAGATCGCAGCAAGGCTGACCCCACTTGAGAAAGATTTCTCTCACTACAGAGTCTTTCAGGGACCACTCGTGATGCATGAGTATTGCTCTGCTCAATTTCTCCGTAATGTGATTGGTCGTCCGGGGATGTGCGTTGCTATCAGAAAACGCTGAGAAGAAATCGCCCATTGCCACAGTCTGAGTGCTTCGACACAGGGGTATGACCTGGTTCCGCCTTGTTTGTTGATGTACCACACTACAGACATATTGTCTGTCTGGATTGCAATCGTTCCCAAGGGAAGACAGTCTTGAAGGGCTTGCAACGCTAAAAGCACTGCTCTCATCTCCAGAACATTTATGTGCAAGTGGCATTCGTTTGGTTGCCATGTGCCCTGGACTGTCCTGCCCTGATAATGCCCCCCCCACCCGATCAGGGAGGCATCTGTTGTCAGAGTAGCAACCGGAGGAGGTGGAACAAATGATCTTCCCGACAGGAGCTGGGGGGAAGACATCCACCACATGAGATGCTTTTTGCACGCTTGCGTGATCATAATGGTGTGAGACATTGGAAGTTCCTGGTATGACCATTGGGTAAAAAGCATCCACTGAAGGATCGCATGTGGTATCTGGCCAATGGAAGGAGAGGTATGGCCGCTGCCATGATTCCCAACACCTTTAGGACTAACCTGGCTTTGACTCTGTTGTTGTTGAGAAGAAGTGACACCAATTTGTGAATGTCTGATATCCTTTGGTTCGTTAGCCTTGCAGACATGTTTATAGTATCTAAATTTCTAGCCTATGTAGGTAATAGTGCGACAAGGCGACAAAACAGACTTTTCGCAATTTATTGAAATACCCAGTTTTGACAAACGCGAAAAGTATAATCTCTGGCCATCAGAAGGAGATGCTTGGTGGGAGCTGTGAGAAGCCAGTCGTCCAAATATGGAAACACCTGGAATCCTTGTCGTCTCAGGTGAGAAGCTACCACTGCCATGCATTTGGTAAACACCGGGGCAGTGGTGAGATCAAAGGGCAGGGCCCTGAACTGAAAATGACTGGTTCCCAGCCTGAAGCGGAGGAATCTTCTGGAGCGTCTGTTCATTTTTATGTGATAGTACGCATCCCGAAGGTCTATAGAGCACATCCAGTTCCCTTTGCCCAAAAGGGGAAGAATGGATTGCAGCGTGACCATCCGAAATCTTGTTTTCTTGACTGATTTGTTCAAGACACTGAGATCCAAAATGGGTCTCCAGTCCCCTGTTTTCTTTGGAACTAAAAAGAACCTTGAGTAGATTCCGGATCCTTGTTGGTCTGCTGGCACTGACTGAATTGCTCTTTGCAAGCAGTTTTGAAATTTCCAAAGCTGCTAAATCCCTTTGAGGGTGGAACATCTGGAAGGGATTTTTGACTGATTTGGAAAATGAAGAAAGGGGATAGAATAGCCTTCGGAAATGATGGACTGTACCCATTTGTCTTGAGTCAGGGATAGCCAGGCTTCTGGGTACAGTGACAATCTTCCCTCGACTGCCTCCGAAGATGGGCAGTCGGGCAACACCTCAGGGATGCTGAAAGGGCTTGTCAGGAAAGGCTTCCCGATTGCCCTGGTTCTGCGGACCCCTGCCCCTAGGGCGACGTCTACCATTGTTATTCCCACCTCTGCCTTTGGTAGGAAAACGACTCTGTGCGTCAGGCGAAGTCCCTTGAGATTGTTTACGGAACCACATCTTCCCACCCTTCTGGCCTTTGGGGTAAGGCCTAGAAGGAGTCGAAAACGGACTCCGGCGGCAGAAAGGGTCTTGCCAACAGTCTCGCACCTAGTCAGGGTTTCTTTCACTTGAGGACCAAAGAGATGATCCATCAAAGGGGAGTTCGTGAAAGACGTCTTGAAAGGGTCCATAAAATTGCATAGCCGCATCCAGGCGTGCCTACGTAAGGCTACACCTGTTCCTGCGGCTCTGCTCGCTCCATCGGCCGCATAAGAGAGGAGGCGCATGGAGGAGTTAGATATGGAATTAAGGGTAGCCAGCTGCGTGTTCATTTTATCTTGAAACCCGCAGCTGTAGGATCCTTTAACATTTCACTCGCTTCTTTGATCAAGTCCCTTTGAAGACGAGTGAAATGGCACAGGTAATTCAGCGAACGCATGGTAAATGTCGCTGAGGAGAACATCCGCTTCCGTGCCTATCCATGGACCTAGATTCCTTGTTAGGTGGATGGACAGGCACTGAAGGATCAGCCAGTTCCTTCTTTGTGGCAGCAGCTACCACCATAGCATCCACAGAAACTCCTTTTGATAAAAATTGCTTGTCTGATGGAGCTGTGATGAATTTAGAGGGTCTCCTGGGAGTGGGGTCCACTGAATCAGGAGCCGTCCATGCCTTCTTAGCAACCACCTGCATGAGGGGGTCGAGGGGGGGGGACACCCAGGAGGTGGAAGGGCGAGCCAAACGCCTCAAGATACACAGATTCGTCCTCCGAAGGGTTGAGGGCTGGCCAATTTCCCTCTGTTTCAGGATCTCCAGAATGTCTGCAAATGAGACATCTTCAGAAGGGGAACGGGGAACCCTCAGAATCATCCAGATCTGTGTCCGGCGTGATAGACTCAGGTGAGTCAATGTGCTTCCTCTTGCACTTCCTCTTCCGAGGGGCTCTTCTGCCAAATCAGGAGAGGCCTCGGAAGAGGATGAAATCCCACAGGGGCTCCTGAGGAGCTGGCTCTCTGCGGTCCGGGATGAGGGAGTGAGTCGACTTACCCTGAGGCAGCATAGAGGGAGGGGCTGGCGGAGCCGACTGTGGAGTAGAGCCAGGCTCTAACACACTCCGCATGACCTCGAATGCACCCCTGTCAGGCAGAGCCAGAGGTCCCGCTCCGAGGAGCTAAGAACCCCCTCGGCACCGACAGTGATGGCTCCGAGGTCGATGTCGAGCCGAACTCACCAGCGCCGAAGCACCGAGAGGAGAGGGGTGGGACAAGGGTCGATGCCACTCACCCTCGAGCCGGCGAGGGAAGTCCGGCGCCGAGATTCCTCCAAAGAAGAAAGCGGGCAGCGGAGCCGAAGACAATTGTCTCGGCTCCGGTAATCACAGTCTCGGTTCCGACCGTCCCGGCTCCGAACTCAAAGAGTCAAAGGAGGAAAGAGTTGATGGACGGGGCAGGCACCGACTGATGAGTCGGGCTCTGAAGCATCTGGGCTAGTGCCTCGGACTTAAGTAGTCGACTCACCACTCTCTGAAGGTCATGATCGGACAGCCTCGATGACCTAGAGGAATGAGACCTTTGGCTCCGTTCAGACAGCAGGGAGATCCTCGAGCCGAATGAACGGAGCCAAGAGAAGGTGACCTAGACCTCTTTCTGGTTGGAGGCTCCGAAAGTCTTGTCGGGCCGACACGGCTCGATAACCTCGGCTCCGGCCGGGCCGAGGAAGCACAGACACTGTGGACTGAGACTTATCTGCTCCAGCCGGAGCCGATAAAGGCAAAGGTTGAACAACCTGAGGTCTCGGCTCAGAAGCCGGAGCCGAAGACCTCGATGCCTTAGAGGGCTTCCCTGTTGAAACTGACAGGGAATCCTCTGGTTTCAACAAGCCTCTGAGAATCAACTTGTTTTTTCTTTCCTGCAGGACCCTGGGGCTGAAGCCATGGCACACAGCACAGGAGTCCTGCAGGTGCAAAGGCCCCAGACAATAGACACAAGAAGTGTGAGCGTCTGTCAGAGACATTTTCTGACAGCACGCATCACACTTCTTGAATCCGGAGACCTTTGCTTCTTTTGACATTTTCCTAACTGACAGGTGTACACAAACACACACCCAAACATACAAGTTATACCCTGTCAGCAAAAAATAATAATAATAATTTTAGTAGAAATACTAAAAATTAAGTACAAAAACTTAATGTAAACTACACAAACACTCCCTAGGGAAGGGAAGGCCAAAGGCCCAAAGGAAGAACCAACGGTTCTTTTAGTAAAGAAACGGAAAATAGGGTCGGGATAAAGTTCTATGATCTACACTAGTTTTAGAAAGAATTTAAGTTAAAAGGGGGAAAAAAGAGTAACTTTTAGAAGAAAAAGCTAACACTCACCAGGAACCGGTAGAAGCAACCAACCTCGAAGCTGTAGTGGCAAACGAGATCTGGGGTAACTCTCGCCTAGCATTGTGGGATATAAGGGGAGCCTCGAGCCGGTGGAACCAACTCTCGAGCTTTTAGAGTGGCCGAGTCGGAGCCGAGGTCGGCTCCGAACCCATCCAGCAAGAATGAAGGCGAGATAGACAACTTAACATCTGATGTTTAATATTTTTGTCTGATTCAACATTTGGGACAGATTATGAAGCAGCCTAAAAAGGACCTGGGTGCACTCAAGGAAGGACATTCCTGAGAAAGGCACACTCAAAGGATGAATGAGTACTGCTGCACAGAATGCCACTGATAAGCATTTTCTGCAAATGCAGTCAAGGTGGTCATTGCTCTGGTAGAGTAAGCCTTAGGTTTTGAATGCAAAAGCATCCCTCAGGTTTTGCAAGCAAAGAAAATGCAATCTGCCAGGCCTAAAACATTCAAGGAACATGGACTCATTAAAAGAAGCTTCAGTGGACTATCCCCCACTCTGCTTCATTAATTCTAGTATGTCCCCAAAGGTGATATCCTATGCTGGGGACCTTGGGGATCATCTAAGTCTATGTCTTCAGTGATAGACTCAGGCATGGAGTCTAAGTACTTCCATTTGCATGTCCTCTTTCATGGAATGTGTTTCAGGGGCTCTGATGGAGACGTGTTGGAATCGGGAAGGGAGCTCAAATGTCGAGCTGCCTCAAAGCCAGGTGGGTCTGTCTGTCTGTCTGTCCCTGTCAACTTGAATGAGAAGAATGAGGCACAGGATCCATTGGGAGTTGGGATGGATCCAAACCCAGTGCATGTACCTGTCTTCTTGTACCAGCCAAAGCCCTTTCCAAGCTGACTCTACTATTGAAGCCAAGGAAAAACTTCCTCTGTCAGCCAAATCAAGGAGTTTTCCAACTCCAATAGAGGCTGGTTCTGAGGAGGACTTCAGAGCCAAGCTGTCAGGTGCTGAAGCAAGGAGGGGAAGGAATGGCTCCAACAACTTCAGAATAAACTCTACCAATGGCACTCTGACTCTGATTCTTCAGCTCCAGGACTCGTCTCGAACCAAAAGCATTGGAGTTAAGACAGTAAGGGAAGAAGTCAAAGCTGAAGTCTTCAGGACTATTGGATCTGCTGAAGGTTCAGACTCATAACCACCAGATTCGAGAAGGGAGTTGAAGTTGAAAAGAAATGGGATGTGGTCAATGGGTCTGTTCCTGGCCCTCCTCTTGGGGATGCTGCCAGGAGGAATCCCAGCTGAATCTGTGTCCTTAGGAATTTCCTCATCATCCAGTTGATATCCATCTCAGTAAGACTTCTGCTGGAGCGTCCAGAACTCGACAACAAAGCTACAGATGCATGTCTCAAAGGTGGCTTGTACTGAAGTATTGGGGAATGTAACCCAGGCCTTATCAGCCCAGAGAAAAAGTAGCTTTGAGTAAGGGAGTTTGGATTCCAGTTGCAGATGAATTCAACTACCTCAAAGAATTTGGTGCCAGACCTGGGAGACTAGATGGAGCCGGAGACATTTTTCTTGACTTCTCTGTCTTTTTCTCTTCTTGCTTCTTCTCATCATCTGAATTCGATGTTAGAAGACTGCCTAACTTTGGACATCAGGGTAGACCCTGTATGAGGGGAAAACAAGCCTTCAAGTACCAATATTTCTTTCTTGCCTTGAAGAGCTCTGGATCTGAAGGTAGCACAAATACTACAACTATCCTGAAGGAGCTTGAGTGATCTCATAATGGTAGCTACAAAAGAAGCTCATGATCTGGATGTGACATCTAGTTTATAATAATTTGCAAAAGTATGCTGAGCAGCATAGATATCATCCACCCAACAGGTTCTTAAAAAGGTTGAGGACGCTTTATGTCTGAAGCTACCACTGCAGATGCTTTCAGCATGATCTTGAAATCTTAACAGTTTGGGACATTTGATCATGAGTTTGTGACCACTGTAACCTTAATGTCAATTGCAGAATCCTCTTGTGGTATCTACCCTAAAGAACTGCCTCCAGTATTGCTGCCATTAAACTTAGTGCCACAGCTGCCATGGGTGTTTGATATTGCAACAGGAGTTGACTTAACTGTTACATGTGCAGAATTCTGCCTATCCGGGGATTTACTTTTCTTAGCTTGGTGTCTAGATGGCAAACAATGAAGGCCAGGGTTGGAGATGGTTCCAGCTGTGGCTTCAGAAGACTGATGGAAATTCACAAGAACAGGCATAACCAAAGCAAGTGTCCCCTTGTCTTGCTGATTGCTTCCTATGAAGTGACAGCAATGAGCCAGTCACCTAGCTAAGGGAATATCTTGATTCCCAGCAGACTCAAATGAGCTGCTACCAGTGCCATGCACATGGTAAACACTTGGGGATTGTGGTAAGTTCAAAGGGAATGGTTCTTGATTGGTAAGTACTTTTGCTTGCCCAGAAGTTATGTAATCTTCTGGATTATTTTGTTATATTTATGTGGAGATAAGCATCTTGAAGATCCAAATAGCACATACAGTCTTCTTCTAGTAGACAAGATACAGAGGACAGCACTGTAAATATCTGGAATGTTATTTTTTTTTAATAAACTGACTTAGGTGACTGATATATGATATAGACCTGAAGTCTTGTGTTACCTTGCGTGCAAAGAAGAACCTTGAGTAAAACCCCTGTCCTCTCTTCTCTGGTCTGGTTGGACCACTTGCATTGCTGATCTGAGGAGAAGGCTGTAGATGTCTTGACGCACCACCTTCTTCTGTCAGGAAGGTACATTTGAAAGAGAATGAATAGGCAATGTTGGAGCTTGGAAAAAGGGAAGTCAGTAGCCTCTGGATATTATCTCCCTGATTCAACTGTTCTGCATAATGGCCATCCATGCATCAGGATACTGTTTACGCAGGGAGACAGCTGGGGAATCCTTCAAGGGTTCTGCTGTCTGTTCCCACAGGATAGATGAAGGAAAAAGAAGTTATGTCTTACCATAATGTTCCATCTGTGTTGTTGATCTTCGTTCATTCATTACTGATGGGTTATCGGTTGCGTCCTCAGAACTGAGCCGGCCAATATCAACCTCACATCAGCCAAAAACTATCAAGACAAGGTCCTAACCAAAATGCTCTACTCCCTGTTACCTCAGATCAAGTTTGCAAGTTGATAGATAAAAGTAGAGGCTACCTCTGGTCATAACAGACCTACAACAAAAGGGGTACATGAGATCAACCAAGAACATCCAGATGGGGGACGAAGGGTAGGAAGTAATGAATGAACAAAGATCAACAACACAGATGTAACATTATGGTAAGACATAACTTCTTTATCTGATATTGTTAATCTTCGTTCATTCCTTACTGATGGGACAGAGTTCCCAGCTACCTGTATCCCTGGGTGGCCCTCATGGAAGGACATTCCTGAGCACCATGGAGCCAAAGGAAGCTCGACCTCTGGAGGCCAAGTCCAAATTGTAAAGAAGAAGAAAGGTATGAGGTTTGGCTCAAGTTGCAGCTGAGCAAATATCATTGAGGGAAGCTTTAGCATGGAAAGCTGCTGAAGTTGCCATAGATCCTGTAGAATGTGCTTTGACTCTATCAGGCAAGGTGAGATTGTTTTTGTTGTAGATAAAGGTAATACAATTTCTCAACCATGAAGCCAATGTACCTTTTGATACAGGATGACCCCCATCTAGGTCCAGTAAAAGCCAGAAACAGTTGGTCTGAATTACGGGTAGATTTTGTTCTGTCAAGATAAAATTGTATTTGCCTATGAACATTCAAGGAGTGCAGGCAATACTCTCCCTTGTTAGAATGGTTAGGAAAGAACACTGGAAGGTCAATAGATTGGCTGATAGATTGCTCTGACACCACCTTTGGTAAAAAAGTAGAATAAGTTCTCAGTGATACCCTATCCTTATGGAAGATAAGATAGGGAGGTTTGATGCATAAGGCCTGAAGTTCTGACAATCGCTTGGCCGATGTGATTGCAATTAAAAACAAAGTTTTCCAAGAAAGATATTTTACATCACATGAAGACATAGGCTCAAAAGGGGGAGCTATTAGAGCTTGCAGAACCAAAGCCAAATCCCAAGGTTGTAAGGGTTCTCTAAAGGGAGGTTTTAGGTGGATAACCCCTTTCAAGAAAGTCTTGCAGAGTCTGTGTGACATCAGTAAAGAATCTTGAAAACCAATATGAAAATTTGAGATGGCAGCTAAATGCACAAGGATAGTAGAGGCAGACACCCCAGAGTGGAAAAGATGTGATAAGTAATCCAATACCACCGAGACTGGGGCTGACAAGGGGTCTAATTGTTTATTTGCTGCCCATAGAGAGAACCTTTTCCATTTCTTAAGATAGATTAGTCTGGTGGACAACTTATGAGATGCAATAAGAATATTGTGCACAGGGGATGAGAGGTTTTCATGTCTGGCAATCATTGGAAGTGGAGAAAACAAGCTGTCAGTTTCAGGGTTGTTAAATTGGGGTGAAACAGACCCTGCAGATGGGAGCTCAATGTTGGGGATGGATTGAGGATCTACGGTTGATCTAGCCGGTGAGGCCAGAGGAAGGGAAACCAGACTTGTCGAGATCAATATTGAGCAATGAAGATCAATTTGCTCTTCAACTGTCATGCTTTCTTCAGAAATTGGGAGATGAGGGGAAGAGGAGGATGAGCATAAAGAAGACCTGAGGGCCAAGCATGGACTAGAGCACCCTTGGTGACTGTCCCAGAGGGGGGATCAGGGCAAAGTAGTTGCTGCACTTGTAGTTGGTTGGGGAGGCAAATAGGTCGCAGCAAGGTTGGCCCCAGTGATTGAAGATTTTTGCCGCTATCAGAGGATTGAGGGACCACTTGTGAGGTTGTAGAATGCACCTGCTCAGTTTGTCCGATATCACGTAGGAGATCCCGGGAATGTGCGTTGCAATTAGAAAACAGTTGTAAGCTATCGCCCATTGCCATATTCTCAAGGACTCTCGGCATAATGGGAAAGATCTGGTCCCCCCTTGTTTGTTGATGTACCATACCACTGACATGTTGTCTGATTGGATCACAATAGTCCCTGACAGAAGGATGTAGTGAAATGCTTGCAATGCTAGAAGCACCACCCTCAGTTACAGGACACTGATATGCAAAAGGGCCTCTGTCTCCAACCAGGTGCCTTGGACTGAGTTTCCCTGACATAGCCCCCCCCACCCCCATCAGGGAAGCATCTGTGGTCACCGTGGTTATCGGTTGATGGGGGCTGAAAGGGCGAAACCACAGTTGGGGATTCCGAGACGTCCACCAGAGTAAATCTTGCTTGCACCTCTGAGTTACACTTATCTGAAAGGACAAAGGATGTTGTAGAGGGTACCACTGAGTGAGAAGTAGCCACTGAAGGAGCTTCATGTGGAATCTGGCTAGAGGAACAATGGTAATCGAGGCTGCCTTTGATCCCAATAGCTGGAGTATAGATCGAGTGGGAGATTTGTGGTGATAGAGCAGTGGTTGAACTTGTTTTATTCTCTGAAGCCTGTGTTCTGGAATGGATGCTGTGCAATTTCTCATGTCCAACAGTACTCCTATAAATTCCAAAGACTGAGTTGGGGTTGTGTTGGATTTCTCCTAGTTTATAGTGATTCCCAGGCTTTGAGCTGTTAAGAAAGTATACTGCAGGGCTTCTTCCAGTAGACACTTGGTGGGGGAAGTGAGGAGCCTGTCGTCTAGATATGGAAATGCCTGGCATTCTTGAAATCACAAGTGAGCGATAACCACTGCCGTGCATTTTGTGAACACTCTGGGGGCTGTAGAAAGACCGAAGGGCAGGGCTCAAAACTGGTAGTGACTGGCTCCTATTCGGAAGTGGAGGTATCTTCCTGAATGTTTGTCTATTTATATGTGGTAGTACGACTCTTGAAGATCTACATAGCACATCCAATCATCTTCTTCCAGAAGTGGAAGGATAGACTGAACCGTGACCATCTGGAATTTCTCTGTTTTTACAAATTTGTTTAGTATACTGAGATCCAGAATTGGTCTCCAGTCCCTTGTCTTTTTTGGCACTAATGTAAAACAAGAAAAAGGTCTCTCCACGATGTTTCAGATAAGAACGTAGTATTTCAAAATATCCAAATAATCCACTGGAACATGTAGAAGAATAAAAACTATTTATTATAGACAGGTGGGATGATGAGCGCTTTCGCGTGGATACAACCACGCGTTTTCAGATAATAATTACACCCACAAACAGACATTAAATAGCAAAATAGTAAGTAAAACATTAATTAATTAGTGAGGTCAATTGACATTTAAAGGTATAGCATTTAAAACACAGAAAATGTATACGCTATATGTAAATACTCTGAAGCGACTTCCTTATGGACTACAAAAATGTATAAATATCTATTTATATATATTTAATGGAGTTTGCTGAAATTAGATAAAATTAAGCCTCAGCATAAAACTCAACATTAAAACACAACTCTAAACATTAAATACAATAAAAAATGTGTATATGTGTTCTATAATATGCATTTGTTAATTCATATAAAGTAAGCTTATGTGTAGTGCATATAAAGTGCGTATACAGCGCATATAAAGCTGCATTTAGAAATATATTAAAAATAACATTTAAAATTAAAAATACATAAAGATTTTTCTTTATAAACATTCATGCATGCACCATTATACTAAGTTTTTGATTGTCTAACAGCAAGCAAATAATCTAGATGCGTTTTAACTCAACTTAGCCATAGTTTGGTCCATCATGTAATAACATAAAACAATAATACCTAAAATAATGAACTCTAAGAAAGAGAGTTATAAGCAATCATGAATATATCAGTGTCTTAAACAACATAATAACATAATAACATGATAATGTATATATATATATATGAAAATCAATAAATATAGAAATATGTAGATATACATAAATATGTATACCTACATATACATATGTGTATATAATAAAAAAATTGCCAAGTCTATTTAACAAGTATAAGTAATTCAACAAATATATCAAATGCACATAGATATCAATATATATAAATAATTAATCAAATATATATAGATAATGTCCATTATTTCTCTATTCAATTAATAAAAATTATTTATGTAATCAATTAATTAAAAATATATTTTTAGTCACTAGTTTATTTGTTTATTAAGCAATTACTAGTTTACTTATAAAATTATTTAAACAATTGTCTATCTACAAATTTATTCAAAATTTGAGGTCTATTAGGCTTCAAAAACAAGCAACTAATTAAATATATAAATAATTAATTAAATATACTAACAGTTGGGTATAAATAGTTAAATATTTAGATGTACCAAAATATCTAGGTATCTGGGTAAATGAACAGGCAAGTCAAATTTCACTATATTAACGTTTCCTACCATCTAAAATGGGTTTCATGGAAACTGAAGTATTCAGACCAGGATAATTATGTGCATTAAATCTTAAAATCCACTTTAACTCAGCTGTTGCAAGACGATTACCCACATCACCACCTCTTAGATTCTGTGGGATTATCTCTAAGACTCTAAAACAAAAACGATGATCTGTATGTTCTTTAATATGTAAAGCCAAAGCATTAGTATCTGAAGTTCTTTTTATTTCGTAAAGGTGATCATAAATTCTATCAGATAACTTTCTCTTGGTAAGCCCTATGTAGAATGCGGTGCATTTAGCACAGGTGGCCAAGTATACCAAGTTCTTTGTGGAACATGTGGCAAAACCTCTAAAATAAAATGTAAAATTCAAGGTTGGATGAGTATAGGATTGAGTAGTGCATATATATGAACATCTATTACATTTTCTACAAGGAAAAGTTCCAACTCTCTCACTAACATGTTTACTTATTGTGAGGTGGTCCTTGCAGAGGATTTGTTTAAGATTTGCACAATTTTTATATAAAAAACTAGGATAATTCCCTACCAAACGTGTTACTGACTCATCAGTGGTGAGAATGTTCCAATTTTTACGTATTATCTGCTCTAGACTTCTCACATCACTCGTATATCTAATGACGTAAGAAAGTTTCCTAACATTATTTAGTGCAGTGATGTTTCTAGGCCTTAATTGTATAACTTGATTGTGTGGCCTTACTGCATAATTATCTATCTCTGAAGTACCCAGAACATTTTGTTTAATTGTCTTGATAAGATCACTGTTGTATCCTCTATTTATAAAGAGTGTTTCTAACTTTTCTGCCTCCATCTTTAATGACTGGTCAGTCTGACATAGCCTAGTAATCCTAATGAATTGACTTTTGATGATGCCTGGAAAAGTGTGCCTGGGATGCATACTATCATATTTGAGTGAGGTATTGGTCCATGTGGGTTTCCTATACAGAGATGAAGTAACTGTTCCTTGTTCTGTAATTGTGAGAGTAACATCAAGAAAATTAATGTGATTCATGGAAGTTTCCATAGTAAATCTCAAATATGATGAGGTGGACTCCAGAAACTCCAAAAACTGTTGAAATTCTGGTTTAGTACCTTCCCATATGAGAAGGACATCATCAACAAAGCGTTTATAGAATTTAACGTGCCTGAAAGTAGGATGGTTAAACATAAATTTTCTTTCCCAATTTAGGACCACTAGGTTTGCGTACGTATTCGCACAGGGGGTGCCCATGGCTACCTCCCATGTCTGTAAATACGTCTTGTCATTAAACATAAACAAATTATTACTGAGTACCAGATCTAATAGCTGACATGTTAGAATTATCTTATCTCCATTAAATGAGGTATCACCAGCTAGCAATTCCCTAATGGCTTCTAGCCCGATGTCACTGGGAATAGATGTAAACAGGTTTTTTACATCTAGAGTCACCAATAGATAGTTATTATTTGTAATGTCAAGGGTAATATCACACAAGCTGTCCAATAATTGATAGGTATCTTTTAAGATGGAAGGAACAGCATTTACCACAGGTCTAAGGAGTCGTTCAATGAGTGTAGAAATGGTAGCAGTAACCCAATTACTTCCTGATACTATAGGGCGTAGAGGTATAGGTGTCACATTTTTGTGGATTTTGGGTAGACCTTTTATCATTGGAATAGTTGGAAACTCTATGTATAGATATTCATACAGGTCAGGAGAGATTTGTCTGCACGAGTAGGTCATACAGTGCTTCATGTACAATGGTAATGATCTTATTTACTTCAATCATAGAAATGATTTTATAAGTGGCAGAGTCTGAAAGCATATTAGACATAAGAGAAAAATAGTCAGGTGTATTCAGAATAATTATTCCTCCTCCTTTATCTGCAGGTTTAAAAGTTAGGTCAGTTAAATTTCTTAGTTTGGTTAAGGATTTAAATTCATCAGATGTTAAATTTACATATGCTATTCTCTTAACATGACTGGAGAATAAAGAATAAAAATCTTTTTCACATTTTGGAAGCATTCTATGCTAAAAGGTAGTATAGGAGAGAAACTACTCTTACGCTTTGAGAGAAGCGGATTGCTTTCAGTAAAATCAACAGTTTGTGTAGCTGTAAGGTCTTTAAAAAACATTTTCAGAGCAATATTTCTACAAAAAAGTCGCAAGTCACATAAAGTATCTGACAAATTACTACATTGTGCAGGAATGAAGCTTAAACCTCTGTTAATTAAACTCACATCAGATAAATCCAAAGGATAAGAAGACAAGTTAATGAACAAATCAGTCACATTTTCTGTTTCCTTGATTCTCCGTACCTCTCTCCGGAGAATTTCCGCTTCCTCGGTCCTCTGCTGTGTGAACGTCCTCTGCCGTAAAACTGTTGTTTTACCGGATAAGGTAAAAAATGGTTAGAGTCATTAGCTGTCTTAGGTCTTGCTCCTAATGGAGTTTCATTCGGTATGTTAAGTAATGCCAGCTGATTAGGAGGAGGTGTATCAGAAACGGCGTTGGACTTGGAAACGCCATTGTTCATAGTGGCAGATAATGTTGCCTCTGTTGCATTGGAGGAGGGCATAGTATGACTAACAGTAGTCGAAGTTAAGTGAGTGACATCATCTGATGGATGTACTGATGGTGTAGAGTTAGGCTGACGAGTCTGCATTGTGTTACCTCTCGGCCAAACAAAGACTTGCCCAGTTAAAAAATCATTATGGTCACGTTGAAGTGTTGTGTTTTTTGGCACTAAAAAGAACCTTGAGTAAAAACCGTATCCTATCTGGTCTGGGGGGACCGTCTGGATGACTCTTTAGTGTAGCAGCTTTTGGATTTCATGTGCTGCTGCTTCCCTTTGACTGGGGGTGTCAGGTAATACTCTTGATGAGACTGGGCAAAGATGGAAGGGGATGTGATAGCCTCTGGATATTATCCATTGTACCCAAGAGTTGGTTGTTATATTTTGCCAGGGAGCGGAGTACAAGGAGAAATGACCCCCGACTGCTTCCAGATGTGAGCAGTCGAGCAACGCTTCAGGAACGCTGATAGGGTTGGCCAGAGAAAGAATCTCTGGAATCCTGGTTTCATGGACCTCCTCTGCCCCAAAAGGGGCATCTTCCATTGGAGTTTCCCCCTCTGCCTCTAGGGGAGAACTCAGCACGTGCATCCTGGAAAGAACCCTGTGATTTCTTGTGCCAAATCTTTCTGCTCCTGTGATTTCTTGAGTAGAATCACTGAGAAGTGGAGTGTCTGACACCAATGGCAGACAGGGTCTTGCCATCTTGTTCGCATCTTGCCAGCGTATTGTTGACTTTAGGGCCAAACAAAGAAGCGGCCTCTATGGTGGCATTCATGAAGGAAGCCTTAAAGGAGTCCACAAAGGTGCATCCAGGCATGTCGTCTGGTGACTATACTCATGCCTGCCGCTCTAGCCGCCCCTTCCGTTGCGTGAGAAATAAGATACATGGAAGAGTTGGAAATGGACTCTAGGGTGGCTATCTGAGAAGCCACATTATCACGGACTTCATCAGAAACAGCTCCTGCCAAGGTTTCAGAGAGCTGGTTGATAAGATCTCTCTGAAGCCTGGTAAAATGTGCCAAATAATTCAAAGACCTTACGGCAAAGGTCAATGAAGTAAACATATGCTTCCCTAATCTGTCAATCGCCCGGGATTCCTTGATGGGCGGATAGACAGTTTGGCTCTCTTCTGCCAAATCCTTCTTAGTAGCAGCTGCCACCACCATAGTATCGATTGGAAGACCTCATGACCAATGGGGGTGCTCAGCTGGGGGTGATCATATTTTATCTAGTCTCTTAGGTATCGCTTCCAGGGTGTCAGGAGCCTTCCATGCGTGCTGGCCGATGAGCTGGACGAGCTCATCGGCAGGTGGGTTGACCCAGGGGGTAGGGGGCCGGGCACAAAAAGCATGCAAAAATACAGATTCCTCAGAGGAAGGATTAGAGGGCTTCCATTCACCCCTCTGTCTAAGGATCTCTAGGATGTCACCAAAGGACACCTCATCAGAGGGTGACCATGGGGACCCTTCCCTGTCATCAAAATCTATATCTTCGGTCAATGACTCCTCAGTGGAGTCCATGTGCTTCCCCTTACACAATGCTTTGTGGGGTACTTCCTCAGTGGGAGGTTCTGGGGAAGATTGCAAAGAGGGGGTCTCCTGAGGAGGAAAAACCTGAGGTTCTTGTGGTCAGTGTCCAGCAATTGAAGCTTGTGACAGTTGCGGCACAGAAGGGGGAGAGGACTCCAACATGTGAGCTTTGCCAGCGGAGGCAAGTGCCCTCTCCATGGCCTGGAAGGCTGGCCCCGTCAAGGAGGGATGGGAGCCCGGAAATGAGCATGACAACCTCGGAACCGGGGTCACACCCCACCCTGACGAGCCCGCCCCCAGACCAGGAGTCTCAAGAGGACTGTGAACCATAAGAGAGAGAGAGAGCATCCCTGGAGGGTACCATAGAAAAAAATCGGCATGGAGCCAGGAATGCCTTCCCCTACGGCACAGCCACTGGCCTGAGTAGAGCCCGATGCCCAGTGCACTGAGTGCCACAAGGACGACTCTGGTTCCAAAGTGAGATCCACTATTGGATTTGGAGGAAGGGAAGCTGCTGTCGGAGTAATAGGCTTTGAAACTTGAGTGGAAGTCGAAGGAGGAGTGTACACTGGGGTTTGAGGAGCTATACATTCACCTGAATGAGGGAACATGGACTTCGACGGTTTGGAGAGACATCTGGCCACAAGCAACTGGTTGACAGGGTGCAACACATCTTGTTCAAGGAGACTCTTGGTTGACCTCATGGGGAAAGCTGATGGGGATTCTGGCCTTTCTAGGAAAGGACTATATTGACTGCTAGCAAAAGGATCCAGTGAAGGAGAATATTTGGTCCTTGCTAATTCAATAGGTGCACAGCCCGGAGCCAAGGATGTCTGCACTGAAGAAAATGGTGTGGAAAAAGTCTACACCATGGATGTCAGTGCCCTAGTAGTTGTTGAAGGCACTACACCATAAAGGCGAAAGTCTGCCCCAAAGGGTACTGTGCTGTAGTGGAAAGTGTCTGCACCGGCAATAAGGATGGTGCCAAGAAGGACTGCACTGAAGCACATATCAGTGCTGAAAATGTCTGTGCCTTGGAGTACAGAAGAGTCATACTTGGAGCTGAAGGTGACTGTACCAATGGTGCCAAAGGGGACTGAACCTGTACTGACGGTGCCATTAAGGGTTGCGACAGAGCCGTTGGAACCGTAGTTGTCTGCACCAGGAACTCTGGTGCCGGTATCGATAAAGGAGACATGGCTGTAGTCAGAATCATTTGGGGCGGTTAAGAGTCTGGAGCTGACAGGGTCACAGGTGGGAGCGCTGGAGAAGTAATCAATTTTACCTTCTTATGATTCAACTCCCTATGATCTCCAGAGGGAGAAGAAGGGAGCGACTTTGATGAAGAAGAGGAAGAACGCCTCTTGTGGGATTTAACAGGAGTGGGTGAGCCCTCCAACCCAGAAATAGCCTCAGAGAAAGGAGACCTTTCAAAATTAACTTATTCTTCCTCTTGTTGAGAGTCCTGGTAGAGAAATTTTTACAAATCCCACACAGAGGATCTACAGTCAGGTGGGAGACATTAATACAGTAGACACATAAGTCATGGCCATTGGAAAGTGGTAACTTATGGCTGCAATCCTTACCTGCTTGAAACCAACGCTACTTTTCTTATCTGACATAACTGGTGTGGAGAAGAACAGTACCAAAAGGAAGAAAAAAGGCTACCCAAAAAGGGTAAGAAGAGAAAGGAAGGATTACTAACTAAAGGGAGAGAGTCTAAAGTGTATGATAGGGTATGAAAATATTAGAATAAACTTTTGAGAAAAATTTAAAGAACAATGTATAAACTTTCAAAAAATTAGACACAGCTCAGAGAGTGGCTTGACACAGCTGTACAACAACATGGCAAACGAGATCTTAGGTAATAGGGAGCAGAGCGTTTTGGGTAGGACCTTGGCTCGAGAGTTTTTGGCTGATGTGAGCTTGATACTGGCCGGCTCGGTTCTGAGGACGAAACCGATAAAGCTTCAGTAATGAATGAACGAAGATTTACAACATCAGATTCCGCTGTTTTGCAGACCACCCCTACATTGCCTTACTGCTCTGATTCCTCCATCCACAGCATTATGTAGAAGTCACACAAAAAATGCAGATATTGTGTTAGTAACAGCCACTTCTTACTCAGTGTGTTTATGTGCATCTCCAAGGGGAAACCTTTTTAGGGGTTTTAGTGTCATATGAGATAGAACCTTCAGAAATCTGATTATATGCATCAGGTTATTGATTGCTCTGACTGAAAAGGTACTAGGTACACAAATGTACTTCCCAAAGTGATTCACAGTTTGAGACTCATTATGGGGTAGATAACAGCCTGGCACCATCTGAAGCCTTACTTCTGGTGACAGCTGATAGAACTATGATGTCCATAAGGGGTCCCCTGGCTCTAGTGTTGACTGTCTTTAGGGGATGAAGGGCTCCGGCATTCAAGGGATGGCCTCTACCACATCAGGCTGATTTCTGTTAGATGGAAGAACTACCTAAGCTGTTTGTAGGACAAACTTGAAGGCCTCTTACAAGATCTCTTCATCAGAAGCCAGGATCTCCCACCCTGAAGCATTGTTCTGAGGATCTCCACAAATCTGGGGATTTCTGGAGGGTGAAACCTCTCCCTTAACTGAGATCACAGTCTGGGACAGGAGACTCAGATGACGAGTCAAGGTGTTGCCTTTTAAATGTCTTCTTCCATGGCACACTTGCAGGGAAGTCATCCATGCTGTCAGCAGAGGAGTCCTCCTCAGACTTGCTATATGCCCGATACCCTTCCAGTGCCATGTCCTGCCATAAAAGAGATGACTAGCTCAAGGCACTAAACTGACTGATGTGAGTGGATGAGACTGCTATAGCAAGTGCCTATTCCAGTTCTATAACCTAGTGGGTTTCCTCAGAGCCATCTCTCCCATTACGGCCATTGGTTCCAGCAACACCAACACTAATGGAGTCAGTACCATGGCTTGGTTCAATACCAAAGTAGATAGTGAAGCAGAATTGCTGACAACAATTTCTACTGGAGTCAAGGCTGGCATTGACCAAAAGGTCTTTGGCACTGGGGGGTCAAATACTGACTGCATCAATGCAGAGAATGTCTGGAAGGAGACAGGGTCAAGTCATAGTTGGCAGTGAAGTCACCGGTACCAAGAAACTCAGCATCACAGAAAAGTTCCCTATAAGTGTTAAAGGGAAAGGCACAGTATTTGAGAATGGCCTCGAAACTCCCGGTGCCAAAAACTGGGCCAGAAAAGGAGCCAAAGGAGTGCAAAAGCATGGAACATCTCTAGCCATCCTGGAAACAGAGGGAATGAGGCAACACCCTGATCCAACTAGGCCTTTGAAAATGGCTATCATCACCATTCCCAGTCAAATGGTGCAGCAGGACATGAACAGATCTGGAGGGACTTACTGAAATTGTAGATTTTTTTTTTCTTTTTTTTCTGCTCTGGAGTGCAAGTATCTTATCTACTCTTGCTCCATGGAAAAGCTACCAATTCTTTTCCTTGGAGCCGAATCCAAAGATGCCAACTTATTTCCAGACAATCTCAAATGCTTAACAGTTGGGTGTCACAATGGAGCTCTGGATACACCTAGCTCTGCTATAACAAGAGAAGACAAAGAATCAGAAGAAACACTTTTAAGTACTTTAGCTAGAGGGGGCAAGTCATAGCAGACTTTTGTCTTTTTTCTTCCCTTTTCTACCATCTTTGTTACACTCACCTTGAAGCAAACTTTTAAAATGAGATTATTCATTCTGTGAAGCAGTTCTGGTACCATAATTCTTAGAAAAAGAACATACAGCATGTATGTGTTCCTGCCAGGTACAAGTGGATCCTGGTGAGGAATCTTCTGACCACAATTTTTGCATTTAGACAAACAGGAGGCCTTTTTCTTGTCTGTATCAGTGAATGACATCTAAGACTATAACGCTGAAAAAAGGAACTAGCAGTTGTTATTGAAAAATCCAGCTATGTTCAATTCAATTGCTTTGCTAAATAAATAAACAAATAAACAATAAGATACAACAGAAAAGGTCTGCAAATTTGAGGTCAAAATGAAAAACTGTTATGGTTTGACAACATTAAACTTGTTTAATACACAAAGCAAGGTGTGTAAGTAAACTTACCATAACAGATAACAGATATTCGAATAATCACTGCTGCATTGGCTTAAGCTATATGGGTTATAACCTATATAGGATATAGCAGCTGGTCAGCTTATAAAATACACTACTAAGAAAAGAAAAATTATAATTCCACACCCTGGCACAAAAAACACACAAAAACAAGGGGGTGGTAGGAGAGAACAGCTACTGAAGTAGTGATAATTCATACAATCTAATGAACACCTACTGTTATGGAAAGTTTACATATTCATCTGTACTATGTTCTTCATCTTGATCATTGCTGCAGCAGTCTGTGTTATATGGATAGATTACCACGTCTTAGAATACCTGGGAGGTGGAAGGTGAAGGGTGCAGGAGCCCCTGAGAATGGTCCTAGCACAGCCTGTCCTAGAAATGTAAAATGAATCTAGTCCGTAGTACTTTGCAATGGTATGCACAGGAGACCAAGTTGCTGCTTCTAGAATACTTCTAGAATCCAACCCTTTCCAAAAAGCCATAGATGAAGTCAAGGCCCTGGCAGAATGAGCAATTACCCTTTCTGGAGTAGTTTTGTTGTGGTGGGAATAATAAAAGGTAATGGCCAGAGACAACTATTTGGGAATAGTCTGCTTTGACACAGGTTGTCCCTTCTTACCTTCACAAGAAATGAATAACTGATTACAAACTCTGAAATATTTTGTTCTGTCAAGATAGCACCTGAATTGTTTGTAGACATCCAAGGTATGATGCAAGCTTTCTCCTTCATTTTTGGGTTTAGGAAAGAGCACATGGAGATAGTTGGATTGGCTTGGATACCAATTTAGGCATAAAATGAAGGATTAGTTCTTAAAGAAACCCTGTCTCTGTGGAAGATGAGATAAGGTTGACCTGTCATAACAGCCAACACAAACACTCTGCTTAGAGTTTTACATGTTAAGAACCTCAAGTCAGCCAGATACGTGGTTCAGATGGAGCAGGTGTTAGCTTCTCTAACCCAAAATTAAGATCCCAAGGAGGAAAGAGCAGTTTCATGACAGGCTTCTTATGTAGCACCCCTTTCAAAAACATTTTCACTTGAGATTGCATTGAAAGGGGGGGGGGCTCCATGGGCAGACATACTGTAATGGCTGACAAATTAACCTTGACAGAAGAGTAAGGCAGGCCATGGAAAAGTAATTCAAACAAACACTGTAAAACCAGAGAAACACTAGCCATTAATGGGCTTTGTTTTTTTTTTTTTTTTTGCAGGCATCAACTAAAAAATATTTTCCATTTGCTAATACATAATTTTCTAGTAGCATTTTATTTTTAATTTTGTCTCCATTAGTACCTGCTGCACACTCATAGCAAACAAGTGCCCAAAAGGTATTAAGATCCTATCATCCAGACAGTCAGTTGTAGTTGTTTGGGGCTGGGATTTATCAAGCACCAATGATCTTCTCTGAGTAACTCCAATCTGAGATGAAACTTGTAGTATTTGCCCGAGGCCAATTCCAAAAGAAGGCAGAAACACTGTTGCCTGGGCCAGAAAAAAGTCACCACAATGATCTTTGTGGAGTCCTTCTGAATCTTCAAAAGTGTCCTGGATATCAGTATAAAGGGTGGAAATGCATACAGGAACATTCTTATCCAAGGAAAAGAAAAGGCACGTGTCTTACATGTGTCTTAAGAGACCTTTTTGCACATAATTTCTTGAACAGAATTTTGCCAGTCGATTGTTTAAAGAGGAGGCAACAACGTTTACCTGAGGAATTCCCCACAGATGGATCAAATCTTGGAAGATGTCCTGATCCATTTTCCATTTGTGAAGGTCTGCTTTGGTCCTTCTCATTTTGTCTGCCACACAGTTTTGTTCTAACAGAATGTAAAATGCCAGTATGAAATGTGTTCAGAATTGTTTTACAACTGACAAAGTGTTAAAGAATTTAAAGTACACAAAGTTGAAACACCAAACCTACTAATGCACCAAACCAGTGTTAAATGGAGCTCCATATACTTTAACCATGTTAAACTGATATAAAAATAATGTTTAATAGCAATTTACAGTATATTATCTTGTCATTGAGAGTAAAATCTTCACAGTACATTCCAATTACTTTATCTGTGTTAAAATTGCAATCCAAAGACAAAAACACATACAGCAGAGTCATACATATAGTAAATATTATATAAATACTAAAAAAAAGTCCTGCAATATTTTCCTAGACAAAGATGAAAATAAAGCAGAGTAACAATAGTATAGAAAGGTCACTAGTGTCTAAAAGCAGACATACACACTTGCACTGAGATAAATACTGAAAGTTTCCTCACAAACAGTATAAACAAACATTTATTAAAGGCAGAAACAAAAACACTGCTACTAGCAGAAATTCCCACAGGAATTACTGTAAATACTGACAGAAATAAAATACTACAAATAAATAAATCTATTATATACATATATATATATATATATATATATATATATATATATATATATATATTTATAATAAACATAACATAGAAAGACAAGAATGAATCTAATATTAAAATAAGTGGAATGGAGTCCTCAAATGGGGCTTATCTGAGCAGTAGCCAGAAAAAATCAGCACTGTTTCCAGTGAAGCGTCAGATGACTTTCTTTTCTGGATGTCAGCAAAAGAACTAAAAAGTCACTTCCTGTGAGAGCTAAAGGCTTCCCTCTCAGGATACACTCCGCCAATCAGCTGTCACAGGGAGAGAGGGGGAGGTGAGTCAGAGCATTTGAAAGCTGACCAGTATTGGGTTACCTTGGCTGATCACCTAAACTGCCAATGAGCAATGATTATGATAAACATCTCCTTTTCAGCAAAGTCTTGTGGAGAAAAGCTTTACTGGTGCAGTGTAATACAAAATACAATGTAAATTATCACATTAGTAGGCTTACCACCTGTCCCACTTTGCGAGGGACAGTCCCTGTTTGGGCAGTTGTGTCCTGCAAAAAAATTGTAAAAATGGCAACTGTCCTGAAATATTAGGGCAAAATTATTTCCTATATTTTATGTAATAGTTGCATAAAACAGTTATTCTGTATCTGAAATACCTAAATGTTATAAGAAACAGAATGAGCAACTAAAATGCTACAAGAATAAGCTTTTATTTAGGCAAAAAAGCAAAGTTCTGTCCCTTGTACTGGCCGTGGGTATGTTTTGGCCTGCAAAATCTGATGTTTGTACCACAATTGTCCCGCTTTGGCCATCTGAAAAGGTGCAACCATACACATTAGTGTAATTTATGACAGTGCAGTATTAGAAAATGATACACGGTAGCACACAGAATTGGTTCACATTACACAAAAATATAATGAATAAAAGTATACACTCAATACAGTCACAATATTATGATAAAATGAATCATATTATATACAAGCATTTGTAGTGGAACAGCTATAAGCATGGACAAGCATGAGCAAACATATAAATATCACTATTAAAATAGAACTTACACAAGCTGTTCAGGTTGCATTAAGGTGATGCACTTTTTAGAGGGACAGAGTATTAAGTACACCAGTATAGCAATGTTAGTTGTGGATAACAGTGTGTATATATACATATATATATATATATATATATATATATATATATATATATATATATATATATATATATATATATAGTACTTACGTATTATCTCAACCAGATTTTTTGCGGTAATGCTGGTTGCTTCTGTTTAGGTCATATAGTAGCACTACAACGTTATGAAGGTTAGAGACGTGTTCTGTAATGTTTTTGTACTTTTAGGAAGGTTTATCATTGAAACAGCTCAAAAAATAAGGTTCAAAAACAGGTTTCCCCTTTTACCGGAAGCATCTCCTGTCAGTTAAGCGTGTCCCATTCTACTGCAAACGTGTTCCTTCCACATGCTGTACTCGGTTAAGTAGGAAATCTCTGTTTTCAAACCTGTATTATTTATCAGCTGTTTCAATGATGAAGCTACCTAAGTTCACCAAACCTGTTTCTAACCTTCATAATACTGTCATACATCCAAATAAAAATCAAAAAGGTAATGCCGAAGTAGTAGTCCTTCACCAAAAGGAACTGTAATCCATTCCACAGATCATACGCTAACTCCTGCACTCCTTTCAGCCCAACACACGTACACACACGCAACCACTGCGATCACTGAATTCAATGCTTGATGTCTATGAAGGACGCTACCCATACACCTCAAAATTATAAATCTTACTAGTTTTTTAAAACCCCCACTGATATCCCCAGCAGACTTTCTGCCAGTCTGCCCTTCCATATCACACTTCAGTGGGGCCATTTCAGTAAAATAAAAGTGAAGAAAGTAAAAGATGTCGTGAAATCTGGCTGTGATAATACGCAAGTACCATATATATATATATATATATATATATATATATATATAATTTATAGACAAGTTTTTACTGTTTATTACCAAGTCTTAACTGTTTTGGGAAGCAAGAAAATGTGGGAAGGTGGTGGTGAGGGTGTGTAGTTTGTGTTAGAGTTGGCGTAGTGAGGAGCAAGGGCATAGCCAGGAGTCCTTGAGACAGTCTTTTATTAGTCAATATTTTAATGTAGACAGGTTATTATTGAGTCTTAATGTTAGAGTAGTGAGTTCCATAACTTGGTGATATGAATGGAATAAGGGGCTTCCCTAGCTGAGCTTTGTGAGTGGATAGTAAGGTGTTATTTGTTGAGTATAGGCTTCTGGGTAGTTAGGTGTGTGGGGTTGGAGTATACTTTTTAGGCTGTCATACTTCTTGGGTTTATGTAAAAGGTTGTGGGCCTCAACTGCTTGTGAGTAGCTGAGGTGAAGAGGTACTTCTAGCCAATTTGAATTGGAGGAAAATCAGACCACATGAATCTAACGTTATGGTAAGTACATAACTTTTGCATCCAATATTGTCTATTTTCATCCATTTCAAACATATGGGACATAATCCTAAGTTATCAAACTGGGTGGTGTCAAGAAAGGATATTCCTGAGTACGTTGGAACCAAAGGAAGAACATGATCTGGATTGAGCATCCAGCTTATAGTGAGACATAAAAGTGCTTACCGTAGACCAAGTGGCCGTAGCACAAATGTCATCAATGGATAGGCCTCTATTAAAGTCTGTTGAAGTAGAAACTGCCCTAGTTGAATAAGCCTTCAGTTTCAGTTTTCAGTTTTAAATTCTTCTCATGAAAGACAAAGGACATACAACCTGACAGCCATCTGGACAAAGTCATCTTTGCTACTGCCTTCTCCAACTTTGTGTTTCAGAAATAAAATGAACAATTGATCATCTTTTCTGAATTGTTTTGTTCTGTGAATGTAGAATCTGAGCAAGTAACACAAACTTGTAGGAAAAAACACCTTTAATAACAAAGCAAAGCTTTCGGGCAGAACCCTTCTTCAATACTAATACAATCAAGTCTGCATACTAGAAGCTTATATACAGGTCTAGAAGTCACATGATTAGCAGCCAAGAATCATGTGACGAACAAGTCTTAAAGTGCAAACAACATAATAAAACTTTAAAAAAACTTTAAAAAATCAATTAATAATACTACGTAATCTAGTTAAAATTGGTTTTAAACTAACTTTGCTGTTAATTCCTGGATATGAATCAGCAGCTAGTCTTAAAATCCATTCAAATTCCTTAGTCTCAAGGCGATTATTCAAATCTCCACCTCTGGCACTAGGACAATTAAAATCAATAACTCTAAACTTAAAAGAATGTTCAGAGCCATGAATATTGATATGCTTATATACTGCATTATTTTCACAACACCGTCTGATTTCTGAATTACGATCTTTCAGCTTACGAATAGTTTTTCCTACATAGAACGAAGTGCAGGATTTACATGTAGCCAAATAAATAACACCTGAAGTGTTACAAGTAGCTGAAATTTTAAAATTGAATACTTGACCAGTGCTAGGGTGTGTGAAAATATCACTACCATTACCAAACATCTGTGCACAAGCAATACAGTTAAAACATTGAAAAGTTCCATGCTTAATAGCCAACGTCATAGGCTTAGGTTTATAAAAATCTTTATAACACAATAAGCTTTTGATAGTCTTCATATTTCTATAAGAGAAGCATGGTTTATCACCTACAATAGCTTTCATTTCATCTGAAGCTAATAAAATTATCCAATTTCTTGAGATAATTTGTTTAACCAGTTGACTTCTTCTATTAAAAGTGGTCATATATCTAACTGAAGTCATCTCTTTATTGCTATTATTATTTTTCTGGGATGTAGTTAACGAAATATCCTGCCCTTGATTAAAGCTGATAGGTTTCAAATAAGTCTTCCTAGCCTCTAAAATATCAATTCTTGACTTATTAAGTAGGTGGGCATCATAACCACTCGAGGTAAATTCGACTATCAAATCATCCAGTTGTAACTTGAATACATCATCATCTGTGTTGAGCCTACTTGTCCTAATAAATTGTGATTTTACCACACTTTTGAAAATATGTGGAGTGTGCATACTACTGTAATGTAAATATTTACAACAGCTAACTTCCTTCTTATATACAGAAGTATTAAGAATTCCATCATTCAGCTGGATTTTTACATCTAAGTAACACATAGTATTTTCAGAAACTTGCATTTTAAATTTCAAATAATCAGTTGTGGAGTTCAAATAGTCAACAAAAACATCCAGATCATGAAGTGTACCATTCCAAACAATTAAACAGACATCAACAAATCTTTGATAAAAACTAATATAGGTAGAAAGATTCCTATTACTATACAGATGTTTATGTTCCCATTGGTAAAGGACTAGGTTAGCGTATGTGTTAGCCACTGAGGTACCCATAGCTATTCCTGTTAACTGTAAATATAAAGTTTCGTTAAACATAAAAATATTATTTTTCAAAACAACATCCATAAGACAGCAAATGTTGTCAATGGATTTGAAATCAGGGTTAGGTTGTGTTATTAAAAATTCCCTCAGAAGCTCAAGTCCGGCATCATTAGGAATGACGGTAAATAAGGATACGATATCCAAGCTAACTAAATAATGTCTTTTAGTTTTTGCATTTGCTGTCTTATGAATGTTGTTTTTTTGTGGAAGAAAGGATGATAGACCTGATTGCCACTTGATAGCTTGGTGTCTGTAGTTTAAACAAAAGTTATGTACTTACCATGACAATAGGTCTCTGTTGTCTTCTACTGCCTGCCTCAACAGATGGGTTATTGGATCTGATGGGGTCTGATCTCATCATCTTATTCAAGCTCTTGGATTCAGGGATTAGGCTCCTCCCCTACCCATAATTTATTTTCATCTCTACAATAACTCAGATCAAGGTTGTCCACTTGTACCTAATACTTTATCCACAAAAGGTGCAAAAAAAAAATTTAGGACAGCATGCAAATAACAAGAAGGATGACAAGTCAGTTCAAGACTGATTATATAACAAGGCCTTGGATAGGTCCCATTCGATCAGTCGAGAGCCAGTAGATGATAATTTAGGTAACAGGGACAGAGGTAGGGAGAGTTGAGCTGGAAAGAAGAAGACAACACTGATCTACTGTAATATCAAGTACATAACTTTAGTATCCAATGTTGTGCTTTCCGTCCAATTCAGTGGATGGGACAAATTCCCAAGCTATTAAAAATCCACAGCGGTTTCATGGAAAGCTATTCTGAAGAATGGTGGTGCTGAAGAAAGTAAAGGATCTAGACTGCATGCCCAGATTGTAGTGGGAAACAAAGGTGTGAACAGTGGACCAAGTAGCCACAGCACAAATCTCATCTATTGGTACTCTAGCAAAATAAGCAGTGGTGGCTGCCACCACTGTAGATGAATAAGGCCTTGTTTTCTGTGGTGGAAACAATCATTTTCTTTTTAAACAAAGGGATATAATCTGACAGCCGCTTGGACAATGTGACTTTAGAAGCACCATGTCCCAATTTGTTCGTTTTTTTTTTTTTTTTTTTTTTTTTGAAGGAGGAAAGAAAAAATTGAGCTGTCTTCTTTGGTACAATACAGGAAGAATCTTCTGAGCCACTGTTGGATGAAAATTTGGATTGCTCCAAAGAGACATTCTATCCTTATGAAAAAACAAGCAGGCAGGTTTGCAAGATAAGTCTTGTAACTCAGAAATTCTCCTTGCTGATGTGACAGCCGCCAGGAAAATAGATTTTTCAAACAGAAATTTCAGTCCTGCTTATGCTGCTGGTTCAAAAGAGTACCAAGTTAGGGCCTAAAGCAACAAGGTAATATCACAAGGAGGAAAGTACAGTTGTGTACACCTACCATAAATGTAGATGTTCGAGTGTCTTCACTGTTGCAGTCATAACTGTAGGGTGTTCCTGCCGGCAGGCAGCCCAAGGTCGGCCAGAATTCCAAAGTCTGGGTCCAGCGTCGGCTGTACCAGCAAGTACCCTGACGTCAGAACACAGAGGTATAAAGCTGACAGCCGACGCCATCTTCTCCAGCCTTTCTTGCCCCAGATGTCAGAAGTCCCCCAAAGTAACCAAAAGGTGTCCAAAAAAGGAAACACAAATACACCACAAAAGAAGAGGAAGATAAAACAAGCAAAAAATAAGAGGGGATTGGTGGGAGGGAAACAACGACTGCAACAGTGAAGACACTCGAACATCTACATTTATGGTAGGTGTACACAACTGTACTATGTTCTTCGTGTTTCACTGTTGCAGTCATAACTGTAGGGTGGAATCCCAAAGCTGTGATGAGGGAGGAGGTTATGCAGAAGAAGGGGCAGCCAGAAGACCCTGCAAGACAGCAGAGGCAAAACCTGCCCTAGACTTAGAATACAAAGGGAGATTATAGTGCTTAGAAAAAGTATGCACTGAACTCCAAGTGGCAGCTTCCAAAATGTCCTTGGTAGGAACTCCTCTGAGAAAAGCTGCTGAAGTGGCATCTGCTCTAGTAGAATGACTTCTAACAGTACCTGGAATCTGCTTCCCAAAGTGAGAGTAATAAAACCTTATCCCATGAGCAATCCATTTGGAAATAGTTTGTTTAGAAATAGCCTTGCCTAGAGAACTGGAGGCATAAGAGATAAGCAACTGATCAGATTTTCTGAAATCTTTAGTTCTGTCCAGGTAAAACCGTAGTTGTCTGTGTACGTCCAATGAATGTAAAATCCTTTCCCCTTTGTTTTGAGGATTTGGAAAGAAAGTAGGAAGGTGAATAGTCTGATTTAAAGCCACTTTAGAAATCACCTTAGGCATAAATGTAGGATTGGTCCTCAAGGCAACTCTGTCTTGGTGGAAAATAAGGTATGGTTCCCACAGCCATGAGAGCTTGCAACTCTGACACCCTTCTAGCAGAAGTCAATGCTAATAAAATAGCTGTCTTCCAGGATAAGAACTTGATATCCGAAGCAGCAGCAGGCTCAAAGGGAGGTAAAGTTAGTTTTTCCAAAACATAATTAAGATCCCAAGCAGGAACAGGAGGAGTTCTGGGAGGTCTTAAATTCTTAGCCCCTCTCAAGAATTGTCTCACCAGCTGGTGAGAGAAGATGGGGGGATCAGAGTTGTAATGAGCCGAGATAGCAGAAGCATGGATTTTAATGGAAGAAAAGGAGAGGCCTTTAAGCAAAAGGTCTGAGAGGTAAAGTAAAATGGAAGAAATGTCAGGCAAAAGAGAATCAGAACCTCGATCCCGCATCCAAATACAAAATCTTTTCCATTTAGAAGCATAAGATTTTCTAGTGCTAGGGCGCCTAGCTTCTAAGAGAACATCCAAAACTGGTTTGGGAAAAGTAGAAGGAATCAAAGGCTCTTGTAGAGCCAAGCTGCCAGGCAAAGAGTCTTGATTTGAGAGTGTAGCATCTGACCCTGATGCTGGGACAGAAGATAAGGAAACAGAGGCAGAATCCATGGAGGTTCCAAGAACAGGTGTCTTAAAGTTGGATACCAAAACTGCCGAGGCCAATTTGGAGCTATCAAAATGATAATCTTGGGTTTGTCCTGTTTTATTTTCAGTAACACCCGAGGCAGAAGAGGAAGAGGAGGGAAGGCATATTCCGAAAGATTCCTCCAGCTGAAAGACAGGGCATCCACTTTCCAAGCTGTTTTGTGGAAGGACCTGGTGCAAAAGAGAGGCAGCTGATGATTGAGATGAGATGCAAACAGATCTATCCGAGGGCAACCCCAAACTGCCGTAATCCTGCTGAATAAGTTGGGGTCCAGCATCCATTCGTGAGGATCCAAAAGATTTCTGCTTAGGCTGTCTAAGAGATTCTGTTTTCCTGGAATGAATTGAGCTTGAAGATGCAGATTCAGATTTAGAGCTGTGTCCCATAAACTCATGGCTAGTCTGCAAAGGGGGTATGAGTGAGAGCCTTCCTGCTTGTTTATATACCACATGACTGTGGTATTGTCTGTGCGAATCAGAAGATGGCCTGGTTGCAAAAGATTCTGGAAGGCTAGAAGAGCATTTTGGACTGCCAACATTTCCTTCAAGTTGATGTGCCAGGGAAGATGCTTCTTTGTCCAATAGCCCTGCTGGCAATTGTTTAGGTAATGAGCATAATCCGAGGCGTCTGAGGTTATGATCTGAGCAGGATGAGGTAGACGAAAGGGATTCCCTTCATTTAAAGCACAAGCCCTGGACCACCAGAGGAACTCTTTTTGGAGGCAGGGAATCAGAGGTATCATTGTTTCCAGGCTGTGGTAATGCTGAGACCATACACTCTTTAGGTACCATTGAAGCTTTCTCATATGAAGCCTTGCATTTGGGATCAACAGGATGCAAGAAGCCATGTAGCCCAATGTCTGCAGGAATTTCCTTGCAGTGAGCTGAGTTAAAGTAGCCAAGGTCTTGAAAATTGATGCCAGCTGTACTTGCTTTTCTGGAGTAAGGAAGGCCCTTTGTAAGCTTGTGTTTAGAAGAGCTCCCAAAAAGATCATTTGTTGAGAGGGGATCAAATGTGACTTTTTTGTGTTCACTGAAAATCCCAGAAGTAGGAGAAGACGCTGAACAAACTGCAGATGTTGAAGTAAAAGATCCTTGCTCCTGAATAAGGCAGACGTCCAGATAGGGGTAAATTTGAATCCCTTGGAGTCTGCAATAAGCTACTACTGGAGCCAGACACTTGGTAAAGACTCTGGGTGCAGTAGATAAGCCAAAGGGCAGTACAGAGAATTGAAAGTGTCTCAAACCTGCCTTGAATCTGAAGTATTTTCTGCGTTCCTGTCTGATGGGAATGTGTAAATAGGCTTCCTTCAAGTCCAATGTCACCATCCAAGCATCCTGGGAGAGCATGGGAAGAAGTTGTTGCAGAGTAAGCATCTTGAATTTTGGAATCTCCAGAAAGGTATTTAATACTGAGAGGTCCAGAATAGGTCTCCATGAGTTTTGTTTCCTTGGGACCAGAAATAGTCTTGAGTAAAAACCTTTTCCCATCTCTGGAAGTGGAACAGGTTCTATGGCTCTCATGGCCAATAAAGCGTCCACTTGATTTAAGGCCTCTGACCATTGATGTTTTGGCAGATCCGGCCAACCCGAAGACCTTGGCAGAGTATGAAAGTGGAATTTGTAGCCTCTTAAAATCACGTCTAAAACCCATTTGTCCTGGGTAATATGAGTCCAATTTTGGTAGAAAAGAGAAAGTTTTCCTCCGAGAGGGGCTTCCAGGCAAGGAGGACCTGTAGCCCAACGGAGAGAGTCATTGGGTCTGCTTCTTTTGTGATTGAGGTCTGTCTTCTCCCCTTCTAGGTGAAGAAGCAGTCCATTGTCTTGACCTGTAAGAGGCCTGAGCCTGCACCTGACCTCTGGAGCATCTATATCTTCCCCTTTGAGGCCTGTCAGACGTGGGAAAGGACCAATTTTTGGAGGGCCAATTTCTAGAAAATCTAGGAGGCTGAACTTGTAAAAAATCTTTAACAGTCTGCATAGATTTTGCTTTTTCTTCCATCTTTTTAATAACCTCCTCAGCCTTGGATCCAAATAAAACATCATGCTGAACAGGGGCATCTAACAGTTTAGCCTTAACCTGCTCAGGTAAATTCTGCTCCCGAAGCCAAGCATGTCTCCTGATAACAGTACCAGAGGCTGCGACCCTGCAAGAAGCTTTCAAGGCATCAAAACCACAATGTAAACTATGTTTGCTAACTTGTTCAGTTGCATGCAATACATCCTGTAATTCCTTGTCCTCTGCACATGCAGGAAAGGTAGAGAGCCTTTGCTTTAGAACAGACAAAAGAAATTGCTGATACTTGAACATGTGAAACTGGCAATTTAAAGCTCTAATAGAAAGAGTAGCAGAAGTGCAAACCTTTTTGCCCCACCTGTCCAAGGCACGAGAATCCTTTTCAGAGGGAATAGGATTTTTAGATGAAGCGGCCTTAGCAGCCCTAGAACCCTGAGAAATGGTTTCAGGATCAGCAGAAGGGTTCTTAAATAAGAATTGATGGGAGTCAGGGACTCTGTAAAATCTATCAGGCTTAGAAGGAGCAGGCAGCAAGGAATCAGGATTCAGGTTAGCTTCAGAAAAAGCATCATCCACAATATCAAGTACAGGAGGAATAGCCAAAGGTCTGTGTTGAGGGAGAAGGAGAAATTCCCAAGTCTCTTCTTGGAAGCAGAATAATCCTGACCTTCCTAATGAAAATGCTCCCTCATCTCATGTAAGGTTTCCCCAAAAGAGAAATCTTCAGGGGGAGAAGCAGAGGGAATAGAGTCCTCTGCATCAGAATCCTCATAAGGAGGAAAAGAATAATCCTGGTCAGAGGAAGAGACAGAAGACACAGAAGCCTGATCAGATGAATCATAAGGAATATCCTGTCTAGGCCTTTTTTCTGGAGGAGGGTGAGAACCCCTAATCATTGTCAGTAAATCTTCAGCCATCCGTAGTAATTGCTTCTGGGACTTGGGAGCTGTATCCGAGGAAGCTTGAGAGGAAACCCTTGGTTTAACAGGAGTCTTGGACTTTGCCTTTGTCTTTGTAGAAATAGTGATATGAGAAGGCCTAAAAACCCCCTCAGAAGCCGGTACCTGCACAGCGGTTCTGGACCCATCTGAAGGGGCGAAGTCCGAAGGTCCTGCAGCAGATAAAATACTAGGCCTAGAAGGCTCCCCATGGGAGTCCGTGTCGGCCATCGGTTCCGAAGTGGCGGACGACAGGGGCTGCAAAAGCGCCTCACTGATGACTGCCGAACCCGAAGCTGGCTCCGGCTGCAAAGTATCTTGTTTGGACCTCGGAGGCCTATCCTTGTCCTTGCATTTCTTTTGAATTCCGGTTGTCGGTAAAGTATCCGACGACATCCTATAATTGAATTGTCTACCAAAATAATTCAAGGCCCAATCGTACCTACGCTTGATAGTGCGAGAATTAAACCTGGCACAGAACTGACAGCAAGAAACGTCGTGGTCAGGGCCTAAGCAAGGTAGACAGTAAGAGTGGAAATCTTTATGAGGTATTTGTTTTCCACAAGATATACAATTATTAACTTTTTCTGACATCGGAGGAGCAAGAAAAGTTTCAACGGGTACTTAGCTTGAGAAGAGAAGTAGAAAACTTCGGACCGAAGACAATCTAAGCATGTTGTCCTGAATGTGCCAACCAACGACTTGCGAGCTGCTTTCCACCGCACGGCAAGAAAGACTGGAGAAGATGTTGTTGGCTGTCAGCTTTATACCTCTGCATTCTGACGTCAGGGTACTTGCTGGTACAGCCGATGCCGGACCCAGACTTTGGAATTCTGGCCAACCTCGGGCTGCCTGCCGGCAGGAACACCCTACAGTTATGACTGCAACAGTGAAACACGAAGAACATCTAGTTCTCTGATACAGGGTCAAAGAGGAAATGATCCCTTTAAGAAAGCTTTAGAGATTTCCAAAGAAGCAATGGCTGTGTGGTTTTCTCCCAAGCGAAAACTGGATATAGATGCTAACTGAACCTTAAATATGGAAAAGCTAGGACCTTTCAGGAATAAATCCACCATAAAATCAAGAATCAATGGTAAGAGTGCTGATAAATGATCTAAGCCTTTATAGGAAGCCTTGATAGTAAAGCTTTTCCATTTACTTTTGTAAATCTTTGTCATGTTCAGTTTTTGTGACAAAGATGAAATGTGAATAATAGATGCAGAAATCCTGGCATCTATGGCCATCACTGAAACTGGAGGAACCATGTGGTTCATTTCAGAGCTTTCAAGTCTCAATGAGGCTGGCCAGCTGTGTGAGAGAGAAGGTCTTGAAGAGGAACCAGCACCCAGGAAGGGTGATACAGATAAGGCTAAACGAACAGGAACCAGACCTGCGAGGGCCAAAAGGGTGCAATGAGAATCACTGCTGCCTTGCACTGGATGGCTTTCTGCAAAAACGTGGTTATAAATGGAAAGGGTGGAAATGTTTAAAGGAGATGTGAGGGACAATTGCAGACTACAGCATCCCTTGGTAACTGCCCTTCTCAGTGGATTAGGGCAAAGTAGATGATGCACTTGGTGTTCAGGTGGGATGCTAGGACATCATAACATGGCTGGCCCCGGAGACTGAAAATCATGTTTGACAATGATTGTGTCACGGACCACTCTTGAGGCAGAAAATTAGATCTGCTAAGTTTGTCTGCCAAGACACTGGAACTCCCCAAGATGTGCACTGCCACTAAAAAGTATTGGGAAGACATAGCATATTGCCACACACTCATGACTTCCCAGAATAATGGGTATGAACGGGTCCCCCCTTGCTTGTTGATATACCAGACCATTGCCAGGTTGTAGGCCTGGATGGGTACCACATTCTTAGGGATGGAGTCCTGAAAGGCTAACAATGCTTGGAGGACTGCTTTTATCTCCATGACACTGATGTGAAGCTTGGCCTCTGTCATTGTCCATATGCCTTGAACCATCTTCCCTTCTTAATGACCCCCCACCCCCAGAAGGGATGCATCCATGGTCACAGTGGCTGTTGGGGTAAAAAAGTTGAAAGTCGACCTCATGTGACTAGTGGGAGGCCATCCACCAAAGAATGTAACACCTACATATTAGCATGACACATGGGGGATTTTAAGGGTTGATGCAACATTGACATTGTCCAGTGAGGTCTACAGCAAAACTCTCATTAGATTTTGCCTGAGGAACCAGCATAATGGATGCAGCCATTGATCCCAGTAGACTTAGAGTTAGCCTTGCTGGGGGATTTGGAGAAGAGAGAACATCAGATGTGAAACAGCAAGAGAGCTAACAAGTCTGGGAGCTTTGCAATTTGGGATGTTTATCCAGGTGGCACCCTATGAATGATATTTTCTGTGAACGTGTTAGCTGGCTTTTGTCTTAGTTTACAGTAATCCCCAAGTACTGAACTAATTGCAGCAAGAAGTCCCTGCACTGGATAACCTGATCTCTGGAGGGTGTGGTGAGGAGCCAGTCATCTAGCTAGTGGAATACACGGAAGCCTTGCAGCCTTAGACGCACTGCCACCACTGCCATGCATTTCATGAACACCCTGGGGGATGTGGTAAGACTTAAGGGCAGTGCTCTGAACAGGAAGTGACTTGCTCCCAGGCAAAAGTGGATAACCTCCTGGATTGCCTCGCTATCTTGATATGGTAGTAAGCATCCTGAAGGTGTGTTGAGCACATTCAGTTTTCCTTCCTCAGAAGAGGCAGAATGAACTAGACTGTGACAATGTGGAACTTTGTTTCACAAACCGAGTCAAGTGAATGAGGTCCAAAAAGAGTAGGGATGGAAGGACAGAAGTGGGTGGATTAATTATTAGTTAGGGTGGGGTACAGAGAGGGTGCATGTATGACAGGTTACTTTGAAGTATTGATTTGTAGGTATTGATTGAGGTGGAGCTGAGTGAGTATAAAAAAAGTTTAAGCAGCACGGGTGGAAACAGAGTAGGTTAAGGGAGCGGAGTGAAGACAAGTGTAGCAGGGATGAACAAAGCGAGTCCCACACTGCAAGGGTGGTATTACGACTTGTGATAAAGGTGCTAGTGAAACAATCAGTCAAATCTGAAGCGCTACTACAAGTATGAATTAAATTTATTCCAAAAGAGTAGTTCTGTTTACATGAACTATTTAAAATGGATATAACTCTCTTCTAGAGCAAAAGAAATAGGAACAGTTAAATCTGGTAAGCAGTTTTTAGCCAGTAACAAGGATAGCAGTAATGGTGGGATATAAGATCAAAAATCTGGTATCTGTGGTTGCACCTACGTGCATCTGAAAAGGAATAGCAGAATTTTGTTACAGTACTAAATGGCTTGTCTCTACTATTTAAAAAGCTTAAAAAGTTAGATTATGGAGGACCACACTGTCATGCAACTCACTTGATACTTCCTGAATTTAAATATAATATAGCTGATTTACATATAAAATGCACAAGACACTCAAGATTGTTCTTTGAGCTAACAAATCACATGTACACTATTCCATATCAGTTCTGATATCAGTGATGCTTTATTGCTTAAAATTGTTGGCACAGCCCTCCTACATAATAATCAGGATCTATATTACAATGTCAAACTCACAGGAGTTTGAACTTTGTAATATCAAACCGTAAAGTACGAAACCCAATAACAATGAAAACACAGAACAGCGATTTTTTTCCCCAGGAAAAATAATCGCTGTTCCGTAACGAAAATAAAACCCTACACTTTAAACTTAAGCTAAAGTGGGGGGCTCCCCCCACCCCTACTTAAATATATCAACTCTGAGATCGCACCACAGTGGAGGAAATAGCAAAGCCTTGAAAATGGCCCACCGATTTTCTTTTCCCTGGGAAAAAAAATCAGTGTGCCGTGGCTTCGCTATTTTCGTATTTAGGACTTTTGAGTTCGATATTACAACGTTCGAGCTTCTACAAGTTTGACATTGTAATATAGACCCAATAATCAAATTATCCTTAGTCACTTTCACATTTTGTAGACAGTTTATAAAAGATATACCAATCAATCAACTTAATAAGTACTTAAAGAACTGAACTCAGTACATCTGATAAGTGTAAAATACGGAACTTAAAATAAGGATGCTCAAGAAAGTTATTAGAATAAGTTCACATACGCACTACAGAACAGCAAAGGTATTATCCTTGGCCACTCTTATTAAGTGCCCATAAAATGATTGGCAAAATTCTCCTGCAAAAGTAATCAGTCTACCCCTGTTCATTAAAATGCATAGGGAGTCTGGCTGTAAAACTAAAGCCTGTCAATCAAGTTAGCGAGTGTTGGCATGAGCTGTTCGACTATAATTTAAGAGGAAACTACAAAAATTAAAATAGGGTTGTTTTAAAATGTTGTTACACTGAAAGATCAAAAGCTGTTATTAATCTAGGCTGTGGTTCATAACAAACTCCCTTTGTCACCTCAATTCTGACTCCGCGCACAGACCAAAATGTTATCAAAATACATTTTATTTTCCAAACAGTAGTCAAATTTGAATAACTTACTGTACTAAAATAAGAACATAACAAAAAAGATGACAGCAGATACTTATATTTTAAATGAGAGTAGTTTAAATGTACATCTAATTATAATTATATTTGATTTTAAGAGCATTAAGATTTTTTCTGAGAATGTTGAATAATCAGCCATTCTAGAATAGGAATATCGAGATTAAACAGTAATAGTACAAGAAAAAAACATTACCTTTTCCCTTTTTTGCATTCTTTTCTGCTTCTTCAAACAGACCGGGCAGATGAATCACTACTCCATTGCCTTTAAGTTGAAGAGAAATTGTTTCTTGTTTAAGATGCTCCTGATCCAATTTTTTGTTTTCATTCTAATTTAACTTTATATCATTGAAGTGTAAAATATTTTCTCAGAAGTGCTTCAAACGAGAGCTTTGTGTACTTATAACATCTGCATTTTATATTAACTCTAGCACTCTTTGAGAAAAAGGTAGTTAACATACACACACACACACACACACACACACACACACACACACACACACACACACACACACACACACACACGTCACGACTGCAGAAATATAATCTCTTACCAGAGTTATTGTTTCTAAATGCCACAACTGTTTTGAATATAATTATTTTAATGGCAATAAACTGCCTTACAAAAACAATTCTTTTTCATAGTTTCTGCATGCCGTCAATCAAATCTAGAAGAATTAATTTAAAAACACACCAAATATGCAGAACGTTAGGTAATTTCACTGTTTTCGTTTAACTAATAGTTTTCATTAAAATATTTAAATCTGTATTACCCTCTCTTAGGCAATTTCATACAAATAAAGTACAGGCAATTTCATACAAATAAAGTACAGCTGTGTAAGTTAACTTACCATAATAGCAGATATTTGAATAGATCACTGTTGAAGTAGGCTAAGCCATATGGGTTACAGCCTGCCGAGGATATGACAACAGTACAGCATCCAAAGGTTTAGGGCACATTCCATGCTCCCTATCAGCTGAATAGCTCAAGGAAATTCATATAAAGTCAGTGGTTAGGGCACCAAACCTTCACAGTTTTCTTGCCTAACAGTAAGTAAAGCTACAGCCTTGTCTTTTAGGTCTATACTATGAAAAAAATGATAAATAAAAATATCTATATCCTGGCAAAAACAAAACAAACAGTTATCTAGCTGAACATTTACTCTTATGGTAAGCTAACTTGCACAACTGTATTATATTCATCAATAGATCACTGCTGTCAGGGCCTGAACTCAAAGAAGGAAGGAGAAAGAACTGTCAGATTTCAGGCGCCCCTAGAGAGTAGTCCTAGCAAAACCTGCTCTGAACCCAGAAAAATAATCTAAAGTTTTCTAAAAGTCTGCACATAGGACCAAGCTGATGACTCTAGAATGCTTCTTCCATTCCTTTCCTTTTCAAAAAGCCACAGAAGAAGCCAAAGCTTTGGTAGAATAGATCCTGATCTTGCCTGGAAGTGACTAACTATGGTGAGAGTAACAAAAAATAATAGCATGAGACAACCATTTGAAAATGTTCTGTTTGGATACTGAATATCACTTGCTCTTACCTTCATAGGAAATAACAGTAGATGTGAACTCCTGAAGGTTTTAGAAAATACTGGAGTTGCATGTGGACATCCAAAGTAAGTAAAAATACTTTTTCCTTTATTTATTTATTTGTTTTTATTTTTTGGATCTGAGAAGAAGTCAGGGAGACAAATAGCTCAGTCTGAACTCTGAAACCATTTTAAACATAAATAAAGAATTTGTTCTCAAAGACAACCTATGAAAAAGTGAGAAGGTTGATTCACCATAAGAGCTTGTAACTCAGATACTCTCTTGTAAATGTCAGAGCAATGAGTAACATTGTTTTTCAAGTTAAAACTTCCATTCAGCCTAATGAACTGATTCAAATAGAAAAAAGTACAGTTGTGAAATTCCTGCTTAACCATAACAGTCGATGTTTAAATTTCTTCACTGCTGCAGTAGCCTAGGGGTAGTGCCCTGTTAAGCACATTGCACTCGGCCAGCTTGCCAAAGCTGTAACTCCCCTCCATCTCACTCACTTTGACTGCTGATAGGCTGCACCCTTTTTGGAGGAAAGTATATCAGCAACCAGAGTGAGGTAAATCTTCAGGATTTTACTGCTGAGAAAGGATAGAAGATTCATCTTAAGCCAACAATCAATAATCACCATAAAAATCATCCAAACAACAACAATAACAACAGTAACAAAGGAGGATATGTCCGAACTTTGAGCATCTACTGTTACGGATAAGTAGGACTTATACAACTAGACTATGTTCTTCATTCTCGCTGCTGCAGTAGCCGATGGGTAGATTCCCAAAGCTTACCCTACCTGGCAAGAGGAAGTATAAGGGTCTAAGAATCTCTGGAGAATGGTCCTAGCAAACCTTGTTCTAGACCCAGAGAAGGAATCTACTTTGTAGTGCTTTGTGAATATATAAACAGAGGACAAAGTTGCTGCCTCTAAAAAACTCCTAAAGTCCATCCCTTTCCAGGATGGATTCAACGAGGAAAAGACCCTGGTAGAATGTGTGCCTTAAGTTTGCCTGGAATAGTTATACCATTTTGGGAGTAATAAAAAACAACAGCAAAGGACAACTATCTGGATATAGTCTGTTTTAGGCACAGATTAGCCTTTCTTAGTCCCAGCACAGGAAACAATCATCAGTTTAGCCTTCCTAAAGGACTTTGTTCTGTCAATATAGTACCTGAGATGCCTCTGCACATCCAATGTATGTAGAATCTGTTTGCCTTTGCTTTCTTGGCTCACAGAAGAAAACTAGGACATTGACGGCTTGATTCAAGGAAAGGTCAGAAGCAACTTTACATATGAATGAAGAATTAGTACATAATGTCCCTATGGAAAGCCAGATAGGGTTCACCCACCATGAGAGCTTGTAACTCAAGATGCTCATTATGAAGATGTCAGAGCAACAAATAAAATAATTTTCCATTTAATGAACTGCAAATCAGTCTTACTGACGGATTTAAAGGGAGTTAATGTCAGTTGTTCTAGAAGAAAAACAAGATCCCAAGAAGGAGGAATTTGAAATGGGTCCTCATATGCAACACTGTTTTCAGAAACTGTTGGCCACAAACATAAAAAGAAAGAGGGGATCTACAGGCAGACAAGCAGAGATGAGTGAAAAATGTACCTCGGTGGAAGGATGTGACAAGCCATCTTTAAGTAGCTCACACAAATATTTAAAACAGATGTGCTACTTCCCTTTTGTGTGACTGGCAAGACACCAACTACAAAATCTCTTCAATTTGCCAAAATAAGACTTTCTAGTAGCATGTTTTCATGCATCCTTTAGTACCTGCTGCACATCCTCATGAAAGAGGTGCATAAAAGGCATTAAAATGTAATCATCCAAGCCGTCAGTTGTGCTTAAGTGATGTCCAGCTGTATCAAACCTCCCTTGTGATGTGGTAGTACATTCAGTCAGTGAGGAAGCTTGTGGTAATTACACTTGGTCAGTTACATAAAAAAGGGAGAACCAATTTTGCCTGGGCCAAAAGGTTATCACTAGAATGAGTACTGATAATTCTTTCTGAAACTTTAGAAGTGCCTTGGAAATCACTGGAAATGGTCAAAAATCATATAGGAACATTCCTGACCAAAAGGATCTGTTTTCAATGCTTGGCTTCAAGAATAACTTGAAAATATTTTTTTCTAGTTGTCTGTATCTGGATCATGTCATAAAAAAAAGTTATGTACCTACCATAACGTTCCATGTTAGTTGTCCTTCATCTCGCCTTCCTTCTTGCTGGATGGTTCGGAACAGATCCTCGGCTCTGACTCGGCCATTTACTATAGCTCGAGAGCTCTTTACTGGCTTGAGGCTACCCCTTATCCCAGAATGCCCAGCACCAAATAGCCAGATCTTGTTTGAGATAGCTCACACTAGACATAATTATAGGAGATAATCCATTAATAAACCTGGAAATACAGTTAATTGTCACGGTTTGGTTGAGAAGCAACTAATAACAAAACAAATTAGCCAGTGAAACCATTGAGAAACTCCTCTCAATCCTCAAGGAAGGGGGAAGGAGGGAGGGATGCAAGAAGGAAGGCCAGATGAAGGACAACTACCATGGAATGTTATGGTAGGTACATAACTTCTTTATGTTAAGTTGTCCAATTTTGCCTTCATTCTTCCTGGATGGGACAGGGTCCCTAGCACCTCAATCCTGGGTGGCTCATTGGAACAGACTCTTCAGAACCATGGAATCAAAGGAAGCTCTGCCCTGGGAGACCACATCTATTTTGTAATGAGAAATGAATGTAAGAGGATCTGCCCAAGTAGCTGCTGCACAAACTGAATCTATGGGCAATCTAGATTGAAATGCTACCAAAGTAGCTACTGACCTGGATGAATGATCTTTGGGTTTTGTTGGAAGATCTTTTTGTCGCAAGTGGCAGGTATGGACTATGGTATCCGATAACCATTTTGACAATGTTACTTTAGAAACTGGAAGGCCTTGTTTGTTGTTAGCAAATGAAAGGAACAACTGATCTGATTTTATCATTTCTTTAGTTCTATGGAGATAGAAACGCAGTTGTCTATGCATATCCAATTGGTGTAATCTGTATTCTGCCTTGTTGGAATGATTAGGGAAAAGGACAGGAAGTTAAATGAATTGATTCAAATTATGTTCTGAACAAACTTTAGGTAGAAAAGATGGGTTGGTTCTCAGAGAAACTCTGTCTTTGTGAAAAACTAGGTATGGAGGGCGAACACATAGTGCATGAAGTCATGAAACATGTCTGGCAGAAGTAATAGCAACTAAGAAAAGAGTTTTCCAAGAGAGAAATTTCAAGGGACATGATGCTGCTGGTTCAAAGGGTGGCAGTATCAAGGAAGCCAGAATTAAATTGAGATCCCAAGGTGGAAGGGGCTCTTTCACTGGGGGTCTAAGTAGAGATGTAGCTCTCATAAAAGCCTTACAGAGTTTGTGAGACATTATGCTGGAGTTAGAAACTCCGACGTGAAAATTTGAAATGACAACTAGTTGTACTCTGATGGTAGCAGCTGCTGCACCAGAATGAAACAGTTCTGCTAAGAAATCCAAAATCTTGTGTACAGGAGCTGTAAAAGGATCTAAATTCCTGGATTCTGCCCAGTAAGAGAATCTTTTCCATTTGCTAGCATAGACTTTCCTTGTATTTGTCTTATGGGAGAAAACAATAATAAAAGGGGAGCCTGGCTAGGATACAAGCTGCGAGATTGACAGATTGGAGGGATTGGTGTAGCCCACCTGACTGATGAATCAAGAGGTCCGGTACTGTCTCCAGAATCCAAGGCTGGGCTAGAAGGTGGGGGTGAAGGAACAGAAACCAGATCTGTCGAGGCCAATAGGGAGCAATGAGGATCATTTTGCAACCCAACGATTTTGCTTTCTGAATGACTTTTGGAATAAGGGGAAAGGAGGGAAATGCATAAAGGAGTCCCTGAGGCCAATCATGGAATAGAGTGTCCCTGGATGTCTGACCTGGAGGAGGAACAAGGGAGAAGTAGCTGCTGCATTTGTTGTTGAGGGGAGAGGCAAAGAGATCACAGCAAGGTTGGCCCCATTTGCGGAAAATAAGATCCACAATTTCCTGTTTCAGAGACCACTCGTCTGGCATGAGGATAGCCCTGTTGAGCCTGTCCGCTATTACATTGGATATCCCAGGGATATGCATTGCTGCCAGAAAACGTTGGGAGGAAATCGCCCATTGCCACAATCTGAGGGCCTCTCGGCACAAGGGGTAAGACCTGGTTCCGCGGTATTTGTTGATGTACCAAACTACTGACATATTGTCCGTCTGTATTGCAATAGTCCCGGCAGGAAGAGAGTCTTGAAGAGCTTGCAACGTTAGGAGCACCAGTCTCATCTCCAGGACATTGATGTGCAAGTGGTACTCGTGAGGTTGCCAAGTGCCTTGGATTGTCTTCCCTAGATAATGCCCCCCCACCCACCCTATCAGGGAAGCATCCGTGGTCACTGTGGTGACCGAATGGGGTTCCATGAAAGGTCTGCCCTGAGTAACTAGTGGGGAGACCATCCACCAGGAAAGGTGTGTTTTGCAAGATTCCGTAATTAGCATCATGTGAGACATGGGTAATTCCTGGAAGGACCATTGTGTGAAAAGAAGCCACTGAAGGATTCTCATGTGAAAGCGTGCTAAAAGAACTAGAAGAATGGCTGCTGCCATGGACCCTAGAGCTTGAAGAACATATTTGACTTGAATTCTTTTTCTCCTCAGGAGAAGTGACACCTGTTTCCAATAAAGGAAACTCTTTCCTAAGGCAATTTTACAATAATTTTTCTTGTGTTTAGCTCTGCTCCTATGTATGTAATAGATTGACAGGGCAACAAGGCAGATTTTTCGAAGTTTATTGTGATGCCTAGTTGAGCACAGGATGTGATGGTGTAAACTCGTGCTTCTATAGGTTGCTGCCTGGTGGTAGCAGTGAGGAGTCAGTCGTCCAGATAAGGAAACACCTGGAATCCTAAATGTCTCAGGTGAGCCGTGACTACTGCCATGCATTTAGTGAACATCCTGGGGGCTGTGGTGAGACCAAAGGGCAGAGCTCTGAATTGGTAATGACTGGCCCCTAGCTGGAAGCGTAGAAATTTCCTGGACCATCTGTCCATTTTTATGATAGTATGCGTCCTGAAAATCTATGGAGCACATCCAATTGTCCTGACCCAGAAAGGGGAGAATGGACTGCAGTGTTACCATCTGGAACTTTTCTTTTTGTACAGATTTGTTTAATCTGCTGAGGTCCAGAATTGGTCTCCAGTCCCCTGTCTTTTTGGGCACTAAAAAGAATCTTGAGTAAGTTCCGGATCCTACTTGGTCTGCGGGGACTTCCTGGATGGCTCTTTTTTCTAGCAGTCTTGAAACATTTGTGACTGCCTGATCCCTTAGATTGGGTGGAACATCTGGGATGGATTTTTTTGAAACAAAAGGGGGGGGGTTGATGAAAGGGAATCTTGCAACCTCCAGATATAATGGCTAGTACCCATTTGTCTCTTGTAATATTTTGCCACCAATTGGGTACAATGAAAGCCTTCCCCCAACTGCCTCCAGAGTTGAGCAGTCGGGCATACCTTCAGGGATGTTGATAGGGTTTGGAAGAAAACATATCTCTGTCACCCTGATTTTGTGGACCCCCTCTGCCACAAGGGCGGCATCTGCCATTGTTAATATTTCCCTGTCTGCCACTGGGGGAAAATTCACCACGTGCATCAGACAAGGGTCCCTGGGATTTTTAAAACCACATCTTTCCACCCTTCTGACCCTTTGGTATGGTCTGGTAGGAATGGAAAAATGGAGTCCGACAGAGAGCGTCTTGCCTTCCTGCTGGCACCTGGTAAGTGTGTCTTTCACCTGAGGCCCAAAGAGAGAGGAGCCATCAAAGGGAGTATTGATGAAGGACACTCTGAAAGGTTCCGCAAACTGACACAGCCATAGCCAAGAATGTCTCCTAAGAGCCACTCCTGTTCCTGCAGCTCTACTCACTCCATCTGTTGCGTATGAAATAAGCCTCATGGAGGAGTTGATTATTGAATTAAGAGTCATCAGCTGGGTAGCTAACTTGGCTGAAGCTCCCTCAGCTGTTGGATCTTGTAAGGTATCTCCAAGCTGTTTTAGGAGATCTCTCTGAAGCCTAGTAAAATGGGAAAGATAGTTCAGGGACCTAAGGGAGAAGGTCGCTGATGAAAACATTCACTTCCCATATCTGTCCATCATACGAGAGTCTTTATTTGGTGGATGGACAGATGAGGAGGTTTCAGCTAACTCTCTCTTTGTGGCTGCTGCTACCACCATGGCATCAATTGGGACATCTTTAGTCAAGAATTGTTTGTCTTGGGGAGCTGTGATGAATTTATTGGGTCTCCTCGGGACAGGTTCCATGGAATCTAGAGCTGACCAAGCCTTTCAAGACACTACAGACATGAGTGGATCAAATGGCAGAGACACCCAGGAGGTGGAAGGTCGGGAACCAAATGCATCCAGGTATACAGACTCATCCTCGGAGGGGGCTAGGGAAGTCCAGCTATGCCTCTGCCTAAGAATCTCAAGGAAGTCCGAAAAGGAAACATCTTCAGAGGGGGACCTTGGGGACCCCTCCAATTCATCAGGGTCTGTATCTGAGGTGACAGACTCAGGGGAGTCTAGGTGCTTCCTATTACACTTTTTCTTCCAGGGAGCCTGCTCAGAATGCTCTGGAGAGGCTTCGAAAGAAGAGGTTCACCCAATGGGGTGTCCTGGGCATAGGTTCCCTACAGTTTGGGGCTGGAGGAGGAGCAGAGGTTGTCACAGGCACCATGGGGGCGGAGCCATTTGAACCAATAATGGAGCCGTGTGTGGGGACAGCACTCTCTGCATGACCTCAAAGGTGTTATGGTCTCAACACAAGGAGGGCTCCATCTCCGAAGAGACAGGAATACCACCCTGTGCTGAGGGTGATGGCTCCGAGGCCGATGTGGGAGCCGAGCTCAACTGAGCCGATGCTCCGAGTGGGAGAGCGGGGTTGGACAAGGGTCTGATGCCACTTCCCGCCTTGGAGCCGACGAGAGAGCTTCAGCACCAGATACCTCGATGGGTGGAAGAATTGAGGTAATCGGAGCCAACGTCAGAGCCGATGAGAATGTTATCGGAGCCGAAGGAACCACTATCGGAGCGTCCATGGACTCCGGCTCCAAACTAAGCACAGTCGGAGATGGAATCGAAATCAAAGCGGATGGAGCCGAAGCCTGTTGAGGTGGGCTCAAAAGCATTTTAGCAAGGGCCTGTGACTTAAGCAACCTACTGACCACTCTCTCCACATCCTGATCTGATAACCTTGAGAATCAAGAAAAGTGGGAAGATGAGCGATGACTGGACTTGCTTTGAAGTAATGGTGATTGTGGCACTGAGTGAATCAGCTCCAAAGAAGGAGACCTAGCTCTTTTGTGGCTCCGAGACAGCTCCAAATTAACAGTTGGAGCCGACGGAGGGGTAGACTTGTTGGTGCCAGCACACTTGGTTTGTCAAGCTCACCAGTCGATTCCGAACATTGAGCTGACGGCTTGACTGGTTTCAAAGGTTTCACTGGCTGAGATGCTTTAGCCGGAGAATCCTGTTTTAATAATCCATGGAGGATAAGCTTGTTTTTCCACTCCTGCAGAACCCTTGGACTAAAGGCATGACAAATAGCACAAGAGTCCTGCAGGTGCAGAGTCCTAAAGCAGTAAACACAACTAGTGTGCCCATCTGTCAGAGACATCTTCTGACAGTATGAGTCACACTTTTTAAAACCAGAGGTTTTAACTTCCCTAGACATTTTAGTAAAAGTCAAACTACAATAGAAAAATTAAAATTAATAAAGACCTCAAAGGAGAGCCTCTAACTTAAACGGCTGTCCTTAAGGGGGGGAGGGGGAAAACTCTCTGAGCTAAACGAGTTCAGGGAATAACAGAAGGCCTAGCGACTAAGGGGCGATGGCCAACACAGCACAAAGTAAAGCACAAGGATGAAATAAGGGGATTTACAGTAAAAGAAACTTACAAACTACTACCAAAGAAGAATTATATCAAATTTTAAGCACGATATTTGAGTTTAAAAGAGACAAAAAATTATACTAAGCCTGAGCCAGTATTGATCGCAACCTCGCAGCTAAAGCGGCAAACGAGATCTGGGTAGCTGGCACTGGACATTCTGAGATAAGGGGTAGCCTCGAGCCAGTAAAGAGCTCTTGAGCTATAGTAAGTGGCCGAGTTGGAGCCGAGGATCAGCTCTGAACCATCCAGCAAGAGCGAAGGCGAGACTGGACAACTTAACATCATGCCTTTATTGAATTTCCACAAATCAGGGTCTGTCCAACAATGTTTTGTTCTGATGGAATGTAGGAGGCCTGAAAAGTCACAGACTGCTGGGCAGCCAACTCCCAAGCCGTCTCTGCCAACCCGCAAAGATGATATGACCTTGTACCCCCTTATTTGTTGAGATACCACATCACTGTGGTGTTGTCTGCAACTACCTCTTAAGGGCCCATAGCCCATAGATGGTGTAAAGATTTCAAAGCATGAAACACTGCTAGCATTTCCTTGACATTTCTGTGCTTTGGACTATCTGAAGAGACCCACAGACCATGCACTTTTACTCCCATGGAAAATATACCCCAAGCATAATATGCTGAGTCTATCTGAACAGACAGAACTGGGGTTGGAACAGCGAAAGGGGATTCCTGGAGTGAGACTTATTTGTTCCCCTCCTCCACTACAATTCTTGCCTTATAAACCCCAGCACAAGAATCTGAAAGTCCAAGGGGTATAGGTGCTAGGTCCAAGATTTTTTTAGGTACCATTGGAATTTTCTCATGTGTAATCTGGCAAGTGGTATCATGAAGATGGATACCATGAGTCCTAGAATCCCCAGAAATTCTCTTGCAGGAACCTCAAGCTATTGAGAAAAACTCACAAAGATCTGCTGTTACGTTATTACTTTTTCTTTTGGATGGGAGGCCTTTTGCCTGAGTGTGTCTGTCAGACATCCTAAAAAGGCAAGGTTCAAGTGAAATCCCAGATGTGACAGGAGATTGGACACATTTGTTAAGGGTTCCAAATGTCTGGGACAAGATTCTGCAGAAATAAGCAAATCATTTAGAGCCCAAAGGGTAATGCAGAGTACTGAAAATATTATCCAGATACATCAAACCTTAGCATTTCCTGAAACTGTGAGCAATGAGTATGTGATGGCGAGCATCTTTGAGATCCAGTGTTACCATAAGACAATGGTCTGGAAGTAGTGCAAGCACTAATTGTAGGGCTAACATCATGAATTTTGGAACTTTCACATAAAGCTTGAAAAAACACAGATTTAACACGTCATCATGTGTGCTCATTCTTTAGTACCAAAAATAACATGGAATAAAACCATTTGCCTATGTGATTTGCAGGTACTGGTTCTATGACTCTTTCTAACTCATGTTGTAGCACTGGTGGAAACAGGTCTGTTTGGTTTGGTGGATGGGAGGGAATTCCCTTGAAAGGAGGAGGATAGTTCATCCATTGCCAAGTGAATTCTTCCTGAATCACCTTCAACACCCATTTGTCTGAAACTGTCTAACCCCAGGCTAAGGGGCTGAGGGCTAGTCAATGTGAGAGAGGTAGGAAAACTGGGGCAGGAGATGTTGGTAAGGTGATAAGGTTCCCAGCACAGCCATTCATTAGTTGGAGCTTGACTCTTCTTGGGATAGCTATATATTTTATTTGGTTTGGACGAATTATCCTCCTGCCGTTTTCTTTTGGGGGCCTTTTTTTTTAAGCTGTGATTTCTGTTTCTTCTGCCCTCTAAAGGATTGAGAAATGGCCTTGTTAGGGTATAACCTGTGTATCTAAATGACCAAATGTGAGACAAAAAAATATACCAGTACAACCAAGCACGTCCAGTCAGCAGTTCTCCATGATAGTTTAATTGTAAATGTCCAAGGTAGTTTAAGAGCTTTCGTCAGGAATACTTCAATGACTTCATCAGAATAAGCAGAAGCTCTAGACACAGTGTCAGCACAATCACACACACTTCTCAGAGCAAGTTTAGAAGCCTGAGTCAAGTTAGAAACAATCTGATTCAGGTATGACCTGCCTTCTGAAGACAATGAAGCAACAAATTCTTCCAAACTATAAGCACATTTTAACATAGACTTCCACATACAGCTCAGATAATTCAAGATCCTAAAGGCTAGAAGAAGCAAACTCATTCTTACCTTGTTTGTCTAGCTACTTGCCCGCCTTATCAGAGGGTACATGGGTTTATGGAAGCCAAAGATTTCTTGTTAGCTGTTGTTACTGGAGTTCTTGCAGCAGGGTCAGCTGACAGTTGAGAACAGAAGACATCTATAACCTGGACAGACCCTATATTGCTTATCAGCTTTCTTTGGAATTGCAGCCAGTGAGTCAAGAGCACTGCAAGCAGCTTTAAAAGTGTCTTCAAGAGCTGACAAAATGCAAGGAATAAGTGCAGAATTAGTAAACTCGTTCAGTAATAAGAATCATAAAATCTGCATATTTTTGGGGGAGAACCTGTTTGCTCCTAAGAAAATATTCCTGAGTTTACTAACAGTTTCAGTAAAGGAAAATCACGCCATCTTTGTCAGAATCTGCATCGTCTGAAAACACATACTGTTTTCAGGCGATACCTGCACTAGAAATGTTAAAAGAAAAACAGCTACCAGAACTGACTAACTACAGAACACTCTTAGCCAAAGATATAACATCTGCCTTATACACAGAAACAACCTGATCATCTGCCCTCTAATCAAGTTTTTCTTTTTTTCTAGGATTATCCCTACAGGTAAGTGGTTTGTGGAACTGTCTCTGGCCACACCAGTCACTAACCATAGGCTGAGGCACTAATTTTACTTGTTTTTTTCCTTTTAGGTACAAATGGATCAGATGAAGCAGGACTGGGAATATTATCCAAGCTGTAGTCAGAGAAGAAACCTGATTGCTGCTACATAGGTTCATATGTAAGTATTAGGCTAACTGCCCTTCTGTGCCATTTTAAGCCTAGCCAATTTCCATTTTAAAGTTGAGAATCAAAACCTGTACCTTATGTCAGTGAGGTAAATGCCTTTAACCATTATACCACCCTGCCTGAGTACAATAAGCTCAATAACACTGGGAGAAGGTAAGTATTCACTAGTAAACACCAAGCACATTTTCCCCTCCCCAAACTAGTAGACACAAGCAGCACACTGAAAATTGTGCAACCAGACCTTAAACTTAAAGTCAGAAATATCACAGAACATTTATTACCTCAGAAATACGAAAACATTCTAATTCTGTTAAAAATAATAACAGATGGGCAAAACACACATTCCGGCTGTAAGAGTTTAGTTTACGTAAGTAGATCGAGGCGCGGTTGGACATAGGAAGTTATTTTTACAAGTGCAGCACATATCTGTTTTCTCTTGGAACTGTCAGAATTCTACTCAGTTGTGGAACTCACAGTCAAAAGGGAAGGTTGGACAAGAGGTCTGATGAAGTCTTAGTAAAGATGAAAGTGCTGGTTTATTTCCTTTCTGCCGGCTGGTGATTTTTGGCTTTGCAGAAAGGTGAATATTCACCATGTAGCCTTGTTACAAACGGGGGAACCAAACAAAGGTGCTATCAAGGAATCCGAAAATGAACGTGCCGCGACTAGGCCACAGCATCAGCAGCCTGACCAGCCCTTGCGACGACATGATCAAGAACCTCAGCTTAGAAGCTATTCAGCTTTATGACAGAGAAACAACTACGTTCTGGCTAACCTTACTGTCATTTTCCTGCTGCTCTTGAGTGGAGGTCAGTGGAGGACACTATTTGGCAGTGAATTACAGCATCTTGGACTACTCAAGTCAATGAATATGTTAACCTTATTGTTGTTTCTTTGCTGCTTTTGAGTGGAGGTTAGTTGGGGACATTATTTGGCAGTGAATTACAATGTTTTTGGACTATTCAAGTTAACGGCTGTGCTTACTGGAACCTTTTCATGTTATATTGAGCAATTACTTATAAGGGAGAATTTAGTTCCTTTTCGTGTCCATTTATTTTGGAGATGATTTGCTAACAGTTTCGCTGTAACTTGGATTACCTTAGCTGATGGTGCCATTCAGTTTTGTTGGGATTCTCTAATGGTGTATTAAGGGATCATTTAGCTGGGTAAATCTAGTCCCTTCTCTTCATTATTATCCCAACTGCATTTGTGATTACTTCAAGCGACAATGTTGTCCAAACTTTGAGACACTTTACTGCTGTGTCAAGGTACTGTTTGCCAGGACATATCCTGGATTTTGTTTCCCTTTTGGGACTTTTTCTGTTAATTCAATGTACAGTCTCGTGATGACATTTTAGACATAAGGGTATTTTTATATATATCCTTTTTTTTTTACATTTGTTAGTTATAATCTACAAAGGGAGAGCCAGACATCCCAGGCTGCATTATTCTTTACATGACAGAGAAGGGTCATATATACCTTTATTTTTTTATGTATGAAATTTTAATCAATGCTTTACAAGACTGACCAAAAGGATCCTGTTCTAGACCAAACAAGTTTGTACATCTGATCGGCAACATATGCTGATTTACCTCTATCTGCCAACCATTTGAACCAAGCAAAGCAGTTTGTGATGCAGGGCCATGGTAAAATAATCCTTCCCAGCCTGAAGTCACAGAAATTTAATTCCTGGCTTCTTCACACTTAGTCATGCTGTACCGTGGGATATCACAGAGAGTACTGCAGTTGTGCTAGTATTAAAGAAACAGGGCACATGAACAGCTCAGTCAGCCATTAAGTACTTTATCTACTTTCTTACCTGAGATCCCAGGGATCTGTCCTGGGAACCCTACTGTTTGGCATCTACTTCTCAGAGGTCCAGGAAAAGACAAAAGGCCAGTGGCTAACCAAGTTTGCAGACAACTGTAAGTTGGTTGCTGTCACTGACTCCCCAAATGATGTTAACATACTGCAAGAGGGTCTCACAGCAACAAATGACTGAATGCCAAAGTCATGGCCTCAAGTTAAATGCAGAAAAATGTATCATCATACCATTCGGCAAAAACATGGCCCATACTGATTACCACATTAATAGCAACCCCCTAAGCACACAATCTGTGGTGAAAGACATGGGTATTCAGGTCGACAACAATCTCACATTCGACCATCATGCAGTGGCAGTGGTCAGAAAAGCCTTTTACTTGGTTCATCTCATAAGTAAAGAGATTGCATCCAGAAAAAAGGAGATTATTACCTCTGTATACTCCTCTCTCATTAGAGCATTAATTGAGTATAACGGCCCATTTGGTATGTACCTCTCCAAACATCTGCACCAACTGGAAAGGCCACAGAAATACCTCAGAAAGAGAATCCATGGCCTCCAACACCTGCCTTATGTGGACAGGCTCAAATTACTATCACTCTACTCAGTATTGTACAGATTATTCTGAGGTGATCTGTGTCTTGCCTACAAGGCAATCTCGGACCCTGCCCTACTAGCGATGCTCCATATTCATAAGTCTAACTCCTCACACATTACCCGCTCAAAAGGCCTGAATCTAATATGTGACATCAACAAAACTTGCTGGAGAGACAGGTTTGTTTCCCAGAGGCTGTCCAGTCTCTGGAATAGACTTCCCATACATGTCAAACGGAGTACCTCACTGACCCTCTTCAAGCGCAACCTTGATGAGTAGATGGGAAAACACAAATTTATCTCAGGGGTTCCAACTGTGTCCCTCATTGACAGGGATGACAGGTGCTGACTGAGGTTTCTTTTTGGGGATAAACTCTTGGCTAGGCTTTTAAGGGCCCCAGGGCCATTAGCCTAGTAACCTCCTATGATCCTACAATCCTATGTTGTGGATGCTTTGTTGATATTATAATCTTGTATATGTAGGAGTACTTATTGCTTCATTTTGTAGTGTAATTTTTTCAACTTTGCATATTGCATATCTACATACCACCTTACTAATTCTTTACCTATCTTTACCTCCTTGCAAAACCTCTAACTAATCCCTACATCTATTCTCCTTCAATTATATACATCATAAACAGCTATACACCTCCTACTAAAGTTTCACCCCACCTCTTTATCTCTACTCCTCTTTCTTTACTACAATTTTTCTCCCTATCTCTTTTATTTTTTTCTCACTCTACCACTATGCCTCTCCACACTATTACAATAATTCTAACTATATCCATTCATCTTTATCTACTCTTCCATCTAACATCGCATGACACAAATCACATACCTCTTAAACTTACACACTCAACTTCTACCTACACACAAACTCTTCCTAGTTATTCCTCAATAGGCTCAACCATATTTTCTACAGACACATTTCTACTAGCCAAAGCAAAAATCTTCCAACAACACAAAGTCTGCCATAACTATCCCAAACATTATTACTGTCAGAAAATCTAAAGACAGCCACACCACTCCACTCAAAACACCCTTTCTAACTTAATAAAATGTGGGGATATACACCCAAACCCAGGGCCTCTTTCCATAATATACAAAGCATTAGAAACAAAATTCCCCCACTTCAATGCACTGTTACACCTAAACAGACCTGATTTCACAGCTATGACAGGGACATGGCTGAAGCCATGCATAAATAATACAGAATTCCTACCCCCAACTATTCATGCCTTAGAAATGACAGACCACACAAAAAGGGTGGGGGCGTTGCCTTAATATACCCAAGTAGCTATACCATAGTACCCTACTCAATACCCATTCCACATTTCTCCCCTGCTGAACTCTTAGTTACAATATTAAAACTAAATAACCACAAAACCATATGCATCATAGTTTTATACATTCCCCCAGGCGAGAACATTTCCATTCTAGAAGAGATTCTAGCCTGGTCATGCAAACATATACAAAATGAAACTATCATACTAGGGATGTAAATATAAATTGGTCAAATATCACCAATCAAAACCTCCAAACAAATATCAACCTATACAACTACACCCAACTAATTTCTGATATAACCAGGCCCAACAATCAAATGAAACAAGGCTCAACCTTAGATTGGATCCTTGTGTCTGACCCAAATAAAATCTCCACTTTTGGAACTTTACCAAACACCATCAGTGACTACCTACCAGCCTTCGCCATCTGCAAAACTACTACAACGACTGGTAATCAATACTTAAAACTAATAAGAGACCTGTCCAATTTCTCTCCAGAACCTCTAAATGAAATCTTATATCATACTAACTGGACTCCATTACATAACATTCCCCTACATGAAGCAGTTGAATTATTCAAATCAACATTTCTCAAAATCCTAGATGAGGTAGCACCATCCAGAATAAAGAGAGTCAAGACTAACCACGCAACTTGACTCACAAAACCCACAAAGCAAATCATGTCCTTTAGAGATAAAGCTTGGAGAACATGGCAAAAACACAAAAACCTAGTTGACCTGGTACAATACAAACAACTACGTAATCAAGCCAAAAGACAGGTTATTAAAGATAAAAAAGACTATTACCACAAGCTACAAAACCAGCATAGAATAAACCCTCAAAAATTCTAGGGAACAATAAATTCCCTTATTCACCCAGGGTCTAACTCCAATCCCTGCCCATACACTGATAAAACCCCCTCAGATATAGCCTCTTGCTTCAACACATATTTTATTGACACCATTGCAAAGCTGACCACTACTTTCTCCCTCTTCAAACCTAAACTCACCAGACCAATATACTACTTATTGTAAACCATCCCCACCACCATCTTTTTCTGTCAGTCCCATAACCACAAGCACCATAAAGAAGCTGCTTCATAAGCTCAAACCCTGCTCCTGTGCTCCTGATAACCTACCTGCTGAATTCCTAAAAATAATGGCTGATTCCATAGCGTACCCCATTAGTATACTAATCAATAGATCAATCCAAGAGTCTTACATACCCAATATCTGAAAAAAAGCTTACATTCTGCCCCTGTACAAAGGTGGTAAATATTCCAACATCTCAAACTTCCGGCCAATAGTCATTCTCGCCCCCATCTCTAAAATACTTGAAAAATGTGTCCACACTGAACTAATCAACCACTTAATCAACACCCAACTACTCACCCCTACCCAACATGACTTTAGAACACGCCATAGCACAAATACAGCCCTCATCTCCTTTTTGGATACAGTAAATCGAGCACGCGATTCAGGTCTGATCGTCTCTTCACTCTTCCTCAACCTTTCAAAGGCATTTGATACAATTTCTCACCTCATTTTACTCTCGAAACTTAATAACTTAGGTGTCTCACCCCAACCCTAAATTGGTTCTTTAGCTACCTTTCTGACAGATACCAATCAACCAAATGGCAGCAATCCTCTTCCAGCTTCTTAAAAATCTCCACAGGTGTCCCCCAAGGCTCAATATTGGGCCCCCTACTATTCAACTTACTCATCAACAATTTCCATGAGTCACTAATACAGGCTGACGTAATACAATATGTAGATGACTCAACAATTATCTGCACTGCAAAAAACCCCTTCTGAGCTTCAACTACTAATCCAAAATGCCTTCACATCCACCGAAAAATGGATGTCAAATAATCACCTCGCTCTCAACCCAACCAAGACCAAGCTGATTCTATTCACTCCCAAAAAAACAACACCCCTGAACAGGGCTGAATTCTCTATCCTCACCCAAAATAATATCTCCATAGAAGTTGTCCCCAGTACTAAAGTGTTAGGAGTCACTATCGATGAAACCCTAACTTTTGAACCCCACATACTCAATAACATCAAAAAGACACACCAAAAACTAGGTACCCTCTACAGACATAGCTATTATCTAAATAACAATGCCAAAAGAACACTAGCCTCTGCCTTCCTACTTCCATCCCTCCTATATGATGCCGCCATCCTCACTAATATACACACTTCACTAAAAAACAAACTTGATATATGCTACAATTCAATTGCTAGATTTGCAACAAATGCTAGATCCTCATCACATCACTGTTCCTCACTGCAACAACTAAACTGGCTTGAACTTCCACTCTATCTCAACCACCTCCATTTAATTACTGCACATAAAATAATATATAAACCAACAGCTTGTCCAGCTCTCTCCTCTATATTAACTATGTACCATCCAAACAGACACCTTAGATCGGAAAACAAAATTCTAATTAAATTATGAAACACTCGGTAATATAGGTCAATAAAGGCTGTCTTCCATATAATTTTCACCACAACCAGAAACTTCAGAAATCAGCTATATCCTTTTATTATACACGACAAGACAGATTTAGCGCTTTCATCTCCAAACCTGGAGACCTCATCAGAATCAATTAAAACAACACACTCCCTGTCTTATATACACAGTTCAATCAAGACAATTAATTCAAAAAAGTGTGATAAAAAACAATAACAGTAAAGTGGCTGGCAATTAAACAATCAATAAATTTCTGTAGACAAGGTAAAACTAAAATAGCATTTCATATTCATGAATAATTGTTGAAACACATATATAGGTGTATGCATACACATCAAATAAATATATATACATGTACCATAAAACATTATATATTGAATAAATATTTATTTAAAACCAAATATATGTTAAATAAATAAAATAGTATGTTGAAATAGTAATAAGTGAAATAATTCAATGGATTTACATATGCTTCTTGAGGTCATTGGCTAATAGTTTTAGGGCTGGTGTTATGAATATGTGGTCATTGAAGCCCTTACCACTACAGGCATCTAGCCTAAGTTGCCATATCATCTCCCTATATAGCAGTTTTGTCTCCCAGTCACCCCCTCTATCCAAATGATCAACAACCTCAACCACACAAAATTTAAAGTCGGCCTTCTCACATGTTAAGGAGTGTCTATATAAGGCATTATTTTCATTTTTAAGATTTATATCTCTCAGATGTTCGTATATCCTTTTACTTAAGTGTCGTTCTGTTTTGCCAATATAGAACCCCCTACATGATTTACAATAAACTAAATATACCAAACCCTTGGTGTAACAGCTATAATATTTATTTGCTTTTAGTGTAATGTTTAAACTAGGTAATGTTATATCTTTTTCTCCAGCTGTAAATGGACACTGGGCACATCTACCACATCTAAAGGTACCAACTCTCTTAGAGACTAGTTCATTTTGGACTATACACTTCTTTCTTTCTAAAATGTTTTTTATATTGTACCCTCTCCTATAACTATAGGTTAATTTATTTTCAAAAATAGTAGTCCTTGTAGCCAATGTTTTAAACAAATTCCACGTCTCATTAATACATTTATGTAACCACCCTATGTTTTGATAATATGTAAGAGTTAGATAAGGAAAACCATTATTATCCAATGCTTTCTCAGTTATTTCCATAATTCTATCATTTATCTGATTTAGTAGTGGTACATATTTTTTTCCCCATCCCTTGATTACATATTCCTTAATAGGTTGTGTAATTTCCACAGGGTAGTCTCTTTCATGAAACATTTTTTGTATTTTATCAATTTCAACAAGAAACTCTTCCCTATCTGAAGTCATACGGGCCACTCTAATCATCTGCCCCTTTATTATATTTCTCTTAAGATGCTCGGGGTGATCACTGTTGAAGTGCAAATAAGTGTTTGAAAAGTTTTCTTTCCTATATATAGTAGATCTATAAATGTTGGTGTTATAATCTTTACATAACAAAATGTCCAAATAATGAATTTTTTGTGAATTGATATGACAAGTGAATTTTAAAAAAATTGGTGCTTCAATTAATGTGGGAAATAAAATTATTTACTATTTCATCTGGACCTTCCCATAAAATAAATATGTCACCCAGGAACCGGTAATAACTTTTGATGTACCCAAAAAATTCTGTTTCAAAAACATATAGTTTTTCCCAGTATAACATAACTATATTTGCATAAATGGGGGCACAGGCTGCCCCCACAGCGACCCCTTCAGTTTGGTGATAATAATCACCCCTAAAGAAAATAAAGTTGTTCTTAAGTACCAATTCCATACATTCTAGCACTAGTTTAAACTCACTTGATGTCAATATATTCATTTCAATAAGCATGTTTTCAAACCAATCCATCCCTGTATTGTGTGGTATAACTGAAAATAAATCTTTGACATCTATGGTAATAAATTTCATATCCACACTATATGGGTCCTTACTGATCTTTTGCTAAAAGTCCCAAGAGTCCACCAAGATGTGAGGGTATTTTTTGTGATACATTTTAAGTTTAGTGTCTATATAAGTGGCTAGTGGTTGGGTTTTGGAACCTTGTGATGAGACAATAGGTCTCATAGGAGGATTTTGAATATTTTTGTGGATTTTAGGTATACCAAAAATAGCGGGGATGACTGGTTTTTTTCACCTTCAAAAAATTCCACAAATCCATGTCTATAAGCCCCTGAATAAAATTGTCCTCTATAATACAGCCTATTTTACAGTATGCAATATTAATTTCATTTTTAGAAGCTATATTATAACACTTGTCATTATTTAATATTTCTAACATTCTCTTTTCATAGTCCCAGTTATCCATAAGGACCACACCACCTCCCTTTTCCGGGATATCTCGGTTATTTCCAAGCTCCTTCAATAACATATTTTCTTCATCCGTAAGATTACTACTATAATTGTTTGCATTTAGTAGATATTCACTTCTAATCTTTCTAGTAAGCATATTTTCAAAACTATAAATATCTTGGTGAAGTGGAGGGTTATATAGACTACATCTACTTAATTCTTTTGACTCATAATGCTTGTCCTGACAAAACATCTGCTTGAAGTTGAGTTTCCTAGTGAAAAGTTTTATATCCAACAATATACTGTCTATACTAGGTTTTCTAGCAGGTACAAAAGTGAAACCTTTTGTAAATAATTTAAAATGACCTGCATTAATGTTTAGATCAGTATAATTGAATATAAAGAAATCTCTAAATGAATGCATAGTCAAAGGCTTGTATATAGAAGTTATGTCTCCAACTTCCCCTACATTAACTTGTTCTATCTGTATGTCATTCGTTTGTGATAATTGTAGTTGTTGGTCCTCGCAGCCTGGGCATATGATGGCTGTTGTAGTCATTTTTTTAATCTTTCGGACCTTCTTGGTCCCTCCCCCCCCTAAAGGGGCCCCTTCCCCACAATCAAATTCATCATCACATCCATCAAATTCCTGTTCAAATAAATTTACTTCATGTTCACTGTTAAAATCCATGTTACTACCTCTCTGGTTATTTAACAAATGGGAAATAGATTTAAAATTTTGTTTCTCAAACTCACTAAAATTACCTTTCACAGCTCTTTTACCAAAATTGTATGCAGCACCAAATCTATATTCATTGATATCCCTATCTAATTTAGATAACTTTCTATTGCAACTTCGTGAAATAACTTGATCAACATCCCGTAAGGATCTAAAATACATATTTTTGTATTGTTGTACAGAAAATAATAAATCATCATTAATTTCTCTATACAATTTATCAATATCCTTCTTATCTATTTCCATTCTTTTTTCATTGTGTCTAATTAATACCTTAAGCATAGCCAGTCCACATTCGTTACAAATCTCACAGATGTCTTTAAAAAAATCGGCGTCAGTGACACCATTAATATTATTCGGAAACTTATTAATTCTTAAGCCTTTGGGTACAATTTTGTCCTCCAGGCATCTATGGAAATACCAGTTCTCCAAAGATAAAGTTTTGTACCTGGTTAGAAGATTTATTTAACACTTTGCACTTGTCCTTGTACCCCAAACTGTTGTTTCTACTCTCCGCCCGACATCTTTTATTAGAAAACGATGAATTCAACCACGTATTGAAGTCCAAGTTGTGGTATAGGTGAAAATTGTCCTTAGAGTTGTCCCGACCTGGTAATTCTGTACCTCTGGGACTGGAAACCCCTGCAGCTGCTGCCCGTCGACTCGATTGTGTCTCAGTCTCTTCCACCTCCATTCTCCTACTCGTAGGGCATGTTTCGATTTCAGCTCCCCTGGTTGTTTCCATTTCCCTTCTCAGCGACAGACTACTCTGTGCACACGGTATACTTTCCCCAGAGCAAGGTGTTGGGGAAGTATCCATTTGTGAATGATTTTGAATTAATTTAATTAATTCTGCCAACAGATTACTACTATCCATTGTAGTAATATAAAGATAAAAAATTCCTTATTCTTGTTGGAAGAAATTAACTGATAAGAAACCAACTGTCTGGTAGGTGATACAGAATCCACAGAAAAAACGGAGACTCCTCGAACCCAAGTTACCGACAAAATTGATCAGCAACCATACACCAGTAGACAACAAATTATGAAACACTCGGTAATATGGGTCAATAAAGGCTGTCTTCCATATAATTTTCACCACAACCAGAAACTTCAGAAATCAGCTATATCCTTTTATTATACACAAGACAGATTTAGCGCTTTAATCTCCAAACCTGGAGACCTCATCAGAATCAATTAAAACAACACACTCCCTGTCTTATATACACAGTTCAATCAAGACAATTAATTCAAAAAAGTGTGATAAAAAACAATAACAGTAAAGTGGCTGGCAATTAAACAATCAATAAATTTCTGTAGACAAGGTAAAACTAAAATAGCATTTCATATTCATGAATAATTGTTGAAACACATATATAGGTGTATGCATACACATCAAATAAATATATATACATGTACCATAAAACATTATATATTGAATAAATATTTATTTAAAACCAAATATATGTTAAATAAATCAAATAGTATGTTGAAATAGTAATCAGTGAAATAATTCAGGGGATGGGGAAAAAAATATGTACCACTACTAAATCAGATAAATGATAGAATTATGGAAAGAACTGAGAAAGCATTGGATAATAATGGTTTTCCTTATCTAACTCTTACATATTATCAAAACATAGGGTGGTTACATAAATGTATTAATGAGACGTGGAATTTGTTTAAAACATTGGCTACAAGGACTACTATTTTTGAAAATAAATTAACCTATAGTTATAGGAGAGGGTACAATATAAAAAAACATTTTAGAAAGAAAGAAGTGTATAGTCCAAAATGAACTAGTCTCTAAGAGAGTTGGTACCTTTAGATGTGGTAGATGTGCCCAGTGTCCATTTATAGCTGGAGAAAAAGATATAACATTACCTAGTTTAAACATTACACTAAAAGCAAATAAATATTATAGTTGTTACACGAAGGGTTTGGTATATTTAGTTTATTGTAAATCATGTAGGGGGTTCTATATTGGCAAAACAGAATGACTTAAGAAAAAGGATATACAAACATCTGAGAGATATAAATCGTAAAAATGAAAATAATGCCTTATATAGACACTCCCTAACATGTGAGAAGGCCGACTTTAAATTTTGGGTGGTTGAGGTTGTTGATCATTTGGATAGAAGGGGTGACTGGGAGACAAAACTGCTATATAGGGAGATGATATGGCAACTTAGGCTAGATGCCTGTAGTGGTAAGGGCTTCAATGATCACATATCCATAACACCAGCCCTAAAACTATTAGCCAATGACCCCAAGAAGCATATGTAAATCCATTGAATTATTTCACTTATTACAATTTCACCATACTATTTTATTTATTTAACATATATTTGTTTTTAAATAAATATTTATTCAATATATAATGTTTTATGGTACATGTATATATATTTATTTGATGTGTATGCATACACCTATATATGTGTTTCAACAATTATTCATGAATATGAAATGCTATTTTAGTTTTACCTTGTCTACAGAAATTTATTGATTGTTTAATTGCCAGCCACTTTACTGTTATTGTTTTTTATCACACTTTTTTGAATTAATTGTCTTGATTGAACTGTGTATATAAGACAGGGAGTGTGTTGTTTTAATTGATTCTGATGAGGTCTCCAGGTTTGGAGATGAAAGCGCTAACTCTGTCTTGTCGTGTATAATAAAAGGATATAGCTGATTTCTGAAGTTTCTGGTTGTGGTGAAAATTATATGGAAGACAGCCTTTATTGACCCATATTACCAAGTGTTTCATAATTTGTTGTCTACTGGTGTATGGTTACTGGTCAAAATTCTAATTAAAGTCAATAAACCTCAACACCCAGCTGGCCAAATGCTCTACTCCTTCACTACCTCCAAACTTTGGAATCACCTTCCAACCTCAATAACCTTCATCTCATACCCTGCTCTCTTTAAAAAATCCCTCAGACACCTCTCTACCTGCTGGTTATGCCCATGCCAAAAATAACTCCTCTTCTCACTATTCCCACTCTCTGGGGCTACAGGTATGCACTCTTAGCAGGTCTGCAGCCATACCTATGACTGTTACTACACTGCCTAGACAGACCACTCTCTGGGCTACAGGTATGCACTCTTAGCATGTCTGCAGCCATACCTGTGACTGTTACTACACTGCCTACACAGATTTAAATGCATGTAAATAACTGTATATGATGTTACTGTTTTTTTTTCTGCCTCCCAACCAGTAATGTCTATGGCATCTATATGACCAAAAGTACATGTTAATATCATTGATGGTCTACCATAAAACTGCAATGGAATTGCTAAAAAACTGTAAACAGTGCTACATTTTTGATATTTGTATTTTTTTATATTTGTATTTCTGTAATGTGACTTTTATGTGGAGCTTTTCTCCCCGGGCCTCCATTGAAAATGGGCTCACCTAGGCCCAGTGGACTTTCCGAGGTAAAGAAATGAATTAAATAAATAAATAAATATTTTTATAAAATTAAATTTTCCACACAAAATTGAAAAATAGGCCAAGTAAATATCGCAGAAGCAAATACAATTCCTGACAGAAGCCATATTTTTAAAGTGAAATACCACAAATAGTTGTTCTTTTTTATATTAAGGTAGATCGGAAATAAATCCACAAATATTCAATAAAAATATTTATGAGAGGACAGGTTTCTCAAAAGGGGTCTTATCTTTTAGACAAGAAACTTCTGGCTGACTGCTGTTCCTCTGGAGTGAGAGAGATTTTTGTTGAGGCAGCAGAAAAATACTGAAGATTTACCTCACTGTGGTTGCTAATATACTTCCCTCCAAAAAGGATGCCACCTATCAGCATCAAGTGAGTAAGAAGGAGAGGAGTTACAGCTTTGGAAAGCCAGCCAGGTGCTGTGTCCTTAGCAGGACAGCATCCACAGGCTACTGCAGCAGTGAAAATGAAGGACATTGTAAGTTTCTCTGGTACAAAGTTGAAATCCCAAGAAGGCTCCACCTGTTTTCCAGGTGGATGGATATGCAGACCCCCTTCCAGAAGCAGTTTGACTTAAGGCCGGGTAGAAAGGGGATGTATGGGAAGACAAGCAGAGATGGCAGAGAGGTGAATCTTCACAGAAGACTAAGAAAGTCCAGAGGATAGTAACTCACACAAATATAGTAGAACTAGAGGCATCCAGACCTGAAAAGGTTCCTGGTTATTACTTTGTGACCAACTAGAAAATATTTTCCACTTAGTCATGTATGAACATTTACTACAAGGTTTCTTAGCCTCCTTTAATACCTCCTGCACACGCTCATAAAATGGGTGCTTAAAATGTATTAAAACTCTATCATCTAGACAGTCAGCTGAAGAAGGTGAATTCTCGGGTGTATATAACAATAAGGGTCTTGCGTGAGTAAGTCCATTCTGTGAGGAAGTTTGTGGTAATTGCCCTTGGCCATTTTCAAAAGAAGGGAGAAAGTACAGTTGTGTACACTTACCATAAATGTAGATGTTTGAGTGTATTCACAGTTGCAGTCATAACTGATGCCATTTCCTGCTGTGGAAGCCCTTGGCCAGCCTGACTACCAGAGAATTTTCTCCTCTCCCTCCTGTGGTCAGCAGGCACTCTGACCGACATCAAGAAGTGTGGACATAAAGAGAGTCAGCCGGCACCAAACCTTCAGTGCTTTCTTGCCCCCGACAGATAGGAGCCCCTCTAACAGTTCTCTAAGGCCAGAGGCCTAAGCTCAGAAACTCTAGCATATGTACAGAGGAGGAGGGAACACACTGCAAGTACAGTGGATAATATCTACCCCAATCCCATGGGGCAGGAGGGGATGGAGGGAGGAAAAGAATACTGCAACAGTGAATACACAACATTTACGGTAAGTGTGCATAACTATACTATGTTCCTGTGTTTCACTGTTGCAGTCATAACTGATGGGATGACTCCCAAAGCTGAAAGGAGGGTGGATGGAAAAAATCTTTGGAAAGAAAAGGATGCCCTGCAGGATGGCAGTGTCAAACCTCACTATGGACTTGAAGAAGGTTGGAATGTGATAATGTTTGGTGAAGGTATGCACAGAGGACCAACTAGCAGCTTCCAAAAGTCTTTAGTGGCCACACCTTTAAGAAAGACAGTAGACACAGCAGCAGCCCTGGTGAAGAGTGACCTCACAGGGTGTGAAAGCTTCTTTCTGTGGTGGCTGTAGTAAAACAAGATGCAGTGGGAGACCCACTTGAAGACTGTTTGTTTAGAAACTAGTCTCCCCTCAGAGTTACAGGCAAAGGCCACAAAAAGCTGGTCAGACTTCCTGACAGTCTTTTTTCTGTACAAGTAGTAACACAGTTGCCTATGCACATCCAAGGTATGGAGTATGCTTTCTTCCTTGTTTTGAGGGTTAGGAAAGAAGGTAGGCAAGTGGATCGTCTGATTTAGAAAGATCTCTGTAACCACTTTGGGATCACGGGAGACATTAGTCCTAAGACAGACTCTGTCAGGGTGGAAGATGATGAAATGTTCCACACAGATAAGGGTCTAAAGCTCTGATATCCTTCTAGCTGAAGTAATGGCTAGCAGAAAAAATGTTTTCCAAGTCAGGAATTTGACGTCTGCAGAGGTAGCTGGCTTGAAAGGTGGAAGGGTGAACTTCTCCAGAATGAAACTGAGATCCCATAGGGGGAGCAGGAGGTTCCCTCAGAGGTCTAATGTTGATAACCCCTCTCAGGAACTATGTCATGACAGGATGGGAGAACACAGGGGGTTGAGCAGGTAGACAGGCTTTATACTGTTGTAGCATCTATTTCAACAGAGGAATAAGAAAGCCCTTTGCCAAAAAGTTGAAAGGATCAGAGGCATGTGAGCTTGAACAGGGCTCAGTCCCTTTTGTCTGCACCACATAGTGAATCTCTTCCATTTAGCGGAGTAAGATTTTCTTGTGCTAGGTCCCCTGGCTTCTTTTAGAATGTCAAGGACCTGTTTGTCAAGGGGTGGCCCCCTCCAGTGGGGTCAAGGTATCATCTCAGCTGTCAGTTTGAGAGTGTTCAGGTTGGGGTGTATGATGGTGCCCTTATTCTGTGTTAATATGTCCACTCATTGAGGCAGCAGCCATGGATCATTACTTCTTAGACTGAGCATTAGAGGATACCAGTGCTGCCTTGGCCTGTCTGGGGCTATTAGAATGACCCTTGGCCCTTCTTCCCTTATCATCAGCAGTACCCTAGGCAGCAAGTGTATTGGGGGAAAGGCATAGAGGAATAGGCCTGTCCAAGGAAAGGAGAAGACATATGTCTTCCAGGCTGACCCTTGTTTGGTCCTTGAGCAAAACAACTTCAAGTAAGAGTTTTATTTCGTGGCAAAAAGGTCTGTCTCTGGCACACCCCATATTTTGGCTATGCTGATAAAAACTTCCCAATGCAGTTGCCACTTGGTGAGGGTCTGACAGGCTCCTGCTTAGGCGATTTGTCAGTTGATTTGTTTCTCCTGATAGGATCTGTGATATGAGGTGAAGACCTAGGAAGTTTGCTGTTTCTCAGAGGAGGTAAGAGTGAGTTCCTCCTTGCTTGTTTATGTACCACATAACCATGATGTTGCTTGTCTTCACTAGGAGTACTCCTGGTTTCCATTGGTCTTTGAAGGTAATCAGACCTTTTTGGACTGGCATCAGCTCCTTTAGATTGACATGCTTGTACTTGAATTAAGAGTACCATCTGCCCTGAGTCTGTAAGTTGTTGTAATGCGCCCCTCCCCAGGCTATCTCCAAGGCATCTGTAGTCAGAGTCTGGTCCTGGGTGATGAATCTGAAGGGATGGCCTGGGTTGAAGGAGCATGCCCAGGCCCACCAGGAAAACTCCTTCCTGAGACAAGGGAGAAGCTTTACCTTGAAAATGAGGGCTTGATAATGTTGACACCACAGATTTCTGAAGTAACACTGCAGCATCCTCATATGTAGGCTGGCCAGGAGGATCATGAGGATGTAAGAGGCCATGTAACCCAAGGCTCTGAGGAACTCTGTGGCTGTAAGGTAGTTCATGAGAAGGAGCTTTTGGAAGTACAGATCTAGAAAGTTAACCTTGTCTGGAGGGAGGAAGGAAGGCTTTCTGAAGTGAGGAGTCCAGCAAAGCCCCCAGAAATACAATCCTTTTTGTGGGGATGGTTTAGGACTTTTGCATATTGACGGTGAAACCCAGTGAAGTTAGGACCCCTTTGATGTAAAGTAGATCTGCTTTGAGTTTTTCAAGATCTGTTGCCTGAATAAGGCAGTCATCTAAGTAGGGATACATCTGAATCCCCTCCGACATGCAGAAGGCTATCACTGGGGCTTGGCATTTTGTGAAAACCGTGGGTGCAGTAGACAAGCCAAAGGACAGAACATGGAATTGATAGTGCTTTATACCTGCTCTGAAGTATAAGAACATCCTGTGAGATTTCTCTAGGGGGATGTGGAGGTATACATCCTTTAGATCTAAAATTACCACGTAAGCACTGGATGAGATCAGAGGCAGCAATGTTTGAAGGGTTAGCATTTTAAATTTTGGGACCTGTAAGAATCTGTTGATCCTTTACAGGTTTAGAATTGGCCTAAAGATACCCTCTTTTCTGGGGACTAGGAAGAACTTTGAGAAAAATCCTTTTCCTCGTAATGTGATTGGTACTGGTTCCATAGAACCTTTGGTGCACAGGAGCTGTATTTGATTCAGAGCCTCAGTTTGTCAGTTTGTTGGAATATCTGGGAAACCTGATCAAACTGGAGGTTGTTTGAAGTGGAGTTTGTAACCTCTTTGTATGATTTTTGAGTACTTAGTGACACCTGGTTATGAGAGTCCATTCATTAAGAAGTAGGAGAAATGTCCTCCTAGCCAGAGAGGGGGTAGGGAGGAAGGAGTGTGACTGCAGGTGAGGGGAAAGGGACTGTCATGGGAGAGTCATGACTGCTCCCTGCTGGATCCTTGCTGGCGGGATTCCACATGCCTATTGAAGTCTGCTTGCCACTGTCTGGGACACTAGTGCTGCCTTTGACTCATTTTCCTAAGAGGTCTCTTATGTCTAGTGGCTAGAAAGGACCAGTGTTTAGTGGGATAATTGTGACTGAAGTGAGGAGGTTGAACCTGAAGAAAATCCTTTACTGTTTGCATGGACTTGGCCTTATCCTCCATCTTCTAAAGTACAGCTTCAGCCTTGGGGCTGCAAATGAATTCTTTGTCCAAAGGAACATCCAAGACACTGGATTTCACATGTTCAGGAAGAGATTGTTCCCTCAGCCAGGCATGTCTTCTAATGACAGATCCTGTAGATGCTGCCCTACTGAAAGCTTCCAGGGTATCACTGCAAGGAGTACTTGGCTACTTGACAGAAATAATTGCACAAGTTCAGCAGTTCCTTGCAGAGGGCCTTATTTTCAAAATCCTCACCAGTTTTTACTTTATCTGATCTAAAATGTTTTTTTGATATTTCACCATATGAAACTGGCAATTCAAAGCCCTTATGAGCAGGGTCCAAGGCTCTGATTTTTGTCACTTGGCAGGGGATTTTTAGAAAGTACTAGCGTTAGCTCCCTTAGGACCCTGAGTCACCACACATAGTCTGCTACAGGGTTCTTGGAAAGGTGTCTGTGGGAATAAAGAACCCTATAAAATCTATCAGGTTTCTGAGGGGGAGGGAATCTGGTTGTAAGGAAGACTCCAACAAGACAGTATCCATCACCTCTAAAACTGGAGGAATGGCAAGAGGCTTATGCTCAAGGAGTTTTAGAAATTCCATATCCATCTTCTTGGATTGTGAATAGTCCTTTGTTTCCCATTTAAAGTGTTCCTTTCGGGTATGCAGGGTCTCCCCAAAAGAAATGTCCACAGGAGGACAGGCTGAGACAAGGATCTCATCAGAATCTGAATCCCCATAGGAATAAACAGAAAACCGTCCTCAAAGATGGATTCATCATTATCAACTTCAGAATCAAAAGAATCAGGAAACTTGTGGGGGAGATATCCAGATACCAGGGGAAGATCCAAGGGCAGAACTTGGGACAGAAAGGCATCTGGATCTGACTATGGTGATCAAATCCTTAGCCAACCTTACTAGGTCCTACTCAGGAGCGGCCTTAGGTCAACTAGTGTCCTAGGCAAAAGGGCTCCACGGTGTTCCCCCACACCACCCAGTGCCCCCATCCTGGTCTACCTACACCAAATAAATGCTGGAGAAGCTCCCTGCTACAGTGGCGCCCTAGGCAGGTGCCTAGTTGGCCTATGCCTAAGGCCGGCTATGGTCCTACTGATAGGCCTGAGTTTGGAAGTGGGAGCCAGTAGATCTTGGCTGGGGCAAACTGGAGGCAGCCTTCTATGTCAGACCTTAGGCTTTGGCCTAAGGTCGACTTCTAGCACAAGTCCAGGAGTCCAAAGATGGTTTAGAAATTCAAGAGCATTTGTTACTGCCATCATTTCTTTGACGCGTATGTGTTTTAGTCTGTCCTGTTTGCTCCACAGACCCTGATCATTTACTCCTTGGATACAGCTCCACATGCAAAATCTGAAGTATCTGTAGTTATAGACTGAGTAGGAGATGGGAGAGAGAACAGAAGACCTGGGTTGAGAAATAATTGGTCCACCCACCACAGTAGCTCCATTTTGATAAACCCCAGCACTAGGACTGGAAAACTTTTAGTTATGTACTCACCATAACTTCAGATGTTTGGGATCCATCTCGCCTACATTCTGAATGATGGGTTCGGAGCCGATCCCTCGGCTCCGACTCGGCACGCTTATGCCAAAGAGTGAAGTCTCTTATTGGCTGAGCTTACTATATCCCAGGATGCACCACCAACAGTCCCCCAGATCTAGTTTGTCCGCATACATGCACACATGCATACCCTGCTTATATAACATCGTCAGATGAAACAAGATAAAAACAGTGGAGCTCAAAACCGTTCTATCTCTTCTGATCTGCAAGGTAGGGGGAAGGAGGGTGGGTATCAGGAATGTAGGGGAGATGGATCCCAAACATCTGAAGTTATGGTGAGTACATAACTAAAAGATGTTATGTGATCCTATCTCGCCTACATTCTGAATGATGGGACAGCGTCCCTAGCACCTGAATCCTGGGTGGCTCACTGGAAAACACTCCTGAGTACCGTGGAACCAAATGAAGCTCGTCCTTTAGATGCCACATCCAATTTGTAGTGGGAAATGAAAGTGTGCGGGTTGGACCAAGTAGCCGCAGCACAAATTTCCGAAATAGCGAGCTTGGAATGAAAAGCTATAGAAGTAGCCATAGCTCTGGTAGAATGAGCTTTGATAGATGCTGCGAGTTGCTTATTTGAAGAAGAATAGGCCTGAGTTATGCAATCTCTGATCCATTTTGAGATTGTAGCTTTTGTGATGGTTTGGCCCAATTTATTATCTGAGAAGGACACAAACAACTGGTCTGACTTACGAAGTTGCTGGGTCCTGTCTAAATAGAAGCGTAATTGCCTGTGAACATCCAATTTATGGAGAATGTATTCTGCCTCATTAGAGAATTTTGGAAAGAAAACTGGTAGTTCTAGGGATTGTTGAAGACAGAAACTAGAGCAGACCTTTGGGACAAAGGATGGATTAGGTCTAAGAGATACTCTATCTTTGTGGAAAATCAGATATGGTGGTTTAATAGACAGGGCTTGAAGTTCTGAGACTCTTCTTGCTGAAGTAATAGCCACTAAGAATGCCGTTTTCCATGACAGATATTTTAATTCGCATGTAGCAGCCGGTTCAAAAGGGGGAGATGTTAATGCGCGAAGCACTAAATCAAGATCCCACGGAGGTGCAGGATGAAAAACTGGTGGTCTTAACAGACTCGCACCTTTAATGAATGTTTTGCATAGCCTGCTGCTCATCAAAGGAGGATCCGTAGATTCATGGAATTTAGAAATAGCAGCTAGTTGAACTTTAATAGTTGAGACAGAAGATCCCTGATTAAATAGGGATGTTAAGAATTTCAAAACCTCTGGGACAGGAGTAGTGATAGGGTCTAAGCCCTTGAGTTGAGCCCAGATAGCAAACCTTTTCCACTTACTGAGGTACAATTTGTTAGTGGTGGGTTTATGGGCCGAAGACAAAATGTGAACAACTTCCGGGTCTAGTGTGTGGCTTCTGACTAAGGTCGGAAGTGGAGGAGCCAAGCTGTCAATTTCAGAGATTGAAGAGACTGATGCCAATGTCCCGACTGATGAATTAGCAAATCGGGATCAGGTCTAAGGTCCACGGATCGTCCACTGCATGCTTTTTCAGGTAAGGAAACCATATCTGACGAGGCCAGTATGGGGCAATCAGAATCATTGAAGACCTTAGCTGGGAAGCTTTTGAATGACTTTGGGAAGGAGTGGGATAGGAGGAAAAGCATAAAGCAACCCTGTTGGCCAGGGTTGAGCTAGAGCATCCATGGCCGGTACTTCCTGATGTGGAATCAAGGAGAAGAACCTTTGGCACTTGGTGTTTTGTGGAGTCGCAAATAGATCGCAGCACGGGCGTCCCCATCTCTTGAAAACCTGGGCTGCTACTGTGCGGTTTAGAGACCATTCGTGAGGAGAGAGAATTGTCCTGCTTAATTTGTCCGCCAATACATTTGACTTTCCCGGGATGTGTGTCGCTACCAAGAAGCGGTTGGTAGCTACAGCCCATTCCCACACTCTCATGGCCTCTCTGCAAAGGGGATGATCTGGTCCCTCCTTGTTTGTTCAGATACCAAACCACCGACATGTTGTCTGTGTGGATGGCGATGATACCCTGAGGAAGGAACTTGTGTAAGGCCTGTAGGGATCGGTACAGCCCTCATCTCCAACACGTTGATGTGGAGAAGAGCTTCGTCGGAAGCCAGGATCCCTGAACTAGCCTGCCCAGACAATGCCCCCACCCTATCTGGGAGGCATCTGTCGTCAGGGTAACCGCTGGAGGGGGGAGAACAAAGGGTTTGCCCTGATCTAAGTTGGATGTCTGAAGCCACCAGCGCAGGTCCCTTTTGCATATTTCCGTAATCATGATGAGATGATTGAGGGAGATCTTGAAAGGTCCATTGAGTTGATAAGAGCCACTGAAGAATCCTCATGTGTAACCTTGCTAGAGGAACTAAAAGTACCGTGGCAGACATTGAGCCTAGAACCTGCAGGACCATCCTGGCTGGGGCTTTGGATCTCGAGATCAGAGCTTGCACTTGGCCCTGTAACGTTCGGATCCTTTCGGCAGGAAGAAAGACACGCATCAATCTTGAGTCTATCTCTGCTCCTATAAACTTTATGCGCTGAGAGGGCAGCAAGACAGACTTTGACCAATTGAATGTAATCCCCAGGGAAACACCCAGGGAGATGGTGGCTTTGAGATTGTCCATAAGTAGATGCCTGGTGGTGGCAGTCAGGAGCCAGTCGTCGAGGTAGGGAAACACTTGGAATCCAAGGCTCCTCAGGTGAGCCGTCACTACTGCCAAACACTTGGTGAACACCCTGGGGCGTGTGGTGAGGCCAAAGGGCAGAGCACAAAATTGGTAATGACTGGCTCCCAGGCTGAAGCGCAGATACCTTCTGGACGCCTGATGTATCGGTATGTGATAATAGGCGTCCTTGAGGTCTATGGAGCACATCCAAACATCCTTCTCTAACAACGGAGAATGGATTGCAACGTGACCATTCGGAATTTGGATTTCAGAACGGATAGGTTCAGTCTGCTGAGATCCAATATTGGTCTCAGGTCCCCTGTCTTTTGGCACTAAAAGAACCTGGAGTAATTTCCTAATCCGATTTGGTCTGTGGGGACCGGTTGGATGACTCCTTTTGTAGCAGCTTTGAAGCTTCTGCGGCTGCTATTTCCCTTTGACTGGGTGGTGGGTCCGGGATTCTCTTGGACGGAGGGGTGAGTATTTGAATGGGATGATGTAACCTCCGGCAATTATCCGAGCACCCATCTGTCCTGAGTGATTGACTCCCAGGCTTTTAGGTGCTTGGCAACGACACCCGACTGGCTCGAGCAGCACAGCCGGGCAATCCCTCATGTCGTGTGGGAGGCTGAAGAGCCACGAAAGGACTCGCGGTCTCCAGAATTGCGGGCCCTCTGCCGCCTCTGGGACGGCGTCTCCTGAAAAATTTCCCGCCCTCTGCCTCTGGACGGGAATCTTCCTGCTGTTGAGAGAAAAACTTATGAGATTTCGAACCACATTTTCCCTCCTTTGGCCTTGGGGTAAGGCCGAAGGGAGTGGAATAACGGGCCCTACGGCAGATAACGTTTTCCCTCTTGCTCACAGCGGTAAGGGTGTCTTTCACCTTGGGTCCAAACAATGAGGACCCATCAAAGGGAGCGTCGTGAAGGAAGACTTGAAGGCCTCCATGAACTGACACAAGCGGAGCCAGGCCTGTCTACGTGAGCCACGCCTGTGCCTGCCGCTCTACCGCCCCTTCGGCCGCATAAGATATGAGCCTCATGGACGAAGTTAGCAATTGACGTCACGATAGCCAACTGAGAGCTAACGGACTGGGCTAGCTGCTCAGGTAGGTTACCCGAGAGGGAGTCTGACAACTCCTTGACCAGATCCCTCTGAAGCCTAGTAAAATGTGCCAAATAATTCAGAGACCTTAAGGTAAAGGCCGCTGAAGTCAGGGTGCGCTTCCCACCTATCCATACTCCTAGACTCCTTATTAGGAGGATGGATGGACGTTGAAGCCTCTGCCACGTCCTGCTGTGTAGCAGATGCCACCACCATGGCATCTACAGCCACGCCTTTGGTAAGGAACTCCTTCTCGGGGAGCAGATAAGAATTTGTTTGGACGAGAAGGGACTGGTTCCACAGTATCCGGTGTTCCCAGCCTTGACAAACTAAATCCAGAAGCTCGTCGGGCGGAGACACCCAGGAGGCGGAGGGCTGAGCCCCAAAGGCCTTGAGGAGCACTGATTCGTCCGCAGAGGGGTTTGGACATCCAGCCGCCTCGTTGTTTGAGGATCTCCAAGATGTCTGCAAAGGAGACATCATCCGAGGACGACTTAGGGGACCCTCTGCATCATCCATATCCGTGTCCGATGTGATAGACTCGGGAGTCCACGTGCTTCCTCTTGCACGATCTCTTCCTTGGGGGTTCCTCTGGAGGACTCAAAACCCTCAGGAAGAGGGGAACCCCACTGGGGTAACCTCAGGCCTCGGGGCTCCGCTGGCCATAGACAGGGAACTACCAAGGACCCAGTCTCCACGCCCAGGAAGGTGCTGGTAAAACCGGAGAGATGGCAAGAGGATTTGGCCAAGGCACTCCTCATGGCCCTGAAAGCCGGACCTCCAGAATCCTGGGAGCGCCCAGTCTCGGGCCATGATAGTAGACGGAAGTCCCGCAGCAAGCACCGAGGGAGGCTCGAACCGAGCATCGGTCCCAAACATCACCCTCGGGTCCAGCCGAAGAAGTCCGTACCAAACTCGGACCCGAGGGCCCGGGTTGGAGTAAGGGTCGGAGCCGTCCCTGAGATCTCCACCGGCTCCAAGAGCACCTGCTCCGGAGCCAAGCAGTCGGAGGAGGAATAGCAATGGGATGGGTCATGGCCATCGGCTCGAAGCCAACTGGGTCGGAGCCGAAACAATTTTTGGAAGACTGGGGACTGGAAAAGTCTTTGGAGCACCCTGTCTATATCAGAATCCGACATTCTCAAGACCGAGAGGAAACAGAACGGGTTCGAGAAGACCTCTCCCGGCCCCAATGGACTAGGGGACCGGCTCGAGGCGACTCGATGAGAATCGGCGCCGAGGAAACACACACACCAGATTCCATCGGTGCCGAGGTAGACTTCGCCGAGGAGGAAGTGTCTGAGCGGCGACCCTTGTCGGCTCCGAGCAGTGGAGCCGAAGGTGACCCGCCTCGATGCCCCAGCCATCGGCTCCGAAGTCCGAGGAGTCGATACTGGAGGCATCGAGGCAGACCGTTCGACCTCGGCTCCAAGTCTTTGGAGCCGAAGGAGAGGCCTGCCTAGGTCTCTTGGCAGTCGGATCCGACGGACTGGTCGGCCAAGCCCTTTTCTTTTGGCAGGAGTCGGAGCGAAGACAAGGCTTCTTCAAAAGAGGGTTTAATCAACCCTTTAAGAATTAATTTATTTTTCCTCTCCTGGAGGACCCTAGAGGAAAAAGCGTGACACACGCTGCATGACTCCTGCAAGTGCTTTGCCCTAAACAATAAACACAAAGAAGATGGTCATCAGTGACAGACATCTTAAAAGCACATTTAGTACATTTTTTAAAGCCCGAAGGCCTAGGGGCTTGAGACATAATGCTAACAATTCCTGACAGGAAATTTAATCACTGTAGAATCGTAATGACAAAAAGCCAAGGTTTACAGAAACTGTGTAAAACACAACCTTAGGTGTAACAACCGAACTTTAAACACTAGAGTTCAGTTAAAGAGTTTGACCAAAAAGGCCCTGGATTGGAAGTGGGCGCCAACAAACTCTACACAATCACACACAATAAATTTCAGTACTCAATCAAACACAATATCAAAAGCAATAGCTATAGCCGTTAAAACGGCTTTTGTTTTGAAATACAAGCACAAAACTGACAGAAAAAAGTAGTTAATAAAGCTACTCAGCCCAGCCAGCTCGAGACCACGTCCTTGCAGTTAAGCGGCAAACGAGATCTGGGGGACTGTTGGTGGTGCATCCTGGGATATAGTAAGCTCAGCCAATAAGAGACTTCGCTCTTTGGCATAAGCGTGCCGAGTCGGAGCCGAGGGATCGGCTCCGAACCCATCATTCAGAATGTAGGCGAGATAGGATCACATAACATCACAGTTTGTGTTGGGTGTTGCGTCTAAATAGAATTGACTAACCACTGAATTCTTCTCATGTGAAGTCTGGCCAGAGGAATCATGAGAACTGCAGAGGCCTTGAAACCCAGAATCCTGAAATACTGGAACTGTTCCTTGTAAAGGTCTGCTTTATCCTGAGGAAGAGAATCATGAGGGGAGGATACATATTACGTTGTCTAACCGTAACAAGTTCCAAGGCCATATTGTCGTACTCATATGTTCGAACTTGGAAAAGTTTGAATGTTTCAAGGGGATTTCCGTTCAGAGCAGAAAGGGAAGATTTCCCATTACTCCACTGTAGTGCGATCTCAGAGTTCCCATATTTGTAAAGTGGGGGGTGTAGGGGGGGCACAGCCTCCCACGTGGGGGGTGCATGGGGGCTTGCCTCCCTGCTTACAACCGTCAGGTAGTTTTTTTTCTGTTTTTTTTATTTTATTTTTTTTTTATGTTTTCGAACTTTTGAAAGTTCGAACATATGGGTTCGACCATATGGTGTTCGGACTTTTAAAAGTTCAATAACGTAATATGAACCCCATGAGGGGATATATCCAGAAGGCATCACAGAAACACTATCTTGTGAAAAGGAATGAGAGAAGATTTATGTGCACCTGGAATTCAGACTAAGAAGGAGGTCCTTTACCCAGGCAAGAGACTCCTGATATTATGAAAGAGTCTACAAATATAAGATACTCTTCTAAATAAGGAAAAACATGAATGCCTTGCAACCTGCAATGAGCTATTACTGGTGCTAGAACACCTTAGAGTTGCAGATAGCCCAAAGAGTAAGGCAAAGATCTGAAAATGTAAACCATACACAGAATATCTTAAACAATGTCTGAAGTCTTTGAGAACTGAGATGTTATGATAAGCGTCTTTTAAATCTAGGGTTAGAGTTAACAAAAAACTGAGATGAGCTGAGTGGTAATTAAGATTGAAGGGAAAACATAATATTGACTTTGAGGTGAAAGGAATGGTCCTGAACTAGTCTATAAGTATCTTCCTTTTTTGGCATCAGAAAAATTTTGAATAATATCCTTTCTCTGTTTATTCTGGGGGAGCCTTGCTCTATGACCCATAGAGACAGCATCTGTTCCAGGACCGAAGTAAACACAGAAGTCTGGTTTAACCGTTTATTTGTAAAGCGCTTTTCGTCTCAGGTAAACCCAAGACATCTTCAGAAGAAGTCTTAGGGATTGCCTGAGACGAAAAGCGCTTTACAAATAAACGGTTCAAACTGCCTGACTTGTGGTGTGCTGACTTGCGTTACTCAGCTTGTTTTTTTGCCTTTGTGAGCTTTCCTAGTTTGTACAGAAGTCTGGTTTGACAGAGGAGGAGGATTGTGTATTATTTGGGCATGTGTATTTAAACAGGATGAAGTCCATTTGTCAAGACAAGGAAAGGGAATTTTTGAAGCTGATATAGTGCAAACTTTGACTAATACAAGATAGAATTTTTGCTAAGTCACAGGCTTAACAGTTCACAGATAGCAAACTTTGATTTATCTCTGCTGGTTGTTAATGCTAGGAGCATTAGTAATAAGAAGTTATGTACCTACCATAACGTTCCATGTTAGTTGTCTTCTCTCGCCTTCTTTCTTGCTTGATGGGTTCGGAGCCGATCCCTCGGCTCCAACTCGGCACTTGCTAAGCTCGAGAGTCACTTTTACCAGCTCGAGGCAGCCCCATATCCCATGATGCAAGGCGGTAAGTACCCAGATCTCGTTTGCTGACAAAGGGCAATAGCACCAAGCATAAAATACTTCCCAAAGGAAGAAAGAAAACTTACAGATGGAAGAAGGACCAGGTCTGAATGGTCTTCAGCATAACAGTTTCTGATAACAAGGTCTGTCCAGGCCAGGGGGAAGGAGGGAGGGTCGCAAGAAAGAAGGCGAGAAGACAACTAACATGGAATGTTATGGTAGGTACATAACTTCTTAATGTTAAGTTGTCAATCTCGCCTTCATTCTTGCTTGATGGGACCGCGCCCTAGCACCTCTATCCTGGGTGGCTCAATGGAACAAACTCTTGAGGACTGTAGAGCCAAAACTGGCTCTGTCCCTGGAGGCCAAGTCCAATTTGTAATGGGAAACAAAAGTGTGAGGAGTAGCCCAAGTGGCGCTGCACAAATAGTGTCCAAAGGAAGTCTAGCTTGAAAAGCTGTAGAAGTAGCTAAGCTCCTAGTTGAATGTGCTTTAGGTTTTGAGCACAGCTGTTTTCCCTGAGCGATAAATTTCAGAGATGACCAAGAAAGCCATCTGGACAAGGTCACTTTAGAAACAGGAAGGCCTTTTTATTATCCGCATAGGAAACAAAAGTTGATCAGATTTTCTAAATTTTTGTTCTGTCCAAATAATATCTAAGTTGACGGTGGACATCAAGATAATGTAGCTTTTGTTCAGCTCTATCTGAATAGTTAGGAAAAATACAGGGAGATCAATGGATTGATTCAAATTGTTCTTTGAAGCGACCTTAGCTAAAAAGGTTGGGTTAGTTCTCAAAGATACTCTGTCTTTGTGAAAACCAAATAGGGGTCGAACCGAAGAGCATGAAGTTCAGACACCCTCCTGGCAGATGTAATAGCCACTAGGAATAAAGTTTTCCAAGAAAGATATTTCAGGGAACAAGAAACAGCTGGCTCAAGGGGAAGAATCAAGGATGTCAGCACTAAATTTAGATCCCACTGAGGAGGAGGATTCCTGATTGGAGGCTTTAGTAGGAAAATTCCTTTCAAGAAGGCCCTGCAGAGCCTATGGGACATAATATTATGATCTGCTATCCCGACATGAAAATTGGAAATAGCAGCCAATTGAACTCTGACTGTGGAAGAAGAGGAGCCTGCATGAAAAATCTCTGCTAAGAAGTCCAGGACTGCCTGAACAGGGGCAGTAAAAGGATCAATATTCTGGGCCTTAGCCCAATAAGAGAAACGCTTCCATTTGCTTGTATAAATCCTCCTGGTAGAGGATTTTAGCGGTTACTATGATGTCTCTAACAGAGTTAGAGATCAAAGGAAGCCTGGCTAAGGAAGGAAGTGGAGCAACCATGCTGTGAGGTTGAGAGAAGGGATTGACTGGTGCAGCTGACCCGATTGGTGAATCAGAAGATCTGGCACTGGGTCCAGATGCCACGGCTGCACCAAAAGGTGATGATGGAGGAACGGAACCAAACTTGTCGAGGCCAGTAAGGCAATGAGAATCAATTTGGCACTCAAAACGGTAGCTTTCGGGATCACCTGAGGGATCAGAGGAAATGGAGGGAAGGCATAAAGAAGTCCCTGGGGCCAATCCTGGGTCAGAGCGTCTCTTGGGGATGGCCTGATAGAGGGAAGAGGCTGAAGAAGTCTGGGCATTTGCTGTTTTGGGGAGTAGCAAAAGATCGCAACATGGACGACCCCATTCCAGAAAAATCTCTTCCGCTATAGATTGCTTGAGAGACCACTCGTGAGGCATGAGAATAGCTCTGCTCAATCTGTCCGCTACAATGTTGGTTTTCCCAGGGATATGCGTTGCTACCAGAAACCGATGAGAGGAGATCGCCCATTGCCATAGTCTGAGCGCTTCTCGACACAAGGGTAGGACTTGGTTCCGCCCTGTTTGTTGATATACCAAACTACAGACATGTTGTCTGTGTGGACTGCAATTGTCCCTACGGGAAGAAAGTCGTTGAGGGCTTGCAACGTTAAAAGCACTGCTCTCATCTCCAGGACATTTATGTGCAGATGGTACTCGAACGGCTGCCACGCCCCATGAACCATCCTGCCCTGATAATGACCCCCACCCGATCAGGGAGGCATCCGTGGTGACAGTGGCTATCGGGGATGGGGTACAAAGTACCTGCCTTGGTGAACCTGAGGCGATGTGATCCACCAAGCAAGATGCTCTTTGCATGTCTGTGTCACCAGAATCTGGTGACGCATTGGAAGTTGCTGGTATGACCATTGTGTGAACAGCATCCACTGAAGAAGGCGCATGTAGAATCGAGCCAGGGAAGAAGAGTAATGGCCGCAGCCATGAGACCTAATACCTTTAGAACCATTCTGGCCTGTACTTTCTTGCTGGCCAGAATGATCCTGACATGACTCTGAATGTCTGAAACTCTTTGATCTGTAAGGGTAGCTGACATCCAAACAGTGTTTAAGTTTGCGCCTATGAAGGTAATAGACTGGCAGGGCGATAAGGATGACTTTTCGAAGTTGATTGAGATGCCCAAATGAGAACAAAGGTCTATTGTGTAATCCCTGGCTTGTATAAGCTGATGCCTGGTGGTGGCTGACAGGAGCCAGTCGAGATCGGGAAACACCTGGAATCCATGACGACTCAGGTGAGCCGTGACCACTGCCATGCATTTGGTGAACACTCTGGGGCTGTAGTGAGACCAAAGGGCAGGGCTCTGAACTGGAAATGACTGGACCCCAGCTGAAAGCGGAGAAATCTCCTGGAGCGTCTGTGAATTTTGATGTGATAGTACGCATCCTGAAGATCTATTGAGCACATCCAGTTGTCCTTCTGTAAGAAGGGCAGAATTGACTGAAGAGTGACCATTCGGAATCTTGTCTTCCTGACAGACTTGTTGAGTCTGCTGAGATCCAATATTGGTCTCCAGTCTCCCGTCTTTTTGGGGACCAAAAAGAACCTTGAGTAGATTCCGGGCTCTGAATGGTCTATTGTAACTGGCTGAATGGCTCTTTTTTGCAGTAGTTTTGAGACTTCTAACTCTGCAACCTCCCTTAGACCGGGTGGTACGCCTGGAAGGGAACTTGAGGGGAAGGGACTTTCCTCGAAAGGAATTATGTAACCCTTGGATATGATCGACTGTACCCATCTGTCTTGAGTGAGGGAATGCCAGGCTTCTGGGTACAGTGATAATCTTCCCCCGACTGCCTCCAAGGAGGGACAGCTGGGCAACACCTCAGGGATGCTGAAAGGGCTTGTCAGAGAGAGGCTCCCTGTTTCCCTGGTTTTTCGGACCCCCTCTGCCTCTAGAGCGGCGTCTGTTGTTGTTACCCCTCTGCCTCTAGGGGTAAACTGACCACGTGAATCCGCGTGACTCCTTGGGATTTACGGAACCACATTTTCCCACCTTTCTGTCCTTTGGGATAAGGTCTAGAAGGGTGGAAAAACGGACTCCAACAGCAGAAAGAGTCTTGCCATCCTGTTCGCACCTGGTCAAGGTTTCCTTCACCTGAGGGCCAAACAAAGCTGACCCATCAAAGGGAGAATTTGTGAAGGACGCCTTAAAGGGATCCAAAATCACATAGCCGCATCCAGGCTTGGCGCCTAAGAGCCACACCTGTACCTGCGGCTCTACTCGCTCCATCCGCAGCATAAGATATTAGCCGCATGGAGGAGTTTGCAATGGAATTGAGGGTTCCTAGCTGCGAAGCAATTTTTCTTGAGCCCCTGCAGCTGTAGGATCCTGAACTACTTCACCCAGCTCCTTAAGGATATCCTCTGGAGTCTGGTGAAGTGACATAGGTAATTCAGCTTAACGCATAGCAAAGGTCGCTGAGGAAAACATCCGCTTACCGTACCTATCCATGGTCCTAGAGTCCTTATTAGGAGGATGGACGGGCACGGAAGGATCGGCAAGTTCCTTTGGTGGCCGCAGCCACCACCATGGCATCAGCGGGGACACCCTTAGTGAGGAATTGCTTGTCACACGGGCAGTGATAAATTTTGAAGGCCTCCTAGGGACTGACTCTACAGAGTCAGGAGCTGCCCACGCCTTCGTGCAATAACCTGCATAAGGGGTCGAAGGCGGAGACACCCAGGAGGTGGAGGGCCGAGATCCAAACGCCTCTAGGTATACTGACTCATCCTCAGAGGGATTGTTGGTGGGCCAGTTTCCCTCTGTTTCAGGAGTTCTAGGATGTCTGAGAAGGAGACATCCTCAGAGGGGATCTAGGGATCCCTCTGACTCATCAAAGTCAGTATCCGAAGTGACAGACTCGGGAGTCTACATGCTTCCTCTTACAAGTCCTCTTCCTAGGAGGATCTCCCGAAACATCAGGAGAATCCTCGGAAGAGGGGAAATTCCCAATGGGGAAACCTGAGGTGGAGGATCTCTGGGTCCTGTAGCAAGAGAAGTGGCAGAGATGTCAACAGGTACTATAGAGGGAGGAGCTACGGGAACAGACTGCTGACTGATACCAGTGGCCAGTACACTCTTCATCACCTCGAATGCTCCCTCCCAGGCAGGTCCGAGAGAACCCGCTCAAGAGCTAGGAACCCAGGGACCACCGAAGGGAAGTCTCCGAGGCAGATGTCGGAGCCGAGCTCACCAAGGCCGAGGCTCCAAGGGAAGAGCGGGTTCGACAAGGGTCCGATGCCACTCACCCCTCGGAGGAGACCATGGAAGCCCGACCACGAATCCCTCTAAGGAAGGTCTCAAGAGGAGATAAGAGTAGAGGCTGAAGGAACAGAAGGGGTATCCGTCCTCCAGCCGTAGCAGTAACCATTCTCGAAGACTCCAACTCCAAGCTCTGGGGTAGAGTTGAAGGAGGAACTGTAACGGGGTGTGGACCAACAGTCATCTGTTGAGACGGACTATGTAACATTTGGGCCAGTACCTGTGACTTAAGTAATCTACTGACCACTCTCTCTAGGTCATGATCTGACAGTCTGGATGACCTTGAAGATCGGCTCCGATGGCTCCGTTCGAAGGAGAGGTGAAGCCGGGCCGAAAGTATCGGCTCCAAGGAAGGAGACCTCGACCTCTTCCTGGAATGAGCCATCAGAGCCGATACTATAGATCCTGTCGGAGCCGACTTCTCGGAGCCGACAGGAAGCTCGATGTATCGGCTCCAGCCGGAGCCGATACAGCCACCAAAGTAACGGTGTCGGAGCCGATCGAGCCGACACCGATGCTCAGCCACATGGGTGTCGGAACCGATCGGAGCCGACACGAAGTGGTCGATACAGATTCGCACCGATAGCCATCGGTGCCGAAGGCTTTACGCCAGAATCGGCTCCAGCCGAGCCGATCTCGACTGGAACGAGTCGGAGCCGAGGCCGCAGGCTTAGACACAGAAGCCTGGGCCTTGGAAGATTTAACTGATTTAGATGGAGCCGACTTAGCCGGAGAGCCCTCCGGCTTAAGAAGGCCCCTAAGGATCAGTTTGTTGCGTCTTTCCTGCAGGACTCTCTGGCTGAAGGAATGACAAATAGCACAGGAGTCCTGCAGGTGAAGAGGCCCCAGGCAATACAGGCAAGAAGTGTGACCGTCTGTCAGAGACATCTTCTGACAGCACGAGTCACACTTCTTAAAACCTGAGACCCTCTCCTTTGACATGGTGCTTAACACAAACACACACACACACCAGTCAAAAATTAACTTAAATAAAATACCAAAAGGTATTTGTATAAAACACACACACCCTAACAGGGAGGGATGGGATGGGTAAAGTTTGACTAAAATAAATTAGAAAAGACAGGGATTTTCTGTCACAAAATGTAAATAATTAACTAATAACTAATAATTAAGGGTTTTAAGAAAAGGGGCTTAAATATTCAAAAGTGAATCACTTACCAGGAGCTGGTAAAAGGAGGACCTCATAAGCGGCAAACGAGATCTGGGTACTTACCGCCTTGCATCATGGGATATGGGGCTGCCTCGAGCTGGTAAAAGTGACTCTCGAGCTTAGCAAGTGCCGAGTCGGAGCCGAGGGATCGGCTCCGAACCCATCAAGCAAGAATGAAGGCGAGATTGACAACTTAACATTGAATGTTTTAATTAGAAAAATGGTTAAGTTCACCTAAGACTGATGTTACTCGTTGTGAAACAAGGTTAAAGAACAATGACTGGAAACCAAGTCTGTATAAATGTTTTTACTGTAACAGATATTCTAACAAAAAATCTGGGTGAAGTGTTATGATACAGATTAAAATATTGTGCTATGAGACAATTTGGCTCCACAAAGGCTGTCATGAATTATACTAGTAATATCAAGGCAATGTTAGATGCTGAAATTAAAATAAATTAGATTATATTTAAAATGAACTACATATATTGGACTTGAACAAAGCACAGGGAGGAGATAGAATTAATAATACTGACCTGAGAACATTTCAGCATGAACTTACAGTACTATTACATCTATTATTCATTAGGTCATTTAAGTATGAGGCGATTCCTCAAGACTGGAGACATGCATTTGTTAAACCTATCTTAAAGGGAAAGGGGAACAGGACAAATACAGACTGATACAGACCCATGAGTTAACTTTCTTATTGTAGAAAAATAATGAAGAAGGTTATTTTGGATAAATTATTGTTAGAATTGGAAAGGCTGGGACTTGAAACCATATATCTGCATGCATATGTAGAAAAATAGATCTAAAGCTACTTGTAATATGATGTTCTATAATAATATAATAACAGCTATAAATAAAAAATATGTTGTGGTGCAATTTATATAGACTTAATTTCAGCCTTTGGTAGGATCATACACAAAACTCTGATCAATAAATTAGAACAACTAGGTATCAATGTCATTTTGATAAGATGGATAAATGTATGGCTTACAAATAGTACATTACAAGTATCATACAATTGTACAAGTGGAATTCCAAATTACAGTCAGAATATTTCAAAGGGCTCTGCCATGGGCTCATACTTGTTTAGGATGTATCTTTCAGATCTATCTTTTTCATCTGAGTTATTCTACAGTCTGTATGCTGATGACTTGAAAATTGGAAAACTAGTTATACGTGTTATAGATAACTGGACTAAACTGGTCATTTGGGCACAACAGAATAATATCTTGATAAATATATACAAAAAAGAAAGTAGCTGTAAGGCTTGATTCTGTAGTGTAGACAGGCTGGCTTGTGGTGGCCTTGCTATCTCAAAAGTGCCCAAGTGCACGGGGATAACTGCGACGTGTTATTCACTGTAATGCCTAGTTTGGAGCAAAGTTGAAGAAGAAAATCCTTGGAACGGGCTTGGAGATGGTTGGTGGGAGTGGTGAGGAGCCAGCTATTCAGATAGGGAATTGCATGGAACACTTGCCACCTGAGATGAGCTGCTACCTCCTCTGCCATGACAGCAATGTCTACCATTACAGTACCCCTTCTGCCGCAGGGAGATCTACCTCTAGACAAATCTTGGGAAAAACCTTGGAACTTACAGAATCACATTTTCTTACCTTCTTTCTGGTTCTTAGAAAAGGTCCTCTGAGGGGTTGAAAACCACATTCCTACAGCAGAGAGAGTTATTTCCATCCTTCTTACTCCTGGTGAGAGTATCTTTGATCTTAGGGCCAAAAACAGTGCATCTATCAAAGGCAGCAATGATGAAGATGTCGACATCATACAGGATTTCACAAATCACACAAGCAGATCCAGTTATGCCTACATATATTAATACCTGCACTTGTGGATTTAGAAATACCCTCACTCGGGTTAGAGATCAGATGCATGGAGGTGTTAGAAAAGAATTACAGGGTGGCCAGTTGCAAGTCAACAGTTTATGTATCTTCCGCAGACATGGACCTAGACAGGGATTTGGAAATTTCCTTAGTCAAGTCCCCCTGAAACCTTGTCATATGTACCAAGTAATTCAGAGATCTCATGGCAGAGGTTGCTGAAGCATAAACATGGTTCCCATATCTATCCTGGGCCAGAGACTCTCTCTTTGGAAGGTGAGCATATGAGCACTTCTCAGTGAGCTCCTTGCATATGAGCACTCCTCAGTGAGTTCCTTTTTGGTGGCTGCTGCTACCACCACAGCATCCACAGATGGGCCCTTGCTCCAATGAGCATGGTCTTTAGAGGCTACTAGGTATTTATCATGTTTAATTAGTATCAGCTCCACCACATCCGGTTCCTTCCAATTCCCAACAAGAAATGAGGTCAATCATCTCATCAGCCAGTAGGACCTCCCAGGAAGTAGCAGACACAGTGACAAAAGCTTCGAGGAAAACAGATTCCTCCTGAGAAGGGAGTTCTGAAAATCAGTCACCTTTCTGTCTCAAAAGTTCGAGAATTTTTCCCAAGGAGATATCCTCAAGGAGTGATCTGAGAGACTTCTCCCCTTCAAGGAAAGCCATATCTTCCATGACAGACTCCTGTGGGGAATCAATGTGCCTCCTCTTACACATGTGCTTCACAGGAGCTTCCATGGAGGGACGTTCCGGCGAAGACTTGAAAGTCTGTGGGGAGTCCTGAAAAAGGACTATCTCAAAGCTTGCGTGCACCAGCTGCCCTGATAGAACAAAGTGAGTAGGATCAGGACTCAGGGTCGACAGTTGTAGAGGCTGTGATGTCCACCACTGCTACCAATATGTGATGGCCATCGATATGTGTAGTCTCCACACTGGGCCAGTAATCAAGGAGCCTAAATCCTTACCACTGACACTAGAGAGGGACGTGCACTTGGAATACAAATGGATACACTCAGTATTTCCAGATGCAGACCTCTCAGCATCAAGTACAATTTCCCTTAAGAGCACACAGGGAACACACTCAGCCCAGGGTCTGGATGTCTCTATATCTGTCTTCCTCCAGGTCCTCAATAAGACTCCCCACTGGTACAGTTGTAGGCTTTGGTCCTCAGCAGAGTGTCCAAGCCAAGTCCTCCAGCACCCTCTCTGTAAACCCAGTGCTTCATGTCCCTGATGTAAGTAGCTAACACACACACACACACACACACACACACACACACACACACACACACACACACACACACACACACACACACACACACACACACACACACACACACACACACACAGATTTGATTTTTCACACACACACACACACACACACACACACACACACACACACACACACACACACACACACACACCCCTGGGAAAGGCTGTCACATATTTACCTGCTGTGTCCCCTTCTGCACAGAGTATAAGGTAGTTATCACCACCACCAGACACTTCACAATCAGCTACTCTAAGGCTCTTAATGAAGGGTATCCAATTATATTGTGTAATATTAATACTAAGACAAATGTTAGTAGTTCACCAAGATAGCTAGGCCTTCTGGAGTGGTCCACACAGTCTCACCAAATAAATATAAGTATTTTCAAAGGTCAGATACTTTCTACATGGACTGGTCACAATAAAAGTTTTAAATATATTTAATAATAAATAAAAGAAGAGAAAAATATTGAATATATATTTACAGTAAACCACAGAGTTCAAATCACAGAAAATATTGAAATTAACACTGATGGACAGACTTACACAAATAAAGAAAAACATTCTCTGAACTAAGCTTCAATATATTCCTGACTGAACTGAAGAGAATTTTACTGTTCCCTAGTTAAGTTACTTACTACTGCAAGGCAAGATTCTGTGGATGAGGGTCTTTCTAGTCAGGCTTCCCAAACTGAATATTCTATCTGAGAGATTACTCCCTATAAAATATAATATCCAAGATGACTTGCAGAATGACCTCATCTGGTCACCTGATTCTAAGTTCCTACAATATCTCCTCTGAAGTTGAGACAAGACTTTATCATAGAAGGCTACAATACATATCTAAATGTTTATGGCAGTGCCCTGGAGCTTCCCCTCATTTACTGACCTAATGAACAGAGGCTTCTTCCAGATGTAACATCTTTGGTCCTATTCAGCACTGCAGGGTACCATTTTAATGGTTTAACAGCTCATTTACATTTCCCTTATTTTTCTTAAAATAAGCCAGCTGGTTAACCTTTTGCTATCCCAGTATCCTCTATTAAAACATAAACATTTAATTCAGTTACAATAATACATGTACATTTTTTTCATTCCAGCAGGGTGCACTGTTGATATATTTTAACACAAGCAAACCTCACAAATACATTTTTAGCACAAGCATCAGTTTGATATATAAATGGCACACAATTATTTACAAAATTCCAACTAGCTGTGCTGGCACAAGTCATACATCCACTGCCCTACTTCGTCTAGCATGGCTGGCAGTACCTCTTATCGTCAAAGAAGTGATGGTGCTGGGGGAGGCAAGGATGACCCATTTCTAGACTTACACAGAGCTCCCTCTACAGCCTCAAAGGGTGATGCTGAAGGGAAACCAAAAACCACACTGGTCAGAGCCGAATCTCTGGAGTTGGAATGGCCAAGATTATTTCCCTGACCCTGCCTTGAGACAGAAGTTGGAGCCAAGCTTTCTAGCACTGAAGCTCCAAAGGGAAGAGACAGCTCTGAAAATTTCAGGTTGAGCTTATCCCCCAGATTTGGTGCTGAAGCTTTGTGTATAAGATTCATCCAGTCCCAATTGCTGAATCAGAGAAGATGCCACAGTCAAAGAAGCGCACAACATCAGATCTGATGAGGACAATCCTGGGAGTCTTCAGTCTGAGGTTTCTGAAATCAGGGGACAGATTGCAGAAGGATTAGCATTAGGGATGGAAGATGGCCCAAAGCTCACATGTCTGATGGGAAATGGAGCAGGAAGAACTTCCAAGTGAATCTGGGTCATGAGGAATGTTCTCATCATTCTGTCCACATCCACCTCTGACAACTTCTGGTAGACCTGAAGGATAAAGATGAGGAAGGGGGTTGAGAAGCTTAAGAAGGGGGAAGGGGAACTGTAGCTTGGAAACAATTAGCTCTGGAGAAGATCTCAGTTCCCTATGACAGGGAATCCTGGAAAAGCCAGAAAGATCCAATGCAACAGATGGATCCAAAGCCTTAGACATCTTAGCCCGCCAGAGCCGAAGAGGGAACCGAGAAAGGAGAAAAGTAGGGGATCACTTCCTACATTTTTCCACCTTGTCTTTTGTTGATCTCTCTTGTCACCATTCTGCTTATCTGAAGGCTTCCTTCCCTATGGGGGTTGATAATTCCTATTTTACTTTGTTTAGAATGCAGCCTGGAATGCCATCAGGGCCCATAGTGGCTGTGTTTTTTTTGCCTTAGACAGAGTTTTGATGACCTGTTCTTTAGATATATAAGGCGGGGGAGCTACTGAAGGTATGGTTTGTGATATCTTTGGAGGGGATAAAGGGGAGAAATTTTCTCCAAACCTGTCTGCTAGTAGAAGTTAACAATTTCTGCTGGATCAGTGTGTGTTATATCATTTGTCACTAGTTCAGCACTTCTGGGTCCTACTTTTTAGGCAACGGATGTAGCTGAGGAAAGCATTATGGTTATCCTTAGCTGTGTTTGCTAAATGTTTCTCGAAGTTGCCCTTAGAGGATTTTATAAGTTGTCTTATTTGTTTATTTAGGCTTAGGAGGGTACTTTTCCAGTGCTGGGACCTCCCTTTGGTATTCTTAGACAACAGCTTCTTATGCTTGTTACATAGTTTATTTATGCGAGATGTCCACCAGGGTGGCTTGTTTTTTCTTGAGACTCTTACTTAGTCCTATCCAGCACAGCCAGGTCTATACATTTATATAAGTCTTGGTACAGGGCATCAAAGTATACTTTAGTACACTTGCCAAGACCATCTGTGGGGACTGGGGCTTGGAAATCATTTATGCCAACCCCTAGGAAGGTATATCTGGCTTTGGTGAAGTTTTTTAATCTGACTTCACCTGTGATGTGTTCTGGAGTTATTGCTACTTCAAAAGTGACTGACTTGTGATCAGATTTTGCTACACTTATGGGAGCACAACGGTCTCTCATGTTGGTGAGAACCAAGTCAAGTATATTTGACCCCTTGTAGTGTTTTTTACAATTTGTTCCAGGGCATTTCAGTTAACAAAGTCAAGGAACTTCTGTGCGAGCAAGATGGGGCTTGTACAGGTTTCCCAGTTAATGGTACGATAGTTAAAATCCCTCATGACAAGAGTGTTAGGTTGTATTTTGACTGACTCAAGTAAAGCCAAATAAGCTGCATGAGGATCTTGGTTCATGGAGGGGGACTTGTAACTAGCAATGACTTGAAGGGGGGGTGTCTTACCCATGGTAATCTGAACTTGGTGTAGCTCCATAGAGTTATCTTGTCCAACCAGTATTGAGGAGTATTTATCTTTAATGTAGATAAGATACTCCACCACCTTTGGTTCTCACACTTTCACTTTGCAGTATGAAGGTATGGAAGGCATTGTAGCCTTGCAAGGCTGGGGTACTGTCTGTGACACTGAACCAGGCTTCTGTGACTGCATAAATGTGTACATCATCCAAGGAAAGGAATGCATTCAGAGAGTGCAGCTTTTGGTTTAAACTCTTAGCGTTCAGCAGCATAACTCTTATTTTGCTTGTGCTGGATATTTTCACGTCTGAAGTTTTGTTTTTAGCCCTTACCTAAAAAAGGCACTATGAGGGAGGCAAGAGCCTTAGCCAGCAGCCAAAAGCCCAGAGGTGCCAGGTACAGACCATCTCTGGCAAAGCAGCGAGGTCTATCAACCATGTCATCCCAAGCTGACAAAAATTGAATCCCCTTGAATGACACCAGAAACTAAGCCAATTATTAAAGTCAATCATTTTTTGTTTATATTGTGGCATCATTCTAGGTGAGGGTAAAATGCTGCTCGAGGCTAGGGACATACCTGCCTGGGACACATATTCAGAGAGCTCAATCATGTCTGTCTTCATGTAGTCCACTGAGGTATGTCTCAAGTTGTTCACACCAGCATGAATTATGACTGACTCACAGCGGTACTTCCTGTTGAGTGACTTGAGTGCATATGTGATCTGACGAATCCTGGCACCAGACAGACAGCTGACCGTGACATTCTCCTTATCCAACCTGGTGAGCAGGACATTAGTATGTCTCACTATAGAATCTCCACTTACAAGAAATTTAGGTTTGGGTGTGTTGCGCCTTAAGGGCCTAGTTGGTGAGACACTGGTGTTTTATGTGTCTTGAGTGCTGTGGGTGCTGTGTCACGTGTAGCAACCTTGTGCTTAGAAAGTCTCTGGTATTTAGGTTCACTGTTGGAGAGTACCTCCATGTATGATGGTCTATGCATTGAGTTCAAGCTTTGTGTATGAGTTGTGGTATGTGTGCTTTGTGTAAGAGTTGTGGTGTGCTGTCTGTTATCACCTGAAGATAAAGAGGTTTTAAAGCATGAATCACAAACGGCATCTCTTTGACATTTGTGTGCTTTGCTCTGTCAGAAGAGTTCCACAGGCCTTTCACCTTTACCTAGACAAAAACTGCCCCAATGTGAAATCTGTGGCATCTGTAGTTAATCAGAGGTACAGAAGAAAAGGGGGACACCTGGATTTGTTTCTCTCTTTAGTCTATACCATTACAGTTACTTTTTGTCAAAACACAAAACTGAAATCTGAAATTCCAGGGAAGGCAAATGGTGGGTTCTTGTGTTTTTTTGTTTATTTTAGAAACCATTGAACTCTTCTCACGAGTAACCTGGTGAAAGGAATCATGTGTATCATAGAAACCATGGACTCCAGGATCCTGACATACTCTTTCTGAAATTGGTATGCCTTGTTTCCTGTAGCATAGACTAAATTCAGACCTACTGAATCTAGCTTTGTTTGTATACCTTGAGCACTAATCCAGCCCATCTTTTTTTGGAGAAGGTTCCCCTGGAACCTAGTGGCAGGAGTGTGCAGTTAGAACTTGTCTGATCAAAGACTGCTGGAATGAGGCTCAGTTTTTAACTTATTATTGGTTAATTTGTTTAAATCAGTTTGCTCATTTGCTACTGTTATATTAAAAAAAAATGCACTATGCATCGCCGCTTAGCTAGGGTTAAACTATTCCTGGCACCATACAGTCTGCTCTTCAAATTTCCCCTTAGAACTAGCCAGTTTTTTAGTTTTAGCACTCAAATCTGTTTCTTTGAGCTCAGCACTTGTTCAGAACTCGTTGTAAGCACTAAATAAGCTACAAATTACAACAGCACTCAACTTTCCTCATTTGTCTAGAGGAAAATAGTTTTTAGTACTTAATAAATAAGCACCTATCCAGGCATGTCTAAGGGTCAGCTCCCGGTGTTTTCTCCTGTCTACCTGATGAATCATGTACAGAGATAACCCTCTCCTCCTACCACCCAACACTACAACCTGTGAGAGATGCACTTATATAGCCAAACTGAAAGCAAAGCTCTCTTCACCCAAGACTGGACTAGACAGTCAAGAGGAGAAGGTAAACACTTGCACCACACCACACTCATCACATAGTCCCTCAAAACCTACACCACCAAAGCACACACATAGCAACACAAAACACACACCTACATTCACAGAGGCTCCCAATAAAAATCTGCTCAAGCAACAGAGACCTCCAAAGCAGAAATGCATGCAACCCACGCCACCCAACACAACCCAAATGACACATAGACCACAAACTTAGTGTGCCACTCAACCACAGCCCATATGGCATAACAATGTACCAAACACTCTAGTCATAGGTGACTCTATAGTCAGGCACACTGATGTTCCACTCACCAGGCTAAACAAGGAGAAAGTTACTGTCAGCTGCCTGTCGGCTGCCAGGATCCACCACATAACGCATGCACTCAGGTCACTCCACAAGTACAAATATGACTCTGTCATTGTCCATGTTGGTGTGAATGACCTGAGACGTACCTCCTTGGATTACATAAAAAGAGACATGGAGGAGCTCTCCGATCTTGTAGCCCAGGCAGGTATGACCCTAGCTCTGAGTAGCATCCTGCCATCACCCAGAATGATACCACAGTACAAGGACAAAATGATTGACTTCAACAATTGGCTAAGCTTCTGGTGTCATTCTAAGGGGATCCAGTATCTGTCTGCCTGGAATGACATGATCGACAAACCACGATGCTTTGCCAGAGATGGCCTGAACCTGTCGCCCTTGGGATTCCAGATACTGGCTAAGGCTCTTGCCTCCCCTATAGTGACTTTTTTAGGCAAGGTTCAAATGACAAATTCACCACCGTAACAGGTACAAGCAAGCAAAATCTGAGGGTAATGCTACTCAAGGCTAGAATTCTAAACCTCAAAATGCATTCACTCGAGGTACTCCTTAAAATGGAGAACGTTGACATCTGTGCAATGACAGAGACCTGGTTTATGGCTCAAGAGAGCACCCCTGTATACCAGCCTATTATTCATACCACACCTTTCAGCCACCTAACCTGGACCGAAACACTAAAGGGGGAGGCGTGTCCATATTCATTAAGGATATCCACACCTCCAGTCTAGTTGCTCAGCATAATGCATCTGAGATTATCCAAGTGCAACTAACTCTGAGCAAGACCGCAATCCAAATTGTAACTTGCTACAGATCCCCAACCATGCCCCAGGATTCCCACTCCTCTTTTCTTAATACACTGGAAAATATTAGGGTACAACCCAACACCCTAATAATGGGCGATTTCAACTACCCCACCATTAACTGGGAAAACTACTCATGAACCAACTCTTTTGCTCAACATTTTCTGGAATTCATAAATTCCAACGCCTTGGATCAACTTATCCACACCCCCACCAGTGGCAGCAATATCCTAGACCTGGTCATTACCACCATGGGCGACCGGTGTTCCCATCCCCCATTAAGGAAACCACCGTAAAAAAATTTCTCCAAAGCCAACTTCACGCTTTTTAAGACAGAAGTGGCAAACTTCGTGACACTGATGCAAATGGACAATAGAGGTACTACTGCTAAATCCTACACAAATGCACTTTATAAGCACTTGCACAAGTGCATGGATTGTGCTATCCCTAACAGAACCAAGATGCTATTCTCCAAAAAAAGGAAGCCAATATGGTAGTCCTCTGCCATAAACAAACTCTACAACAGAAGAAAGAAACTGTTGCAAAAGAGAGTAAAATCCCACGAGTGGAGGAGCTCCCTGGTCAACCTCAGTAAGAAGCTGAGATCTCTCATAAAATCCTCCAAAGCTAGTTACGAAAACAAAATCGCCACTGATTCTAAAGACAACCCACAAAGCATTCTAAAGCTATGTCAAGAATCTCAATGGCAACACTCAGATCTGCTCTAAGTTATAGCACAATGGCACTAAATATACAGAACCAACTGATATTGCCAACATCCTGACAGATAGGTTCAGTGCTAACTTTACCCCCCCCCTCACCCCCTAAAGGGCTCATCTCAATACCGGAAGAATGCAAAGTTCCTGTAGTCACGGCTGCACAGGTAAAACCACACTCTCCAAAGCCAAGAACACAGCATCCATGGGACCTGACAACATCCCAGGCTGCGTTCTAAAGGAACTACAGAAAGAACTGGCACCCCACCTAAGCACCATGTTCAATCAAAGCCTCACCTCAGGCTTTGTACCCACTGAAAGGTGCACAGCAACAGTTATCCCACTCCACAAAGGGGGAGCCACCATGGACCCCGGGAACTACCACCCCATTAGCCTAACGAACTTGGACTGCAAGGCCATGGAGCTTATTAACAAAGACATTAGTAATCTCCAAACTCTGGACCCCTCCTAGTTCGGGTTTGTAAAAGGCAGATCATGTCTCCTAAACCTGATTGACTTCTTTGAAGCAGTCACCAAAGACCAAAGCCACAGACGAGGGTAAGGTGGTTCACACAGCCTATCTAGATCTCGCCAAGGCGTTTGACATCATCCCCCACTCTGGAATTATAGATAAACTCATTAAACTAGGTAAAATCCCTATGTCACAAGATGGGTTGCCAACTGGCTCACTGGCAGAACCCACACTGTGAAAGTAGCAGACTCCAAATCCAACTTCAGACAAGTGACAAGTGGAGTACCACAGGGTTCAGTCCTGGGTCCTCTCCTGTTTGGTATCTACTTTTCTGAAGTACAGACTAACACAGAAGGTCTTTGGCTAATGAAGTTTGCAGATGACTGCAAACTAGGAGCCATAATTGAAACTCCTAATGATGTGGACATCCTACAAAAGAGCCTCACTGAGACAGATGCCTGGTGTCAAAGCCATTGCCTCAAGCTCAATGCCAAAAAGTGCATTGTCATCCCCTTTGGCAAAAATTCTGTACCCATGAGCTGCCACATAGGTGGTAGTCTACTTACCACCGAACATGTGATAAGAGATCTTGGGACACAGGTGGACAGTAGTCTCTCCTTTGATAATCACATTGCCACAGTAGTCAGGAAATCCTTCTACGTGGCACACCTCATCACAAAAGGTTTCTCATCCAGGAAAAAAGAGGTCATTGTTCCCCTCTACTCGTCACTCATTAGACCTATTATACAGTACAACGCTCCTTTTGGGATGTACCTCACAAGACATCTACAGCAACTGGAAAGGCCACAGAAATACTTCTCAAAGAGGATTACCAGCCTCAAACAGATGCCCTAAAGCAGACTGTCTCAAAAAACTTCAGCTTTACTCCATCGCATATCGCCTACTCAGGGGTGATCTCTGCCTAACATACAAACCAGAGCTGCTGGACATGCTCCACTTAAAGAAATCCTGATCCCTCCGAGCTACACACTCTAGGGACCTAAACCTTGTCACCACAATAAACAGAACATGCTGGAAGGATAGATTCCTGTCCCAGAGACTTGCCATACTCTGAAACAAACTACCTAGCTATATCAAACAAAGCTCCTCATTAGCACTCTTCAAGAAAAATCTTGATGATTGAATGGAAAATAGGAAATTCAACCCCGGGGATCACCTCTGTGGCTCTGCTCGACAGTGGCACAGGAAAATTATTTTCTTGGGTGGCGAACGCCAGGGTACCTTTTTGGCTAGGCTTATATAGGCTCTAGGGCCGATAGCCTAGCACCTACCTATGAATTTATGAACTCTCTGGCCAAAGTCTGAGACTGACTGGAGTAGTAGAAAGTATTCTAAAAACTAAGTCAGTATGGAAATGGAAAAAGGAGATTGTGCCAATACAAATGACTAAAACCTACTGGGCAAAACTGGCAAATTAACAAAGGTATTGGGAACAAATAACAATAAACAGAGAGAGAAATATAGAGAGAGAAATAATAGAGTGGGATAAGGCCAAGCAGAAATCTGGACTGCAGGTTAGAGATTGCTTACCTATTAGGAATTGATATCATAGTATAAGCATTAAGAAAAGGATAAGTGAATCCTAAGTGAAAGGCCATCTCTGCTAGAGTTTTTGGTAGACTGTAGAACAGAAGCTGATATTAAAAAGGGATAATTAGTACAGCATATAAAACAGTGGCAGATTTAGGCCTGGGCACAGGGCGAGCGGCTCTCCCTTTTTAGAGCTGTGGTACAAGGTGACTTAAAAAAATGCCTTGTTTTTTTATTGAAATCGGAAAATGTACATCCAAAATGGTACATTTTTTTTCTGTTTCAACTTATCCACATTCTTTTTTTATAATGGTTATGTCAAAGATCCAGCAATTTGGATTTTCCTGTGTGAGATAATCTCAGAACATCTGCAGTGTTGAGATACCCTGAGTTAATTTCGTTTTTAACAAAAGAAATCCCGCCAAAGCATTACAGTTGAGAGATGTACCTCATATGGCACAGTACATTGTCCTTGAATCTTTGCTGAGCATCTCTTTTCTCAGCACTTCATTGACAATTAATAAATTGTCATTATACAATGAGTGCCGATTAGTATTCCAAAATGTGCACGACTGCACGCTGACTGGGCAGCCCAACCAGCGTGCCCGTTGTAAATCCGACTTATACAAATGGAAAAAGGTCCGGTCACCCGGACTTCTTCCATTAGTATAAGTCTTGATTTTTTTTCCGTTTCTGTTAGGTAGCAACGGAGAACGGAAGATCTCCATTGCTGTAATCTTGCTGTGTTATATGTTTAACATAGCGAGATATCTTTAAAAAAAAAAGCAACAGAGATATTCCTTTCTCCTTTGCTTTTTTTAAAGATATATCGCTATGTTAAACTCGTTTAACATAGTGAAATAGCTTTAAAAAAGGGAACGGAGATCTTCCTTTCTCCGTTGCTTTTTTTAAAGATATCTTGCTATGTTAAACTTGTTTAACATAGCGAGACAGCTTTAAAAAAGCAACGGAGATCTTCCTTTCTCCGTTGCTTCCTCAACACAGCTCTGATGTACTACGTAAGCATATGCATGCGCAGTACATCAGAAAAAGCCCCAGGATAGCAGAAAACTGTGGAAGGGCACCACACAGGTATTATACAAAGGCATTATTTAAGAAAAGTAAGTTTTTTTTTTTCTTAAATAATGTCATTGTATTAATAGCAATAACCCACGTCTGGGTGTGGGCAATGCTAGATTTACCCACAGTTGTCTTTGTTTGGCCACTCGGGCTCCACCTTGTGACCAAACCACACCAACAGTGGGTTAATCTAGCATTACCCACACCCAGATGTGGGTTATTGCTTAAATAAAGTACTGAGAAGAAAGACACTCGGAGAAGATTCATTGTATAGCACCAACTGAGGTACATTTTGTAACACTGGCAGAATTTCTTCTTACTGTACAATGAAGTATATAGTATTTATTTCATAATCAAATGAAAGGATTCATCCAAAGACTGCTTTTCAACTACTGCCATAAGCATTATTTTTAACTGGAGGTAGAAAGACCAATTTCTTATGCTTAATAAGTTATCACAAAACTGTGGCTTCTGGTTGCTGTTCTTTCATTGCACCGATTACTATACATTTTCTTGGCAATGTTAAGACACTGCTGGGACATTTCATTATTTTTCTTTTACTTATTAACTAGGGAGGTTTTTCTACTGCAGGTGACAGATGTGATTATGTAGTACAGACAGGTGGCATGAGTTCACACAGAAAGAAATATTAGCCATAAAAACATGAAGAGAAAGAAGTAATTGGCAAACGGAAAGAGGTCTTATGCAAAATGAAACAAGTAACTCTTGGATGGTAACTACTGAACATGACTTTAACGAATAAAGTACAAATTATTGGGAAATAATGATAAATGGGAGGGATGTCTTTTTGTCCTAGAAAGGAAATCATTTTTTAATAATTTGTGGTCCAGATTAAATCCTCTAAGAAGGGGGGTTGTACAGAATGAACAAAAAACAGGATGTTTTTGATTAATAAACCCTATTGTATTATTAAATATTAAAGATGATACATGACAAAGAAAAATAATTGTGAAACTAGTGAAAGCAAGATATGGAGATATAAATCACAGATAACAGTGAAAATATGGTAGAAAACAAAGGTCAGAAAGTACAGTGTTACAGGGAAAATGAGAGAATGGAAACTGGCAAAAGAAGTACCAAACTGTCCTCACCATTCACTAGTCTGTGGAGGTGGGTTGCCAACAGTTCTGCCTTTCATACAAATCCTATTCAACATGCTGGGAGCAGAACACATTTCAACTACGGTAGGTAGCTAGGATTTAGACCTCATTTTTTCACAACTAAAGAGAGTTTGTGTTTTTGTGCAACAGACAGTCTAGAGTTCATTATGTCAGACAACTTAAAACCAACAGTTCTACTTAATTTTATTATTTCCCTTCCCAATTTCTATTAACTTTAACAAACAGTCATATTTCGCTACACCCCCAGCAGAAAGTTAGAATTCAATACCACTCCTACTGCTCCCCTTAAAACTAATGTTCTTTACGGCCCTAGGTCAACTGGTGCCCTAGGCAAAAGGGCTCCATGGCGTCCCCACCACATTACCTGGTGCCCCCATCCTGGTCTACCTATACCAAATAAATACTGGAAAAGCGCCCCTGCTAGACCAGTGCCCTAGGCGGCCGCCTAGTTGGCCTATGCCTAAGGCCGGTTATGTCTTTAACAGAACATCCATTCATCCACAAGCCCTTTTTTGCACATGGGATCAGGATGTTATTTCACCAGTGACAATCATCTAGAACAAAGGTTTACACCCTGTGATACCTAGCCCCACCCTACCACAGTAGTTCTTCCATATCACAGACTCACAACTATGGCCAGTTTAGAGTGTGCAATCCACCTATTGCATGTCTTTTGATTGTGGGAAGAAACCAAAGCACCCAGAGGAAACCGACGTGAACACGGAGAACATACAGAGTCCACACAGAAGGCGCCCAGTTGAGAATCGAACCTGGGAACCTCTTGCTGTAAAGCAACAACACTATCCACTGCGCCACTACAGAATATGTTCCAAACAAAAAAACTGAAGATTTTTTTGCTCATAATAAATATTCTGATTGTCATGTGTATCTGTGTGTGTGTTTGTGCACATAATCAGATTCAGAGCTCACAAATTAAGGCAGTTCTTTTCAAGTAAGTAGGTTATATCTATTGCCAATACAGGTTGTGAAATACTTTTGTTAACAAAGAATCCTGTGTATTTAAAGAATGTGTGCATGCATATTTTGTGTGTGTAAAATTAATTAGGAGGGGGATAAAACAATGAAAGCAGACTATGCAGCTAAACCTGTGGAGAAGAAGATATAAAAGTGTGAAAAACAGTTAAAGGCTCTTGTGGATCTCTGCCAAAAATAGTTAAACTGCCAAAGGTTGTTTTGTATGTCATACAGTCTGCTGTGCTGCAGTACATTTCTAGTCTGCAGACAGTGAGCATTTTAAAAGAGTTGTTATAGAATATTTTCTTATTGCCGTGCTTCACTTAAAAGGTGAGTTTAAAAAGAGTCATATGTAGCAGAATCTTTTGATAGAAACCAGAGAATATCTTTCCTGCCACAGCTAATGCAAGTCTTCACCTGGCAAATATAATACTGTTTTTTCATAATTATCTGCCATAATTTATTTTAATTTTATTTTATCTGGCATTTCTTTACCGGGAAAGTCTGACTAGGCATGAATCCCATTTTCTGTGGCGGGCCAGGGAGAAAAGCTCCAACATAGACAGTTCAATTAATAAATTACATAATACCATCACATGAAGTGCAGCAACAAATAGTAGAAGCGACATACAGGATAAATAAAGTCAGATCAGAAAATCATACAGTGAATATTAAACAGCAGTCATAGGATGCTGAACACCTAGTAAAGTACAATCAATAGTGATAACCAATGGTAAAGATGTTAAGCATTTTAAATATGGGCAAAAGACTAAGAGAAAGGAAAGAGGTTTTTGCAGTTGGGGAGAGATTAGGAAATGGGGTAAAAGTAGGCAGCTATCGGAGAAGTAAATGGTGCTTTGGCTAATAAGATAAAGGAGAAAAGGAAAGGGGAAAAGAAAGACCAAGGGAAAGAGAAGGGAGAAGGAAGAAAGAAGGAAGAGAGGTGAGACAAAGGAAGAGAAGGAAGGAGTAATGGGTATTGTCAGCCTGATGCAGGACATGTACACAACCAGGAGTTAAGGAGAAATCTCTTTAGAGATTGTTTGAATATGTGACTACATAGCACTGCTCTAATATCTGTAGGAATACTGTTCCAGACCTTGGAATATAGGCAGTGACTGATAGATTTTTTTGTTTTTGGTTTATGGATTTCATTGAGGTGTTTCTAAGATGATTAGGGAGGTAATGGTTAAGAATGGTGCTGGTTGCTGGGGAGGATGAGGATTTATACACCACTTTATGAGCAAGGAAGTGTTGGGTGAACTTGAGGTGGTGAGGTAACTCAAGTCAAGTCAGTTTAAATATCTGAGTGCACAGCAAGTGGTGGGAGTTGTATGACTGACTAGCTGCAAATCTAGCTACTTTGTTATAGCAAAGCTCAAGTTTTGATCTTAGGGAGATCTGAATGTTGGTGAAAATAGGTGAGGCATTTTGTAGTAAAGGTAGCAGGTTTATATTGGCTAGAGTTACTCTTGAGGAGTTGGCAAGGAATCTTTTTGATCTATTGAGGACACTTTTGAATATGAAGATCAAATTTCAGTTGATCATCTACTATGAAACCAAGATACTTTATGTGAGGTACAACTTCAATTTCACTATTGTTGAGAGAGGATATTTTGAAGGTGGCTCTTACGTGTGTTTGGGATTTGGGAAGAAATAAGTGCAGTTTTGTTTTATTTGGATTTAGAAAAAGCTGATTGCCAGTGAGTCAATTTTCAATACAGTTGAAATTTTGCTGAGTGATAGATTGTAACTGAGAAGACTATTAGATGAGCAATCGACAGTGGAGTCATCTGCATATTGTACAAGTATAGCTTGTTGGGAGATCATCTATAAATATGTTAAAAAGGAGAGGACCAAGTATGGAGTTTTTTGGACACCTATATTAACTGTGAGGAAAAAAATGAGTAAGTAGAGAGCTATTTAACTGATTGCAGCCAGTTAGATAGATAATTAGAGAACCAAGTGACTGTTGTACTGGAAAAGCCTAAAGCAGACATTTTTGGGAGTAGTTTGGTAAGTGAGACTGTTTTGAAAGCTTTACAGAGATCTAAAAAGAGGGGAAAAAATGAATTCTTGTTATCGCTGGCTTTAATGACATGGTCCGAAAAAGCAACAAGGGCAGTTGTTGTGCTATGATCTCGACAAAAGCCGTATTGGGTACAGCTTAATAGATTTTCTTGGAGTAAGTATTGTAAAAGTTGTTTATGAATACGTTTTTCTAAGATATTGGAAATTAGACAAGATTGCAATTGTTCTGAAGTTTATTATTTCAGTGGAGTTATCCCACGTTATGAAGAGGAATGATATAATTTTTTCCACAGAGATGGGACATATGACTCACGAACAAATCAACTGATCAACATAGAGACTGATTAGGCAATACAGGGGCAGCAATCTTTAGATATTCAAATGGGAGATTGCCTGCAGAGGGTAAGCAAGGCTTAAGATTGTGTAATAAATGTTTATAAAGGAAGAAGAGACAGATTTTTAAGTTGAAAATGGCATTGTTACAGCTTTGAAGTTTGCCAGGGTTGGTAGGATTCTGTAGGTAGTTTATAAAGTGAGAGTTAAATAGAAGCAGTTTCTACGGGGAAGATGTCTGGACAAGGGTTATGGATACTAGGAGTTCCTGGGTGTAATATTTTCCTGATAGTGGACCAAATTTTGGGGGGGTTGTGTTTCTGATTATTCCATGGGTTTAAGTAATAATATTTCTTATCAGCAGTAACTTGTTTTTTGTCATGTTTCAAAGTTGTTTGTAGGTCTGTACGTGAGCTTGACATTTGTATTTTGCCAGTTTCTCCAAGCTTTGCTCTCTTATATATTAATTCTCTACTAGAAGGGGATAGCCAGGGTGACTGGGTGAATTTAACTCTCTTTTTTTCTTATAGGATCAAGGCTACTGAGAACGTCAAGAAATATTGTATTAAATTTTAGAACAGCATTATCTAGTGGTAGGGAAAAGTGGCTGGACCAACTAATGTTATTAAGGATGTCACTAAAGATCTTGGAATTGAAATTTGAGAGGTTACATCAGTCTTTATAAAGATGCTGTTTGACATGGTGAGTTGCTAGTCTCTGAACGTAGGTGGGATGGTGATCACTGAAGGAGTCTGGGAGGATTTTTGGAGAGTCGTAAAGGTTTGGATTTAAAACTAGGATGCAGTTCAGAGTAGTCCTAGTGTTATTAGCTTTGTTGAAGTGACTATTTGAAGTTATGAGTTGTTTGAACCTATATAGACTGATACTAGTGGAAGGCCTGATGTAAAGGTTTTGCCAGTTAATATTGACAACACAAAGAATTATTATTTCATGAGAAATGGAACTAGATACCCAGTGTAGGATGTCTTCCAAAATAGGAATGTTAGTTCCTGGGGGAATATATAAGTCAAGTATACATAGCGTTTTATGCTCATTTGATTTACAGGGAGAGACAAGGATCTCAGCAGAGAGGAATTTAGGTAGAGAAATAGAAGAAGAAGAGACAGAGATATGGTTAGAAAACATGACTGCTACACCACCACCTTTTTTGATCTAATCTGTCAGAGTGGATGATAGTGAAGCCAGACGGGAGAATTTCAGAGTCTTTTATATGTGGTTTGAACCAAGTTTCTGTAAAAATAATAATGTCTGGGGAGTAATGAGTGATCCAGGAATGAAACTTTGTTGACTATACTTTGAATATTTAAGGCTATGATTTTCAGATTTTATTATATGTTGTTAAAGTAGAAGAGGGAGCGGGTACAGAAGAGAGGCAGTTGAGACTTGGGTTTGGGTGGACATTGACGCATAATATGATCTTTTTACAGTATGCATATACTAGTGAGGGTTTAGGTATGTTAGTATTAAATTAAAATTTTACCTTATATGGATTGGGAGAAGGGTCAAGAATTTTATATCTGAAATGAGATGGGGTAAGCCAAATAAGCTAGAAGGAATAGTGATAATGAATAGCTGGCAAGTGACATAGGCAGAGCTGGGGATTGAGAAATAGGTGTGGTAGATATCATATAGCATGTAAGGTATGATAGTAGTAGGAGAAGATGTGTGGATATAAAGATGAGGAGCATATCTGATGTGCGTTACAAACAGCAGTCATGAAGACAATGATGGAGAATAGATTATATATATATATATATATATATATATATATATATATATATATATATATATAATTACGCTATAGAAGAAAAAATGAATTAAAAGAATAAAAAAGACAAAAAAATAAAAAGACTTGCAAATAATTAGGTAGGAATTTGAATATGTATACTCACATTTATTCTCTTTTAGCCCTGCTGACCTTCATTCCTCTCCTCTCTAAAGCATATCTCCACCTCTCCAGGGTCTCCTCAACCTGGTCCCTACTGTCACTACATGTCACAATGTCATCTGCAAACATCATAGTCCACGGGGCCTCCTGTCTGATCTCATCTGTCAACCTGTCCATCACCACTGCAAATAAGAAAGGGCTCAGAGCTGATCCTTGATGTAATCCCACCTCCACCTTAAACGTATCTGTCACTTCCATCGCAGTCCTCACCAGTGTCAAACTACCCTCGTACATATCCTGTACCACTCTTACATACTTCTCTGCCACTCCCGACTTCCTCATACAATACCACAACTCCTCTCTAGGCACCCTGTCATATGCGTTCTCTAAGTCCACAAAAACACAATGCAAATCCTTCTGACCTTCTCTGTATTTCTCCAACAACACTCTCAGAGCAAATATTGCATCTGTAGTGCTTTCCTGGCATGAAACCATACTGCTGATCACTAATCATCACCTCCCTTCTTAACCTAGCTTCCACTACTCTTTCCCATAACTTCAAGCTGTGATTGATCAATTTTATCCCTCTGTAGTTACTGCAGCTCTGCACATCACCCTTATTCTTAAAGATAGGTACCAAAACACTTTTTCTCCACTCCTCAGGCATCCTCTGACTTTTCAAAAGTTCATTAAATAATCTGGTTAAAAATTCCACTGCCATTTCTCCTAAGCACTTCCATGCTTCCACTGATATGTCATCTGGGCCAACAGCCTTTCCATTCTTCATCCTCTTCATAACTGCCCTTACTTCCTCCTTGCTAATCTGTTTCACTTCCTGATTCACTATCCCCACATCATCCAACCTTCTCTCTCTCTCTCATTCTCTTCATTCATCATCCCTTCAAAGTACTCTTTCCATCTACTCAGCATACTCTCCTCACTTGTGAGTACGTTTCCCTCACTGTCCTTTATCACCCTTACCTGCTGCACATCTTTCCCAGCTCTGTCCCTCTGTCTAGCCAATTGGTACAGGTCCTTTTCTCCCTCTTTAGTGTCCAATCTCTCATACAACTCTCCATATGCCTTATCCTTAGCCTTTGCCACCTCTCTCTTTGCCATGCGCCTCATCTCCTTATACTCATGTCTACTTTCTTCATCTCTTTGACAATCCCACTTCTTCTTCACCAGCCTCTTCCTCTGTATACTCTCCTGTACTTCCTCATTCCACCACCAGGTCTCCTTGTCCTCCTTCTGTCCAGATGTCACACCAAGCACCTTTCTAGCAGTCTCCCTTACTAGCTCTGCTGTAGTTACCCAGCTATTTGGTAGCTCTTCACTGCCTCCCATTGCCTGTCTTAACTCTTCCCTGAACTCCACCTCACAATCACCCTTTTTTAACTTCCACCATTTAATCCTTGGCACTGTTTTCACACTCCTCCTCCTCTTCATGATCACCAACGTCATCCTGCAGACCACCATTCTATGCTGCTTAACTACACTTTCTCCTGCCACCACTTTACAGTCTCCAATCTCCTTCAGACTGGCCCTCCTACATAGGATATAATCGACCTGTGTGCATCTTCCTCCACTCTTGTACGTCACCCTATGCTCCTCCCTCTTCTTAAAATACGTATTCACCACAGCCATGTCCATCCTTTTCACAAAATCCACAATCATCTGACCTTCTGCATTCCTCTCCTTAACACCATACCTACCCATCACTTCCTCATCCCCTCTGCTCACTTCACCAACATGCCCATTGAAGTCCACTCCAATCACTAGTCTCTCACCCTTGGGTACACTCACCACCACTTCATCCAACTCACTCCAAAATTTTTCTTTCTCATCCATCGCACATCCAACTTGTGGAGCATATGCACTAACAACATTCATCATTACACCATCAATTTCAAGCTTCATAAACATCACTCTATCAGACACTCTCTTCACCTCCAAAACACTCTTGGCATACTGTTCCTTTAGGATAACCCCTACCCCATTTCTCCTGCCATCCACACCATGATAGAACAATTTGAACCCACCTCCTATACACTTGGTCTTACTTCCCTTCCATCTGGTCTCTTGCACACACAATATATCAACCTTCCTTCTCTCCATCATATCAGCTAGCTCTCTCCCTATACCAGTCATATTGCCAACATTCAAAGTTCCTACCCTCACTACTACACTTCTAACCTTCCTCTTCTCTTCCTGCCTTCAGGCAGCCTTCTCCCTCCTCTTCTCCTTGGGCCAACAGTAGCCCAGTTTCCACCAGCACCCTGTTGGCTAACAGTACTGGTGGCAGTCGTTGTTAACCCGGGCCTCGACCAATCTGGTATAGAAATATGAAATGTTCTCCACATAAGTAATTTGACAGAGGTTTTACGCCGGATGCCCTTCCTGACGCAACCCTCCCCATTTATCTGGGCTTGGTACCGGCACAAAGAAATGCACTGGCTTGTGCATCCCCAGTGACATGACAGTAAATAACATGCATTATTAATATGCCTCTCTTTCTCGTGGTCCTTATTAGGGTGTACCTCAATCCTGGATGTTGTTTGCTGGACAGTGATGGCTTAATTCATGCCAGTTTAGTGTTAGAATGGAGGGAAAGACAGTCAAAGTAAGACAGAGAAGGTTTGGCTAAAAATAAGAATAAATATAGGCAAAATACAAATTAGATAAAGGCGAGGGCGATTTAAGAGTAAACTAAGTTACAGTTGAGGTAAAAAGACATTAACGGTCTGTTTTAAGCGATTCAAAACTCTGAAATACTGTCTGCAAGACTTAAAGCACAACTGCCAGATGGTAAACCCAGAGGTTGTTTGGCATTATAAACTCACAAAATAGTTAATACATTTCAACTCATTTAACATTTGCATATTGTTAAGAATGCATTAATGATTATAAAACAATAATGTTGCCACAGTGTGGTTTCTGACACATTGCTAGGATTTTTCATACATCTTCACAGCAGTGTACTTGCCTGCATAATGCATATGTAAAGAAAACATTAACGCCACTTTGAGCTACCATTTTTTCCACTACCAAAAGTAATTGTTCAATTTAGGTTTTTGTCTTGTGATATTTTTCTCAAGTTGTACTCACATATGAGAATTATGGTTCTACTTTATTTCGTTGAATCTCATTTCACTTAATTTCATTTCACCCCGACCACTTTGCCAAAAACTCAAATTACTACAAACTTATTTAATTGAATCTCATTTCACTGCACTGCACTTAGTATATATGGCACTGTGTAGAGTACTGTAAGGCAAGTAAAAGGTATATGCCCTTTTTGTAGTGCAATCCTGGAGTTAGTATATATAGTTAGGGGGTGCGTGGGGGGCACAGCCCCCCCCCACTTAGTTTGAGTACATATTGTCTTCTGGAGAGAGTTAGTCATTGATGTTGCAACTATGCATGTCTATTGTTTAAAATATTTAGTTTTGAAGTTTTTGGTAAAATACAATATAAAACAAACAAGGTGGGGGGGCCACACACTCCAATGTGAGGGGCTGTGCCCACCCCCCCCCCCAACTATATATATTAACTCCAGGATCGCACTACAGTGGGGAAAATGGCATATACCTTTTACTTACCTTACAGTACTTGACACAGTGCCATATATACTAAGTTCAGTTCAGTGAAATGAGTTTTCAGTAATTTGTGTTTTCAGCGGTGCGGTCGGGGTGAAATGAAATTCAGTGAAATGAGATTCAACGAAGCAAAGTAGACCCGAGAATTATACATGCTTTCTTGTTTGCTGAAGAAGACAATAAATAACCTATACTTAATTTACAGAGGAGCACAGGAATAATACTAGAGAGAGAAATGACAAGAACCATAAGAAGTGATGGAAAAGGGTACTAGACAAGAGTGCCCACTTTCTCCAGGACTATGTCTAATGGTCACTGACTGCTTAACATGGACAGTGAGAATTATGTTAGTGGGAGGAAGTAGCAAGGGAGACAGAGGTGGCATCTTTTTGTCTGTCAATGATTAGAAGCTGCTGTTGGAAGATGGAAACAGGCAATCCATAATTATTTGGAGAGTCTGGAAGGGTGTCAGGATTGCAGTTTCACCTATAGGAGTTAGTAATTTTGATGACAAAGGAGGATACAGGAGGGAACTTGCAGTTGCCAAGGATGGAAGCTGGTGAAAAGTATTTGGGATTGAATGTGTTACTAAATATAAAATATATTAAACAGTTGAAATGTTAGGATGTGAGAGAAAAGGTAGCAGGCCTGCTAGACAGATGTTTGGGGAAATAGCTATGTTGGATAGAAGAAATGGATGTAGTGTGTAGGTTGGTACTTCCACATACAACATACATGGGTAGACACATACAAATTAGACCTCAAGTGAAGGTACTGGGGGAACCTTCAAAATCTGTGAGAAATTCGGTTGGAAAGGAAAGAGGTGAAGATTTGCTAAAGACAAGTTATAAATGAGGTCACAGTTGGAGGGTGGGGGTCCTAGACTTAGATGTTATGTTACAATGATTAATACAGAACAAAGCTTAAGAGGAATGGATGAAGAGGCACTGGAATAGATACTGTAGAAGAAGGGTAGAAAAGGAAGACATGCAGGGTAGAAAGAGATACAGACAGGATGGTGTTTTGATATATGTGAAGGTGGGTGAGCTTTGGTAAGGAAGATTATGTAAGATGGATGAAATGTCTGGATACAACTTTGAGTAAGTTAGAGATGATTGTGGGTAGATGGGAAGAAACAGGTAATCACACAGCAGAGGAACTCGGGAATAGGTGTGATGGGAAATGGTTAAAATTGAAACAGGTAAGGAAGAAATATGGAATTGATAAAGGAGATTGGTTATTTTTATAGAGAGGGTGAAGAACATATTAAGGAAGGGAGGGAGAGAAGTTAATGAAGAAGTACATGGGATAATATGAAGAAAGGAATGCTTGGGGTTTATACAGATGTTCAGGTTTTAAGGAAGTGAAGACAGCACTGGTGACGTTGAGGGATCAATGGATTAAGGAAGACAGACCATAGAAAGATGCTAGAAAGTGGGATGGGATGTGGAAGATATTTAAAGGGATGAGGTAATTCAGTCTGGTAGCCAATGAGTATGGACATTTGGTGCAACCAATAGTGTACCAGTTAACATTTTAAGTAGGGATATCAAACTTCATCAGAGTGTTGGCATTATGGTATTGTATGGTATTACAGATGCAGGTAAGTTGCATTTGTGGAGGAGTTGTGAAGAGGTTAAGATGCTGTGGGCGGTAGGAAAAAGCTGAATAGGGAAAGTGTTTAAGAAGGTTATTCCTAATACATTGGAATGTTGTGTTTTAGGAATAGTGGAGGGGTGGAGTTGAGAGGAGACATTAGAAGTGCAACTGGTAGAAGAAGTAGTGAAGGCAATAATTGTAAGGGAACAGATGGTATACTTAGTGAGGAACACACGGGAGAGAGACAGAGAGAGAGGGAGGAAATAGATGATGAAGCTGTGGGTAGGTGGGTAGGTAACAGGGAAGAAGTCAAAAAGAAGTTGAGAGCTATGAGGAGTATATGGAGTATACTGAAAGGATAAGAAGGTTATAAAAGTGAAAATGAACTTTAAAAGAAAGACAGAAGGAGACATGGGAAAGACGTAATAGGAATAATGTATATGGTCTGGAAAATATTAAAGGATCTCATTTCAGAACAAGAAGAGGAGAGACTATGGAGAGTGCTAAAGGAAAAATATCAGAATAAACAACATGTGTAAGAGTATAAAACTTTCTGATAACAATTCTGGAGTACAAAAGCTTTTACCACAATGATCTAGGCAACAGAAAGTGGAAAGAGTAGTAGCCACACTAGGGAGCCTATTACAAGAAAAATGACCAGCTATCCCATAGACATACTTGAAATATTTCAGACATTTTATTAAAAGTTGTACAAAGTAGAGGAAATGGGAAATCAAGAAAAGTCACAAATATAAATATTTATGAAAGTCTTTGTTATGACAAGATTAGAGATAGATAAAGCAAACAAATTAGTAGCTAAGATAGGAAGCAAAGAAATAAAAACAGTGTTGTATAATCAATCAAGAGGGAAGTCTCCAGGAATAGATTTGGGTTTACATTTTATGGGATATTTTCCCTCTGGGAGATATTTCATTAGGGTCACATGGCTGAATTATAGTTTAGTTGTAGAGACACATGGCTATGGTAAATTCATTGCAGGTGCACAGAAGCACACAGTGCCATGCTTATAGTTGCAACAACCAGGTGCAGAGTGGGAAACAATGTCCATGGTCCACTCAGAACCCCAGGAACAGCCAGTAGTACATACTGGCAGACACTTGGAGCAGGATGCCTGGTGGGCATGCCAGCAGAGGATAAAATGCACTGTGCAATGAGCAATGCATTTATAATGTGACTAGGGAAGTGATGGGTGTTGTGTGTGGTGTACAGTTTATGCTTATATAACCACAATGTATAGTACTATGCAAAAGCAAGGAGGAAATCCTGTATGTTGTTGCTGTAGTCTCACGTCTGCTTCAGTATGTGTTTTAGGTAATGTTCCCTAGACATAACAGGTATGGGAACAGGCATTCCACTCTGCAGGAATTCTCTGAAAGCATTCATTCATGTTTGTTCTTTCTATATCATGGTAAGATGGTTAGGGAAATGTACAGTAGGCTATCCTAATAACACCTTCAGCCATCCGTTATGCACTGCAGTTTTTCTGCCATTAAAATGACCACTTGATATCCTACAGGTACCTGCCATATTGCTTGATGCTACAGATATTTTCCTCTCCCACTGCACTTCATTACTGCAGATGTGGACATGGCACTGCATGCTTCTCAGTGCCCTCAGTGAATTTGCCAAAGTTATATGTCTCTACACCTGAACTGCAATTCAGCCACGTGTCCCTAGCTGAATGTCCCTGCAACATACGCGGCCATTTCTACCCTAATGCTAAATAATGATGAAGGAAGAAACCTCCTGTGTTCATGAATTAGTGCAACAGTAAAAGTCAGTAGAAAGATCTTCACTTATTTAGAGAAAGCAATCACGAATGCCTATACTATGTGTACACGTTTCTGAGTGAACAGACATTAGCATAACTCACACCTTCATCCTCCTAATTTTAGACTTTTTTTTTACTGATTTTCTTCCAGCCTTAAATATCGAGGGGCATTCAGAAAGGTTACCACAAACTGCAGACTATGTGTACACTTAGGTAATCTTTCTGAGTGACTAGAAAGCACAAGCAATGTGGTAGGAATGTTCTTCAATACAGAATTTGTACACTTAGTGTAGGCATTAATTAATATGGCCGAATGTTAAGCTGCAATACAAAATCTTGCTATAACAAATGAAAACAGGCATTAACTCTACCCTTTCATAGTAGTCATGCAATAAAAAACATATTTCTTGTAAATATCAGAAATAAAATATATAATTATGTGTGATTGTGTGTGCGTGTCAAGTGCCAAAAACTGTATGAAAAGCCTCCTTAATGACAAAAAGGCTAATAATTAAATCCAGTACATGAAAAGTTGAGGCTGTATCAGTACCACTTTATTTTTCAAATAAAAAGATCAAGGAATGTCATAAAATAGAAGAAATAAAAATAGAATAATGTAGTATAACTGGAAGTTTGGAACATCAACAACCAAAACATTTGCTGCAAAAAAAAAAAAAAAATAATCCAATAATTGTCAAATGTAACTTTTAAGTTTTTTTTTTTTTGGGGGGGGGGTGTGGTCATTGTAGGAGGTAACAAAATCCCTACAGGTGAATGTGGATAATGTTACAATGATACCCTCTCCCACAAAGATCTACTGTTACATGCAAAACCGCTGATACTCATAGTACATCTGTGCATTTTGAGCACTACACTTAGTATGCTATTGTTGAGGTCTACAATTCATGTACATAGACCTTGGTTTTTAATGGCAGTACGCACAGTACCCCTACCCCAAAGCAGGGAAAGATAAGTAGTAAGATGTACTTTGTCCAACTTACTGAACAGGTTTTCTCTGCTGTACTATACTCCTCTGTCATTCCTAACTGTGATTCATAAATATTTCACATTCATCACACACAACAGTGGAACTAGGATCATTGCCACATTATGGTAATGAAGGGAAATGCTGTTGTGCTAACTCCTACTGGTGTCTGCATCACTGTTTCGGGGAAGAACAAGTTCAATTGTGGTAGCATGTTTGCCTGTGCCACAGGAACGCCCATTGCCAGTAAGGTTTTACCTGCCATGCAGTGGGGATGACAGTTATTTTTTTTAATCTTAGCACTGCAATATTACTCGGTTCTTACCAGCTGGGGAGTGGAATTGCTGCAGTCACAAACAGTATGTCATCTGTTTCTATACAACTGGAGTCCCATAACTAATCCCATTGGGATCATGTCATACACAGGTTAAGTATATGAATTCTGTACGGTTCTAGGAGGAGGTATTTTGTGTAAGAGGTGTGTGGATAGAATTCTGATGTATACAGTGAGACAAGAGGGCATGTGCGATATTACAAAGGTATAATATGTATGTATGTGCATTTCAGCCCAACTCAGTGTCACACAATGCTTTATGAATAGTACCCAAACATGCAGTCTTGTCTGGGAATGTCATCATAACAATAAATCATAACGTTCGGATAGATTCTCACATAGCACCTTATCTGTTCCCTGGCAGACTGAAACATGTAATAAACAGTGTTTCAGATTATCAGTGGTGTCAGAAGATGTTATGAATACTACAGGCACGTACGAACAGAACAGAATTTTCAATACAGCACTCTGCTTACTAAAGTAACCAGATGAAGTCTGTAATAAAAACTGAAAAAGAATATTTCTTCCATAAACAAGTAGTAATGAGGAAATAAGGGGATTTTCATAAATTCAGTCACACTATACATATGCAAATAATTCTAATATGCTTGAATCATGCAGTATTTCCTTTAGCTGAAGTGCAAGAGGAGTCAGTGTAGGGGAGGTGGAGTGGAACAGCTGAAATCAATTTGCCAGCCTCAAAGGGGAGGAAATGTGTCTGGCCCACTGATGCAAGACCATTACATGAGCAATTGCATAAAAATAGAGTGTAGCACTGCTGTTAGGACAACATATGAAGAAGCATGCAAGTATACAAGACTTGCAAGGCCACAAGGGGTCAAAGCCATGGTATGGGGATTAAGACTTAAATATAAAATCAAATCCTTGAACATCCCTGAACCTAATGCAGATGACAGACCTGCCCCAAAGCTCAAATGTCAGCACAGAATTTACCAGTCAATCAAGTTCTTTTTGGACAAGAACATGTGTGATTACTGGTTTATACATTATTCGTTTTAATTATTAAATTGGTCAGCTTATTTTTGAAGAAGTCTGTGTTTTTATTTTCCATTTCATGTAGTTTGCATTTGGCCAGTATATGTGTTTTTTATCATGTTAAGTATTCCCTTTGAGAAAAGAAACTGTATCAGGCAAGCTATAATTTCCCCAAGACAGTTTCACAGAAGTTATCCTATGCAGGTGAGACACAGAACTGGGAAGAGGACACCTCACACTAGAAAAAGAAATTTTTTCTTAATCCCCACTACCTACTGTCCATCAGCTCTCTTCAAGAACCAATTATCCCATTTATTTTTCACATGGAGGGAGATGTCTACAGCCCATTCATTCCTAGTGAAGTGGGAGCCATTTCCAAAGGCCATCATTCTGGCAGCCATCAGGGCTTTTCTATTTAAGATCCTCATCCCCATGCATGTCCAGTAAACATACATTTACTTTCGTGACTGGATTAAGCCAAATATGATAACACCTCCTGGAATGAGCATGCTGCAAATGTTTCTTCAGTATCCACCAACTGGTACACTTTGTGTGCCCTGGCAAAGTGCCCTACTCTTTCCCTTGTAGAAATGTAAGTAGGCTCGGCCCCTTCCTCTCCCTTCCCACCCATCAGGTGCCAA